>NW_028185173.1:1037171-1134598 GCF_003343005.1 Rhea americana
GCGCGGGCCCTGCTGCCCCCTCGGCAGGGGCGCGCGGCGGAGGCCGTGAGCCGCTCGGACCTTGTCTTTGCGGGCAGGCCTGATCTGAGAGCGGCTTTTATCTCCCAGCCCTCTTCCACGGGCCCCGTCGYCGTCCCCCTGCCGCCGCCCCCGCCCGTTCACCAGTGGGGAAAATGGCCGCTACCTCTTGGGGAGCGAGGGCGCTCCTTTCTCTCGGAGTGGCCGTGCGTGGGGCACACGTGCGTCATGCAGGAGCTGCGAAGGGGGCTCCTTGCCAGACGTGGGCTGGATGTGCATGCCCAGGCAGTTTCACTGGGGAAGCCTGACTGGGATGCTTGAAAGCCTACCTCGTTCTTGTCTGYATTTGTGCTGGTCGTGTATTGACACTTACCTAATGTCTTGTGTTAATGTACTCTGAAAAATGCTTTTGGGAGGATAATCCAGTTCTTTATTCTGTTTTATTTTCTGTATGTGCTGTTGCCAGAGCTGAATGACCTTGCAAACAGAATTGTTTTTAAATTAACAGAACTTGTGCTTGTCCAGAATATTGTACAGCTTTTATCATTTCTACTCCTTTATTTTGCATTTCATATAAGTGCTGCAGTTTCACCAATGTGTAGTGCATGTGTTTATTGGGGCTCACTGTCATACTTGCCTTAACAATTGCATTTTATGGTCCAATAATGTGTATTTCATGGCCCTCTATAAGTAGTTATGCTCCAAACTCTATTCAAACTGGCCAGGCAGACCACTGCCAAAAGAGTTTTGCTTATGATTGAACCAGGGATCAGAAGTTTGTGTTCTCTGGCAAAATTAAATAAAATTCCCCAAATCAAAATTTGTGTTCATTTCTATTTGTTAAAACAAAGTGAAAGCCCATTCAAGTTATACAAAGATCTTTTTACTGATTTCAGCGGTCTTTGAAGTGGTCCTTACATCTGTAAGTTAACTGAAAAGATTTCTTAAGAAAACTTTAAAATAAAAAGATAAATCCTATTTTTTTCAGTGCACAAACTTCTCAAAGATTTGAGTGTCCTGATGTATTTGGTAATTTTCAGAAGTATCAGTGACCAAGCTACAACAGTCCTAGTACTTATGTTCCACTACTATTCTCTGTTACTGAAGGGAAGTCCCTTCCACTTCTGTGGAGCTGTGTTTTTGCCTGGGAGGTGAAATTTTGCAGATTTTGAATTAAAATAGGAAAAGAAATAGGAGTAAATGATTTTCTTTTTAAAAAAGTTTCATGCTCCAAGGTGTTAAAATATTCAGTGGACATCATGTTCTGATGGAGTTTATGGAGAGACATTGGTATCCTGTCTTTGTGTGTGTGTGTGTATAGATCAACTACATTGGAGAAATTAATGTTTACTCATAATTCACACTGTCAACTACTGTTTGTTGTTATGAGTTTTTGGCTTTTAGCTTCTAGAACAGAGCACTGTTCATTCCTAAGCCTCATACTTAAATGTGATTTGATTTATTGATAATTAACACAAACGGTTAATCTACAAAGATTTTGATTTAAATCAGCAATGAGATCAATTTTCTTCTTGATTCTTAATATTTTTTCCTTTCTCATCCTCATTTATCTCAGGGAACACTGAAGAGGCTGGAAGGCTACTGGGCAACAAGAATGTCCGTGTCAATTGCTTGGATGAGGTACAACAAAATTGTACAAGCATTGTAGTGAGTTTAGCAAGGAAAATACTAGGTCTGAAAGCCTACTTGTTATTAAATAATGTTGCTATACAGACTCTTGGAAATCAGAATTCTTCAGAAGAAGTTTCCAGCCTGCAGCTGCATAATAAGCCTTTAAAGAGATCTTACTTGTTAAGAAAATTTAAAGTTACTGAATGTATTACAGAGTTTATATTGTTTCTAAAAGCTGTACATGAATTTTGCTATGGGTAAGGTAAGAGGAGCACTGCAGCAGGATACATGGAAGATGTTCCCTTGTTTCCTGTCACCTCCACCAAACTGTAGTGCCTCCATTTAGGTAGTAGAAGATAGCATGGATAAGGACTACCTGTCCCCGTTTTTCATCCATCTCACATTTGTAGTGAGTCACCCAAAGCCTTGCCTTTGAATAACAATAAACATATAGAGAGAAAGCAGCTAGATCACAAATGGCAAATGTAGTCTTTTCCRGAAGTAGGTGTTACAGCTGTGTAGAAGACTTAAGTGTTACCTGCAGATAGGAGGAATTTCTTGGATAAAGGACTCTAGTGTGAGGTTCATGTCTATTTCCTTATATTCTTCTTTTTACAATGTTTTCTGAAAATATGAAATGTTAATATAAAATGTAACATGGAAGCAAAATTGTAATTGCCCAGCACACTTTAGATCAGTGTGTATTTTATCGAGTTAGGTGTCCAACTGCATGCATCTGTGTTTAATTAGGTACTTTATTAATATATGTTTTTCCCAAGTTTATTAGTTCATACGATCCCTGGGAAATTCAAGCCAGAAGGGAGCTCAGGAGGTCTCTAGTCCAACCTCCTACTCAAAGCAGGGTCAGCTGTGAATCAGACCAGGTTGCTCAGGGCTTTATGCCTTTGAGTCTTGTAAATCTCCAAGGATGATGACTGCACAACCTCTCTRGGCAACCTATTCTACTGCCTTATTGTGCTCATGGTGAAAAAAGGTTTTCTTTATACCCAGGCTGAACCTCTCTTTCAACTTATGCCCACTGTCTCTCATCCTTCTGCCACATGTAACTGTCAAGAGCCTGGCTCCATCTTCTTGATAATCTCCCCATAGATACTGCCAGGCTTCTGGTAGGTTTTCACTCCTCAAAGCTGCCTCTTCTCCTAGTTGAAGAAGCCCATCTTCCTCAACTTCTCTTTATTGGACAAGTGCTCCAGCCCCCAACATGAGAGCTCCTACCATGTCTTGAAGGTCCTCTGCTGAACTTACTGCAGTTTATTGATGTCTGTCTTGTACTGGAAGGCCAAGGTGAGACTAGCAGTCTCACAAGTACAGATCGAAGGGATGTAATCACTTCACTCAGTTTATCGCCATGTTCCTGGGATATTGTTAGCTTCTCCCTGCCCCCCCGCTAATGTATCAGTTTTCCGATTATTTAAATAGAATTCAGTATTTAACCTTAATTTCTTATGTATAAATCTCAGCAAACTTCTGACAAATTAATCAAACAAAGCTTTACAAACTTTAGGAACCCAAGATACATTGTAAGTAGACTTTCAAGTGTGTTTTATCTGAGCTTTAAAAGCATCTATTTTAGCTTAAACACTGAACTACTGCTTTGGAATCCTATGCAGTATTAGTGCAACATGTAAGATTACTACTGAGCGGATATGGTTTATTAATAGAAACGTAGCAGAGCTATGTCTCAAGCTGTTGTGAAAGAAATACTATTGACAGTACATGCCTAATGTTCACATCTGAGTAAATATGCCCAAAGCACATAAGGCTTAAACAATTTGTGCAAAGAACTTCTTACAGTATCTCCCCCCCCCCCCAAAAGTGGTGCTTAGTGAGTACATGGGACAAGAAAAGGTTCAGATTTTTTAGGATTCCTAATCTACAGTCATCACATGTCAACTTTCAGACTTTCTCTGTTATAAAATAGTTTTTCTCTAATGTGTTATTCTAATATCTGTACATAAGTAAATAGTGTGCAAGAAATCAATTAAACATTAGTTTCATATGTTATTCAAGTTCAACACAACTGGAGACTGCTTTGAATACATCAAGTCTTATTTTTCTTCTTCACTGCATCAGTTGTTTGTCTTGGAATTTGTGTTATTATTTATATTGCTACTATTACACATTTTTGTTAATGTTAAGAAATGAGGAAATGAAGCCCTGACAGTGAAATGCTTAGGTATTGATATCAGAGCATAACTGAGATGGGAACTAAGAATTTKTTTTTCCCCTCTGTCAAAGACCTTTTTGCATGGAATACTTTTAATGTAATTATGCTTATTCTGTAGCCTCTCCCTTTTATTTGTGCTACAGCAAACATGAGTCCCATTTTAATAATTTCACGTGCTGGAGAATCTACAGCACCCAGAAGCAGGCTGTTTTGTGTTGTGCTTCCAAATTTTAAATACRTAAATATATAAAGAGATGTCTCATTAATTTTGGGTTTGATTGTGTCTACCTGTACATGCTTAGGTCTGCTTTCTGCTAGATTAAAAACTTTGAGAGTCTGCAGTCCTTTCTCCATGTAACTTCAGTCGAGGACCAAATCAGATTTTTAATGTTCTCCAGATATATTGACTTTTTAAATAGCAAGCAGAGTTATGTTTTTCCAGTAATCAAGCTGTTTTCATAGCTCTTCTCCAAATTCTTTCYGGTCATTTCAGCTTCTTTCTTCAAGAATATGGACAGGAGCTGTGGACATGGTATTCAAACATTACTTTTGCTACTGTTAGATATATTTCTAAGTAAATAAATAAATAATAAATAAATCGCTTTTATAAGTCTATTTGCTTTTTCTGCCTGTGTGTCCAATATGYATTTATGCTTCTCTTCCTCCTGTCTGCAGTACTGTACTGGAAGCAATAGATGTCTTCAAAGTGCCRTAAGACCTCTGTATTCAAATTGTTTTTCAGGTGTCCATCTTCCAGAATAATGCAGATATTCAGTAGCGATAGTCCTGTTTTTCCTACATCCTTCTGGACCAAATCAAAACAACTGTTGTTGTTTCTTTGTGGATTTAGGGTGCTGAATAAAGGAAAAGTATTTAGGCTTAATCACTGCTTTTATGAAAACAAAGAAATGTATTACTACTGGTTTGGCACTTTTAAAACTTTGTATGTGGGTTTTTTTATGTTATTTTTGTTTTGTTTAAGCTCAGGTGCCCCAAAGTATTAAGACAAATGTAAGGGCAATGGAAATGGATGCAAAATAAACACAAATACATATTTCATTTAAATGAATAATAACTGCTTATTTGTCCTATTTTAGACGGAAAGGTTGCTAGTTTAGAAACCTCCTGTGGAAAAAAATGTTCCAGAATTTTCTTCCTCCTGGGAGTACAGAGCTTGTAAATATTGTTGTGACTTCAAGTTGGCAGTTTGTAGACTTTAACTCCATCCATATGCAGGATGTGGCTAAGATCTTTCTTTTTTTTTTTTTTTTTTTTNACAGAAATGTGGTTTGGGTTTCTAGCCATGAAAG
The DNA here is from genome assembly GCF_003343005.1 of Rhea americana. Taxonomy (NCBI): domain Eukaryota; kingdom Metazoa; phylum Chordata; class Aves; order Rheiformes; family Rheidae; genus Rhea; species Rhea americana. The sequence goes on from NW_028185173.1 coordinate 1,042,320, forward strand.
TTTCCTCCAGTCATGCTGGTAGTTAATGTTGCAAAGGAGCACTGTAATACTACAATCCCATATTTTCTTGATAATTCACTTCAGTGGATCAAGCAGAGAGGCTTGACCTGAAAAGGCTTCCTTGTTTATACTTAAGWTTATGAAGTACCTTGAAATTATTTTATGTACAGAACTGTCATTTGACATTTTCAGTTTTGCTATTTCCCTCTAGCTTGCTAATTCAGCTTTTCATTTCTATAATATAAAATAATCCGTTTGGAAACAGCCTACTTTTATATGCTAATTACAGAACTGAATAATTTCTAGAAGAGAATGCAGCAACSTGCTTATTAGTGTGTGAGGTCTTTATAGTTTTTTTTAATAGTTAGCAGAAAATGTCCAGAATCTTGACCTTTACTGAGGAGCTTCTGGCTCTTCAGTAAGGAGACTTCTGGCTTTTGACATTCTTTACGTGGTATTTCACAGTACATTAACCAGAGAAAATTCAATACCTATCAAGAATCTCCTGGTCTTCAATTCAGGCCATTGGTTGATGTAGGATTTAACTTTTCATCACTGCAGATAAACAGAAAGATTATCAGAGAAATCTATTGTGATACATATGTGAAATCAGTAGCTCAGCAGGAAGACTATAAAGGAGGAGCAATATAACTGAAAAGCAGTTTATATTATAATTAGTTTATACATAGCAATAGACAAATTTATTCCTAGATATACCTCCAAATCTAACTTGCAGTAAATGAAAGATAAGTAGGAATGGTCTTGTTCAAGAACTTTAAGGCTGGAATTTCTAAAGGCTAAAAAGCTRATGAAGAATGAAGTCATATGTTTCTTGACTAGCAGTGTTCAGTAGCATTTCTGTTATAGGTCAGTTAGATACGTTTTTACAATCTAGTTCTAAATATCATCTAGCTAAAATTAGGCTTCAGCTAATGAGTTGGTCTAATTTCAAATAATGCTCACTCGTCTTATTTAAGGAGAGGTGATTTTGAAGACATTCTTCACATAGTATCTCCTCTGTGCTTTCTTGTGGCATCTGCTATTTTTGCATTATTTTATCTCCCTTTTGGTAGCTTCCCAAGTACTGTCTCAAATAAAAGCCAAACTACTAGCCTATATGATTAACTTACAATTCCTAGAACTGGTGCAGTTGCCAGAATCTAAAGGATAAAATAGGACACTTTTCTCATATTAAGGTGGAGTTGGATTCCTCATTGCAAAATGAGCTGGGAAAGGGAGAGGCAGACGCTTTAACAGTGACAATGTACAAGTGGTTATAGCAACTTTTCAGCTAAGGTTATCGCAGCCTTTTTTTCTGGTCCTATTTACTGGTATATGCCACATCACACCTTGCTTCAACTCTAATTAGATAGCTACCATGCCAACCTGCAACGTCATGGCATACCTGAATATCTTCTGAGAGAACCACTCCAGTGTGATCCAACCCATGTGTGCCATATATCAATTGAGCTTTATATGGTTGTGAAGCAAGAAGCATGAAGTGAGAGAAAGGTGTGTTCTCCATACCACTGGGAATGTTGGGACTGCATGTTTTTCTTGAGTAGCGCTGGTCTATGAGGTTGCTTCAGTTTGTGATATTCAAATCATCMGTGGCTTTTAAAAAAATGACTTTTAAAAATATAGTTTTTATTTGTGTGTGTGTTCTTACATAGTCAGTATGAATGTTTAAATGGTGGCCACATGATCAGCTTTCCTACCAAACATACATAGGTCACTGGCACTTGGTCACTTGATTCATCTGCTGACTTTTTACTCCCTTCCACTTACCCCTATTCCTCCAAAGATGGCTGAGACAGTGTTGTAGAAAACTTCCTCCATAGTTGTAAAGACAGGAGATTGTTTTTCCAGGTTGCTACCTTTATGAATTTGGGTTTTTCTCATCCTGAGAAAGCACCCCTTGATGTAATACTTTTCTGATACTGTAGGGAGAAATACTGATCTGTTTTCTTCTCCCTGCCCCCCCATCCCAGCTGTGGAGCCTTGTTTCTCCTACACGCAGGCACGCATGTTCTTTTCTCTCCTTGTGAGCTGATTCACTCCGCTGAACCTGTGGATTTTTTTTTCTTCAATTTGCTCCTCCACTAGCAGCATTAGGTCAACTCATTTCATGAAACCACCCCCTTCAGTTTGCTTCGGTATGTTTTCAAAGTCAGGGACAGGAAGGATTGTGTGAGACAGAGCTGGGCTGGCTGTGCGGGAGATCTCTGTACCAGCAAGTCCTTGCTGATTGATTAGCAAAAGACCCCAGTCAAGGGAGGTGCCAAGTGATTCCAAGAGGCACTGCAAATTATTCCCAAAGAACAGTCAGACTTCCAGGGAATGCTTGTAACCCTGCAGAAGACAGAAAATGTTAATATTCACTGTAGGCCATGTAACATCCCTATGAAGAAAACAAGAAAGTGGGAAAGATTTGTTTTTATTGTAGGGAATRCATTTAAAAGAACAGATTTTTTTGGATAGAAGAAAGTTATGTAGTTGCTACTAGAAAACTAATTCTTTGTCCTAGCTTCCATATTGGAAGAATAAAGCAATTTCTGTTTCATCTGTATGCTTAATAAACTGCCTGCCAACTTGGTCTGTTAAGTATGTTCTTTTGGTGATCCAAATGTCATCTATCAGGACACACACTGTGCCTGATACTCAGCTTGTGAAGGAAGTTTGCAGTCGCTTCAGTTTCTGTATAGGAACATAATCAAGGGTACAAAACTTTGCTGGCTTTTCCAGGCATGCTTGTGATTAGCCTCTCTCTCTCTCTCTCTCTCTCTCTCTCTCTCTCTCTCTCTCTCTCTCTCTCTTTTTTTTTTTTTTACTGTGAATATGAAAGGCTGATATTAGAGTGTCTTTAAATCCAGTTTTCTAACATCTATCCACGTTTTCTGCTTGAAAGGTTTTATGATCAATGTTACAGCTTCACACTTCCAAGATTTAATCATAGGTTTTTAAAAGTTTCCCAGAAGGAGGGGAGGACAGRAGAGAATACCTACCTATGTCATATAATCTTCAATCAGATTTTTAATTTAAGCAACAAGCATTCAGTGTATAATCACACGTAAGGTCATTGTTTCTTTAATGTTCATTCTCTGATCAAAATCTTACTGTGTTCTTACAGTGTTACAGTGGTACTTTTCTATGCTGCTAAAGATGGAGAATCTATACTATTGCTCCAAACTGGGATTTTCCCATAAAAATTGGTTATAGTATATAATGCCTTTATTTTCCTTTGCAGAACTGCAAATAAAACTTGGCAAAACCAATTATAAATTTTTTGCACGTTTGCGAAGTACTTTGTTGAGGTCTTATGTCTTTTTACTGGCAGATCATATTGCAGTATATCAAAGTGTTTCAGGCTACTTTAAGGTACTGCATCAAGAAATCATTTTTGTGATGTTTTCAGTTAAGATAGAATAATGGAATGTAGTACTTTAACAATGTTATCATAACTTGAACTTGCCTCTTTTCCCTTATCTTTTACGGAATTTTGTGAAAATTATACTGATAAGTTTTAGATTTCATTCTGTCATAGGTAGAAACAAAATATGTAGTAGGGCTCAAACTGACAATTAGGTTATTTCAGARTATCACATCACCATGCATTTACAGTAGTAAATTGCAGTAGTAATGGTGTGAGTGTATGCATGCACGTARCCTTAGCCTGCAAAAAGGGAAGAAAATGCCATTTTGATTTCGTTGTGGGAAAGACTAAATTGCACTTGCCTGTATTCAGTGCTGGGGAATGTTATTGGGCAATTAATGTATTTTGGCTAGTAACATGAATCCTGACTTGATGTTAAGTGAAAATAAACGGCATGTTGGAAAAAGTGTATCAAGTTCTAAAAACTGAATGTCCTGAAATTTTCTAAAAGAGAAATGTACTTCTCCCTGCCCTTTGGGAGGGAGAAAGGCAGTATTAACAGTTTATCCTCGTTCTGAAAATTTTCTGTAGGATTTGCCCAGATTTGCATTTATGTTGACCCCAGTGACGTTCTGATGAAAACGCGGTGCCTCGTTTTCTGAGACTAACCCTTTTTGTACTGGTGTAGTGTATCAAAAGTCAAGGTTTGAGACTGTGTTTGTTAAGGTCTAGCTAGAACTGTACAGCTGTAGAAGAGCATTCAGAGCATTCACTGGTATAACATCACAGGCACAATACCAGTAATCATGACTAAAAATGAACAGGATGGGTTTCAGAGACTGCAGATCATTGTAGTGGAAAAAAACGAGAGCTCTCCATTCCAATTTTTCCTGTTTCTTAATATATAATGCAAGGGGAAAATAACAACTTAGGAACCTGACAGTCTCTAAAACAAAATTCTCCATCAGAAGTATTACTTGTCTTCAACACTAATGTCTTATACAAAGGACCATTGACTGATTGAGGATAAATGGTTTTGATTTATTGAAGACTGGTCTGCTTCAAATATATAGCACAGCCTAGTCAGAAAACAGTGATACAAGTCTCCTGTACGTTAGAAGTCACATTTATTCATCAAGATTTTGTGAGCTCATTTGCCGCAAAACCTACATATCACGTAAGGTTTTGACAGTTCAAATTGAATATTTGTGTACAGGTGAAAATAATCTGTGGAACAAAGATCAAGAAATGTAACTAACACTATTCTGAATGCTTCTTCCTTTCTTTTTCTTTTGTTAGCATGGCATGACCCCTCTAATGCATGCAGCATACAAAGGGAAGGTAGACATGTGCAGGTTGCTCTTGCGACATGGGGCTGATGTTAACTGCAATGAACATGAGCATGGATATACTGCCTTGATGTTTGCTGGACTTTCAGGTAACTTTACTAAAATTAAGCCACTGATCTTTGTAACGTTGATATGTACAATATGCCARAAGTTCGTAATTTAATGGAAAGCATTGACACTTTTATATCCTTCAGGCTTTCTGTTACTTATGTGAATCATGCTAATATGACTAAACCTGTAGAATTATCAGGACTGCGGAATAGGATAGCTGCTGTTAAGGATTGGGGTCTTTTTCTCATACAGAGATAGGTTTTGTTTGGATTTTTGAGGCATATAGTCTATCCATACTTTGTCTGACCTGTTTAGTCACGGATCTCAAAATTCAGTCTCCTGTGGTATTGTCTTGTGCAGTAGGATAAATTCTGTTGAAAAAAATGCTTTACCATACTGCCTTTTTAGCACTTTACATCAGTAGCTTTTAGTAATATTTGCAGCTTATCAAATCCATCCAGGGTTTTAAGCTGTTCAGATTTTGTGTTTACATTATTATATTATTTTTGAAACTATATTGTAGCTTTTTAAAAATTATTTAGCAAGTTTTAAAAGGGTGTTCTCTTGCGTTAATTTTCCCTCTCTTCTTCTWCTCCTTTTTTTAATGAGACTTTTTATAGTTGTATATATCTTCTCCTGGAACTTTGGACTCTAGGTGGGTTGTTGCAGCTGTCCTTGTGCTGTTATTTTTTCCTGATAAAAGAGAGCTATTTCCTTGGGTGAGGAAAGGGCATTCCGTAAAGATATTATTCTTTCTGGGAAAAGGATTAGTTTTGGGAACATTAGCTTATTTTAAATATCTTCTCTATTAGGCCACTTCCTCTTTTTTCTGGGGAAGTTAGCTAAAGATTTCTTAACAGGTTGAGTTTTAAACTCTGCTTTACTTCATTGTTATCGTAGAAAAAAAGAAAGACATATGTGTGCACATGAGCCTTAACTGGCTCGTCCATTTGCTTTTCTGCTAAGACTTTTGGGAAATGTCATTCTGTGGCATCAAGCAATATTTGAGCTGCTGCAAATAGATGGGAACAAACTTTCGGAGGTTGTTAAGTGACTGGCTTCGTTGAAGCTGCTGGATTTTTGCCATTTTATCCCAGTTGAGATTCTGACCTGCCATCTTGTGTTTGAATGCTTCTGCATGTTGGCTTTTAAGAACTGTTATCTGTGAGTATAAATGGGATGTGAGCACCATTGAAGCAATGCCTTTGTTTTTAAATTGGAAACATTCATTTCCATCCACCACCCGCTTCTTTTTTTATATTCACTTCTTTTTAGTTTACATGTGCACAAAAAATGGTGAAGTAAGATTACCTTTGAATATAGAACCAGCATGATTCGTGACAAATGTCCTTATTAGTCTCTGAAGGGCACCAATTAAGTCATTTAATCTTCCCATCAAATTTTAGCTTCATTTTATTTGGTACTTAGCCCGGTCTGAACGCCCAGTTCCCGCTGGGGAGAAAGGAACAATCTGTTCTCTTCTCTGTGCTCCTGCTACATAATAGTACTGAATTTGTTTTTCTTAGAATAGCAGATGTTGTAGCTGAACTGTCAGCCTAGATTAGCACAATTTGCTTCTCTACTGCTATCCGAGGGGACCAAGTTCTGGTATAGTTATATACACGCAACTACCATAAGTTCCAGTGGAAGTCAAATGTGCATTGCAGAGAGCAGAATTTGACCCTGAATGAGTTAAATTTTTTTTTGGTTTGATCCTCTTGAACTATCAAAGTAAGGAGGCAACATTGTGTCTGTCTCTTAATTTGTTTTTAAAATAATGATATTTAGAACATTCATTTTGATCAGTTTTGTTTCTGTGATTTCTTAATACATTTTCTGCTTGTTTTTTTCTGCAAAATAAAGAAATACAACTTTTCGTGTGTTCTGTCTTGTCTCCCACATGTTCTCCTGAATTCAGGAAACAAAGAAATCACCTGGATGATGTTAGAGGCTGGAGCAGAGACTGATGTTGTCAACTCTGTGGGAAGGACAGCAGCACAGATGGCTGCTTTTGTGGGTAAGGTGAAAGTCTTCTATCATTTCCCAAATTTCTAATGAATGTGAAATGTTAGATTCTGTTGCTTTTTATTGGAAAAAACATTAATTAATGACCAAAAATGACACTTAAGTTCAGCTTTTTCTCCACATCTCATCCTATAACACAGTCAATTTGTATTTTATTTCCGTGCTCTGTTTCTTAAAACCACAAATGATGATATCTGTAAGAGTCGATGCTGTTGTTCTTGAAGTGTGTAAGTTTATGCATTGTCATCACTTCTCAAATAGTAAGAGGAATCTGGTAACATTACAGGTATGTGCCTGAAGTGCAGGTATATGCAGTGTGTGTGATTGGAGCTTCCCCTATAGGAAGGAATGAACACAGCACTGGGAGTCTGTAGGTAGGAATGAATATAGCACTGGGAGTCAGGAACTCGCATCTGAGCTCTGCCACTAACATGCTGTGCTGCAGCAGTGACTCACCTCCTGCCCTTCCCTCTCCTCTACAGGAGAGGGAGGGAGAGCTCTCAGAATCTCTTCTAAGATAGGTCAGTCCCTACTGACCTAAACTTGGCTAGAACAAGGTGAAAGATTTATTCCTCGCGCGAATGTGTTGTGGCCCTGGGCAAAACATGCTTTTTTGTTTGTTTTAAATCTTTTTTACTACTCTGCCACCTTGACAGATTCCTGGATTAACATTCCCAAACACAACCAAATATACCACTTGTTTTCAAGCAAAGATATGTTTGCAGAAAAAGTAGAATCTTTTTCATGAATCAACTATTGCTGTTCAGATGATCTTCCCACCAACCATAAATAAGAACCCCTTTTCTCTTTTCAACCCAGCCTTCTTGTATTGCTTAAATATGTCTGAAGAGAAGTCTGTTGCACAGACTTCTTGAATGCTTCTGCATGTTGGATTTAAGTTCTGTTATCTGTGAGATAACAGATATGTCAAAGCACATTACATGTTCTGGATCCAGAGTCTACCTTGCTATTTAGATTTGCTTTCTTAAATAGTGAGATAGTGCCATTTCAATTCCATTGTATCTCACTGTCTTCTTTTAAAGAGGACAAGCTTGAACTTTCTCACTTGAGGTTCAAGCTGCAAAGCCTAACCATCAACTAAATACACTGAAAAAGTGCAGTCCTATTAATTAAGTTTTGGATTTGGAGGGTGTTTTTGGATGTGATACTGAACTTCAATTCATACTGAATGGGGAATGGTATCYCCAACAAGATGTTTTAGAATTCTTGTTTAATCATATCACCAAGATAGAATAAATATCTTCAGACATACAAAGATAAGCTACTCTGTAAATGTCTGAATACTGGAATTTGTTCCTCTTCTTTATTATCTGTCCAATCAATAGGAATTCATCTGTGTGTGGGAAGTGAGGATACTTATTCCCTTGTCATTTGTCTTACACTGTGCTCTATTAGCTTTGAATAGTCTCTTCTGAAACAGTGGAGTATTTTAAATACTGGAATTTGGTTGGCTGTGTCTTCCCCTCCTGATTAATGGGGTCAGTGCCAAGATAAATCAATCAGTTTTTAAAGAATGTGGCCCTGAACTACAGAAGCTAAATTTTACTTTCCCTTTAGCCAAGTAATCCATCATTTTGTCAGATGTAGAAAACAAGAAGAGGATGTAACTTCTCTCATCTTGTTACTTTCGTCATTATTCTTTTTTAGGGGTAAATTTTAGACATTCTGTTCTTATGATTTCTCCCACTTCAAATTTATACACTGCTATCTGTTCAAGTGTGAAAACTTAGAAGAAATCCCAGGGCAAATGTCATTAATCTTTGAAAGGACAAAGGGGAGATAACTTTTCTTGAGAAAGTGTTAACACTGATATGATACTACTAGCATAGTTGTGCATCAGAATCAAAATACTGTCTTTTCTTATGGCTTAATTCTGGATATGTTAAATAACTTTGGGTAAATACTTATTCTTTTAGTTTTGATTAGCAGGAAAAAAGGGTGGGTGAAGGAGATGTGGTTCTTGAAATAAAATTTCATGAGATCATTTCTGGTTGAGTGTCAGCAAGTTACAATTTTAAAACAAATAGCAAGGGTTACCAGTTACAGGTGGAAAGCATATAATGCTTAGCTCTTCTGTGGTAAGCATCATCCCTATTGGTTATATTATGTTTTTGTTTTTTAGTTACAATTTCATTCTTACTGGTGACTTTTTTCTTGTGTACTTTTAGGTCAACATGACTGTGTGACCGTCATCAACAACTTCTTTCCACGTGAAAGGCTGGACTACTATACTAAACCACAGGGCCTAGATAAAGAACCAAAACTGCCAGTAAAGTTAGCTGGGCCTCTACATAAAATAATCACTACTACTAACATGCATCCTGTTAAGGTGGAGTAATATGTAAATTGTGTGTTTGTTAGGATGGGAACAGTTTCTTTATTTCAAAAGCATTCAGATCCTCAGAAAATCCAGCTGAGATCAAAGGCATTAGTCACTAGTTCATGTGCTTCTGAAAATGAGGACAAATTACAAATCTGGCCTATAATTTCAACATGATTCAAAAATGGAGCTATTTCAGTGTTCATGCTTGTGCATATCCTTAGGACACGTTGTGKGGTACAGTAAGCCAGAATCTTTAACTAACACCTTTAAGCAGAGAGAGTTKAATTTTTATTTTTATTTTTTTTTAATCCCTAAATTGCTTTCATTTTTGTCTTCATTCTTTTTTTTCTTAGCCTCACTTGAAGTGGAAACAAAAAACAATTTCCTTTCTTAACAAAATCTCATTGTTCTCTCAGTGCTTGCCTTGGCATGTATCTTCCTAACTTAATCACTCATTCACCATAGTAACATCTGCTGCTGTTTCTGAATATATGTSTAAGAGACTTTAGTTTTTACTTCCCAGTATATTTGCTGAAAATAATCTATCTGTCATGGTTTGCTCCTCCTGTGTAGCTTAGAGAAATTCAGAAAAATAAACATACTTAAATTCAAAACCAGGTTCCTTGGTCTTGCCATTCGAAGTCAGCATTTGGCAACAGTTTCCAAGCAAGGTATATGCTGCACATACAAACACCAATGCACTTGCAGTGGCAGTTAATTTAGTCAGTAGAATATACAGGTACTTCTTAAAATGGTAAGTCCAGTGTTTAAATTAGTCTGTTCGAAGGACTCCAAATTTATGTGAGGCTGATCAGTTCTGTGAAGTCACTTAAATCATACAAGTCTAGTTTATTGTAGGGTGTTTGAAAGGAACGAGAGTATTGGACAGTGTATGTATTTCTGTAAGTGTTTTTTATGTAATGGTTTTATTTCAGCAGGCAACTGTATTTCTATTTCCTTTTTAATACGAGCCTAAATTTTGAATGTTTCTTCTAAATAATTAGAAAATAACATTGACAAAAGGGGAACACAGCATAAGAAGAAAATGGAGAAATATTAGAAGACCCACTGAAATTATCTACAAGGAGCAATCTAAGCTTTATGCTACTGCACGAGTGTAAAGATAGTAGTTCCTAATTGGTTTACATTTTCTTCAATCTTTCTCATAGATTGTGTTGCTGGTAAAAGAGAACCCTCTATTGGCAGAGGTAGAAGCACTGCAGAAATGTTACAGGGTTCTGGATCTAATATGTGAGAAATGTATGAAGCAGAGAGATATGAATGAAGTACTTGCTATGAAAATGCACTACATCAGTTGCATCTTCCAGAAATGTATTACATTCTTAAAAGAACGAGAAGATAAACTAGATGGATTTATCAAAAGGTACGTATTTCTACAGATGATTCTGAAGGTATACATATGAACCAGCTTTATAGGTACCGGAAGAAGACTTTAGTAATAGTAATGCATCCACTCATACTAACTATACTAGCTTAACTGCATTGTCTTCACTAAAGGCTATGCCAAGTAAATTTTGAAGTAATCCCAATTACAGTGAATTCAGGTAGGACTGAGCCCTAGTTTCTCTGAAGTGGTGTTGACCATTCCAGGAGTACAAAGGAAATATTCCTAAATTTTCAACTCTCTGCTGAAACTTACTAGAGTTGGACAATCATTTATACGTAATGAAGCAGGAAAGAGCTCCATGTGGCAGAGTAAAAGGGGAGGTGTGTGAAAAATTAATTTCTAAATATCCGTTGTGGATCATCTGGGAACATTTCCCTTGTCATCTTACTCTCCAGCAGTCATAAATGGTGAGATTTTTTTTTCAAAAACCCTTAAGCAACTGAGAACTGCAAATCCCACTGGCTTTAGATGAGACCTGGGCTCTTAAATCACTTAGACAGATCTTCAGAACCTACTCAGAATTCCAAAACCAGCTGCCTARTCTTAAGTATTGAAGTGGCCTGGCTTTCAGAAGGATCGCATGCCTAGGGCCCCTATAGGCCTCTTAGTTACTTAGTGAAATTCTYGGTGATATTAAAAATAAATTATGAAGTCAAACAGCTTTCACATACTGAAATCACATAGCATCAGTGATCCAAATAAAAAAGTAGGAATCAAACGGCTGAATATAGTGGCATCAGGACTGTACTATGTTATTAAAAATAAGTAAAGCAGAATTTATAGTTTAAAGTGCTGTTTTGCGTTTTTTCAGTGTTTATTTTGACAGTGCTCTTTTTTAAACATAAGCACTTTTACTTTCTACTTAAGTATGACATAGCTGATAGTAGTCCACCTATAAATGACTATTTTTCTCCAGGTGGCTGAATTAGTAAGTAGTAGTTTCACAGCATAAATTTAGTTATTTTGTATTGCTATGCATTAGCATACAAGTTATTTAATTTACATTTTGATGACTCTTTTGTGTTTAAAGTTGCAGAAATTATTTTGATTTATAATTCTTCTCTATAAGTTTAGTACAGCATGCTGTGTATTTGTTCCTGAGCATTTATCGTATGATTTCTTATTTGACTTTTGTTTTAAAAAATACAGTCTCTTGAAAGGGAGAGAAAAAGATGGTTTTCCTGTCTATCAAGAGAAGCTAATTCGAGAAAGCATTCGAAAGTTTCCTTACTGTGAAGCTACATTGCTCCAGCAGCTTGTGAGAAGTATTGCTCCTGTTGAACTAGTAAGTTTCTCTTAAAAAGCAAATACTTGCTCAGCAGTTTACAGAGTAAATTAAGATTAAACTAAACCATCTTTTTATTTCTCAGCTTCTACAACATACTACATTAAGCAAAGAATTTGGAGGTCTCTGAGTTCTCTAGCAAACTGGAGTTTTATTGTACTTGTAGTACAATAGTACTTGTAGTACAATAGTACTTGTAGTAATACTTTTATACTTTATAAAATGATTTGAAATATTGCAACGTACTAGTTTTTTTCCTGTGCCCATACTGAATGTTTAGATATCTTAGCTGTTAAAGAAAGCTAGAGCAGTTTGTTTCTGTATCAGAGCTTTTTGTTCCTTCTCCAGGATGTCTTACTAGTTTTTCTTTGCCAGTTCAGTTTTACAAATTTGTAGATTCAGACACAGATGAAACTCATTTTGCACTTTTTCTTCCCAAGGTGCACTAAAATCAAATCATTTCCTAGGTTTAATACAGTCATTGCTTCCAGAGCGCATGAAAAGTTGGTAATATTTGATTTTAGAAGGAGAAACATTCTTTGAAGCTTCCTTTTTCGGGGGGGGAGGGGGGGGGCAGGGGGCAAGATAATGCAGGATGCAGTATACAACGTGATGTGTATCTAAATTAGAAAATCAAAATTACAAGTAGAAAATCTAACTTAATCCTTCCCTTGCTAGCACACTCTCTGTTAGAGTACTTTTATTAATAACTAATTAATTAATAATAAATCTTACACAAGAATTATTTCTCTGTTTTAAGAATGCATGTTCTCTCTGGTCTCTGAAAGCTAGATGCTATATATACTAGTGTTGGGGAAATTAAACGATTTTGTGACGTATTTGGAGTACGCTTAGTAGATTAAAAATAGCCTCTATCTTAAATGTCTCCAGTGAACTAAAATGTCCTGAGGCTTAATGCCTACCACAGCAATCCCTACGGTTTGTGTAGGCTGGAAAAATAAACACAATGTGAAAACTTGAGTCATCGTACTGCATTAAGACTTGCTTTAGAGTAAACACTTCCCTTCCTGTCCCTTTTTTCTGGCAAGAGCTCGCAATCTTTTCTCCTTCTCCTTTCAAAGAAATCTGTTTTGTTGCATAGACACTGAACTGGAAAGGAGGCGATGCTGGTATTTTTAATTGCCTGGAAGCCTTTGCCCTTTAGCATGCTCCATTACTTGAATTCAGTCTGAACATCTCAGTATATAATTAGTAGTTATGATCTTGCATATTCCATGGAGACCTGACAGTTTAAGGACTTACTTAAAGCTGCTGCAAACTGACTTTTTTTTTCCTCTCATGTTTACATCATTGAACATAAAAATTCTTTATTTAAGGTTGCCAGTAAAGACAGTAAATATTACTGCTTGTACTGCATGGGAACGATATCTGCAAATAATATCTAAATAATAATATGCAAATAATTGTTTTGAGGATTCTGAGTTCTGACCACTTGGTCTGTAGTATCTGAGTACATTGAACATAGTAGTATATCAGTGCCAAATACCGTATTTTTCTGTGTGCCAGCACAGAGACTAATCTGCAAAAACCTACTGTGTATTATTTACAAGCTGATGACAATGTTAAAAAAAACACTGAAGAAAATAGAGTTCATTAACTTACCTAACAGATAAAGGGGCATCAAATTATGATAAAGCAACATAAGCTGTGGAATATTCATGTGTTCAGTGATACTAAAGAACAGATGAACACGTAAGTGGAATAATTGAAGTAGTACCTCATTAGATGTACATGGAAAATGTTTCTGGAGTTATTTCAGACAGAAATGAAGAGACCAATGAGCAGTATTAATTTAGTATTATATTTGTGAATTTCAGTAGGTACAAAATTTATCCTTTAAAGCTCTGAACTTTGTCTTATTGGTCTACTGAGACTAACTAAGTGCATAACTTGGGTTTCTTAGGTTAGAAGTCTAGACCGCCTATATAGTTAATTGATTTAAAGGTGATGAGACAGAGCACTAAAAGCAGAGTCTACTGTCTTCACTGAATGATAAAGGAATCTGGTCTCCAAATGCAGCATCATTAGTAGGGAACATTGACACTTTAAAATATCTAGCTTGTCTTCAAAAGAATCTCTGAGGAAAAACAGCAGTTATTTGGATATATGGGAATTAGAAAAATATTTTATTATATGCATTTGCAACATTAAAATTTCTGTGTTCTGTGTAGGTAGTGTCATCTGTATAAGCCAAACATTTGCCCCTCATTGATAATCACAGAATCAGTAAGGTTGGAAGGGACCTATGCAGATCATCTAGGCCAACCCCCCTCCTTAAGCAGGGTCACCTAGAGCATGTTAGACAGGGTTGTATCCAAGTGGGCCTTGAATATCTCCAGAGAAGGAGACTCCACAACCTCTCTGGGCAACCAGCTCCAGGGCTCCGTCACTCTCACAGGGAAGAAATTCCCCCTCACGCTCAGGCGGAACTTCCTGTGCTTCAGTTTCTGCCCATTGCCTCTTGCCCTGTCACATGGCACTACTGAAAAGAGTTTGTCCCCATCCTCTTGACACCCTCCCTTCCGGTACTTATACACATTGATAAGATCCCCCCTCAGTCTTCTCTTCCCCAGGCTGAAGAGGTCCAGCTCTTGCAGCCGTTCCTTGCAGGGCAGATGCTCCAGTCCTCTGATCATCCTCGTAGCCCTGCACTGGACTCTCTCCAGGAGCTCCATGTCTCTCTTGTCCTGGGGAGCCCAGGACTGGACGCAGTACTCGAGATGAGGCCTCCCCAGGGCTGAGTAGAGCGGCAGGATCCCCTCCCTCCACCTGCTGCCAACAGTCTTCCCAATGCACTCCAGGAGACCATTGGCCTTCTTGGCCACAAGGGCACATTGCTGGCTCATGGTCAACCTGTCCTCCACCAGCACTCCCAGGTCCTTCTCTGCAGAGCTGCTCTCYAGAAGGTCAGCCCCCAGCTTGTACTGGTGCCTAGGGTTATTTCTCCCTAGGTGCAGGACCCTGCACTTGCCCTTGTTGAACCTCAGGAGGTTCCTCTCCGCCCAGCTGTCCAGCCTGTCCAGGTCTCTCTGAATGGCAGCACAGCCCTCAGGTGTGTCAGCCACTCCTCCCAGCTTGGTATCATTGGCAAACCTGCTGAGGAGGCACTCTGTCCCCTCATCCAGGTCACTGATGAAGAAATTGAACAGGATGGGACCCAGTACTGAGCCCTGGGGGACACCACTAGCCACAGGCCTCCAACTGGACTCCACGTCACTGATGATGACCCTCTGAGCTCTGCCTTTCAGCCGGTTCTCAATCCACCTCACTGTCCACTCATCTAACCCACGCTTCCTGAGCTTCTCTATAGGAGGATGTTATGGGAGACAGTGTCAAAAGCCTTGCTGAAGTCAAGGTACACAACGTCCACTGCTCTGCCCTCACCTACCCAGCCACTCATTCCATCAGAGAAGGCTATCAGATTGGTTAAGCAGGATTTCCCCTTGGTGAACCCATGTTGACTACTCCTGATGACCTTCTTTTCCTCCATATGTCTGGAGATGACATCCAGAATGAGCTGTTCCATCACCTTCCCAGGGATGGAGGTGAGGCTGACCGGTCTATAGTTGCCTGGGTCCTCCTTCTTGCCCTTCTTGAAGAYTGGAGTGACACTGGCTTTCTTCCAGTCCTCAGGCACCTCTCCCGTTCTCCATGACGTTTCAAAGATGATGGAGAGCAGCCTGGCAACAACATCCGCCAGCTCCCTCAGTACCCGTGGGTGCATCCCATCTGGGCCCATGGATTTGTGGATGTCTAGCCTGCCCGGAAGATCTCTAATCCTCAACCAAAGGAAAGTCTTCCTTTTTCCAGACTTCCTCCCTCATGTCCAGGCTGCAGGATTCCTGAGGGCTGCCCTTAGCAGTGAAGACTGAAGCAAAGRMGGCATTCAGTAATTCTGCCTTCTCTGTATCCCTTGTCACCAGGGCCCCTGCCCCATTCAGTAGTGGGCCCACATTTTTCCTAGTCATCCTCTTGCTGCTGATGTATTTGAAGAAGCCCTTCCTGTTGTCCTTGACATCACTTGCCAGACTCGATTCCAGCTGGGCCTTAGCCTACCTCGCTGCATCTCTACATACTCTGGCTGCATTCCTATAATTCTCCCAAGTAGCCTGTCCCCTCTTCCACATTCTGTGTACTTTCTTCTTCTGTCTGAATTTGGCCAGGAGCTCCTTGCTCAACCATGCAGGTCTTCTGCCCCCTTTGCTGGACTTCTTACTCATAGGGATGCACCGCTCTTGAGCTTGGAGGAAGTGATAATACGTGCCTCCCAATCGTTTTTGAAATCAACGACATTAATTCAGTTCAGTAAGGGTTAAATTTGGTTCTTTATAGTGTAGTTCTTGAATAATTCCAAAATTTGCAGTTATTGAAAAGCCCTATTATTCTTACCATTATTTTATTTTATTGCATTACACTTTCATTGATAAGAATCAAGAGTGGTATAGAATGAGTGAGGGTTCTACACAACCATTAATTCCTCTGAATGTAAGCACGTGTTCTAATGCCATGAGCTACTTAGCTTCAAATTTGACCCCATTTTACAACGTAAAAGCAAATAATTTTTATCCTTCCTTGTACAGAAGTGAAGGACTAGATTAACTTTATATATGCATAATTGTATAAATGGTATAAATGTTAAGTTTTGAATCTTAGTTTAATTCCTGTGATTTAGTTTTATGTTCTTGTTGCTCCAACTTCCTCAGTCACACTGCAACTGGTCACTGGGAAGCTACTCTTCTGTTATCCCTCTTCATGACAGTGATTTTTTTATCTGAAACTTACTGTATTATTGCGGTATATCTACAGAATTCATTTGTTCTCATTGACCACTTCTTATCTTATCTTTCAGGGTTCTGATCCTACTGCTTTTTCTGTACTTACCCAAGCTATTACTGGCCAAGTGGGTTTTGTAGATGCTGAATTCTGTACAACCTGTGGGGAAAAGGGAGCAGACAAAAGATGTTCAGTATGTAAAATGGTAAGAATCCATAAATTATCACAATGAATTGCAAAAATGAGTGCCATTGAGTTGCTAGGGATTTTGAATGTGTGACTGTTTACAAAGTAGAATTATAAGGAATGACATGTATACCTTCACAGGAAATTTGTCTACATCTGAGAGAGGTACCTCAGATTCCACAAGCAGAAGCACTTGGATTTTCAGGTCTTTATGTTTAAGGATGGAGGGAGAATAAAATTTCTGTATGTTCAGAGTTGCAAAAGAAACTATTCTATTAGTGTTTTATATAGCTTAGAATAACTCCATATGACCTTACACATTGCTTAAAAATACCATAAAGTACTATACATAGAGGAATTTAACTAGGTACTCTAAAAAGTATAATATTACTGTGTATTTTTTATTTCATAAAGATGAACTGCTAGCTCTTACAACTTTCAGGTGATGTACTGCGACCAGAACTGCCAGAAAGAACACTGGTTTACCCACAAAAAAGTCTGTAAGACACTGAAGGAAATTCATGAAAAACAAGAACTAGAAGCTGCCAAAGAAAAAAGGAAACAAGAAAAAAGGCAGAAGAAAGGTTAGGACTGACAGTTYGCTTGCTGAAATTAATGCTGCACTAACTATATGATATGGAACAATAGAAACAGATCTTAAAACCTGTAACAAGTGATGTTAAGGGCTTTGTTGTAAGGTAACAGCATACCTGCATTTGCTGGAATTCTAGTCTTTCAATTTACAGATAATGTGTACTTTCTAAATGCTGGTCTTTAATGCTAGCATTATACAGATGTCTACAGCAGAGCTCTAAGAATTATATTGCACTGTTTTAAAATCTAGATCTTAAAATAACATGGAAATTTCATGCAACTTTGTTTTCAAGGTGTTCGGACAAGTTGAGAACAAGAAAGCAGCCCACCACTTCCAGTTGGAAAAGTTAATGTAGACATTGATTCTCCTGTATTACTTTCTTCATGGTCACTATATAACATCAATGCTCATGTGTACTGTGAATACAAAGAAAGAATTATTCTTTCTCTGTGTTGCTGGTGTTTTTCTTCCTTCCATAAGCAACTAATGCATTATGACAGAAAAAATTACTGTATGACCCTTCTTAGCCTACTCTGRTACAATGTTTCTGTGACTGAAGTGATATGAAAATTTGAGGTGAAAAGCCTTTTCCCCTTTACATTTTGTTAGATTCTTCTTCCCTTGTTTAAAGGATTGTAAAAGTGACCCTGGACAAATCATGCTTGTCGTATAACGRAAGTACTTTTCACTTCAGCTAGACTGTGAAGTACTAGTACAGGGTATATATTAGTAATTGACAAAGTTTTCAACAACTTCCTCTGAGAGTTGCTGCTGCGTGGGATGAAGTTGACTGCAGAAGATGGAGGCAACAACACTAGAAGACTCTAAGTACATTGCATACAAGTATAGCAAAACATAGTGAGGTGTGAGCACTGATACCTCACATTGGTGATGAACACACTCATTTGTGGATTCATCTTAACTAAACAAGCCAGTGGCCAGGTGTTGTCCTCTTCAGAAGGAGAGGCAGGATCTTAGCAAATGGTTCTTCTCCTTTCTCCCCTGAAAAGGAAGGCTACTATCTTTTATAAGGTTACTACTACACTACCTAGGTGTTAATCTTCATTAACTTTTTTAGGCACGTAGCCAACACATGATAGGCTTTATCAGATTATATATTGTAAGCAAGACAGTGAAGTCATCCTAGTTTCAGTTTACCTTGTCATGGCTTTGTATCAAAGTTTGTCATAACAACAGTAGTTTAATTTTTACAAGCTAATACCTCTACAAATCCCGTATATCAGGAAAAAAAAAAACCCACAGCTGTATCTACAAGCAAATTGAGCATTTAAGAGTATCCACTACACAAGGATGAGTGATAGGGAAGTTTATGCAAAAGCCTGTGCTCAGGCTAGTCTTAGCTCCTTAGCCAAGTGGGCCTATGGCTTTGGCAGTGTTGAGGCTAGTTACGGCAGTGTTTTCAGCTGGATATTAACCATCACAGAGAAAAAGAAAACAAAATGAACTGCTCTCCAGAACTCTAGTGTCTAAGTGTTTTTTTGGTGAAGCATGATTAAATTAATCACTTTTGTAATTGATAGTTTCCTAGCTTTTATTATTCCTTAAAAATAAAAGTGTTTSCTTGCACATGAATTCAGTGTTTACTGATGATGGGATTTCTCTTTTGTTTAGATGAAATGCAACTAGCAGAGGCTAGTTCTACAGGTGAAGAACAGTCAGATTCTGGACTGGATGCTACCAAAGAAGCGGATCCAAATCATGCTGCTGACAGAAGAGAAGAAATTGAGCATACCAAAGAGTCAGAGGCACTAGCCCCACACCCTGACAGTCCATTAGAAAGTGGGACTGGCTTAGCTGACATTGCTCTTCAAAAAATTCAAGATTCTGAGGAATAGGTGGAGGATAGGAAGAGACTAAGTGTTCTGGCTAAGTCCCTGTACCTCAGTCATCATAAAAAATATTTAATGCTGACCATGTCTGACTTGCCACAGCATGGCATATGCAAGGCTCCCTATGAAGGACAGCGTGTGTCTGCTTATCCTGAGATGAAATACTCACTAATTTGTTCACAGATACTTGGAGTTCTGTTGTAGATTGTCAAAATAGCTACTTATTATCTGATAAATCTGGTGTGGCATAGAGTCATCTACATTTGTACCAAGAGAGTAACATCTATGAGATCTGTGGTCAATCAGCCACTTMGTAAAAATGAAGCATGTAAGTAATTCAGATTATTGTTTTCAAAAACTAAAATCTATCTTCATAGTAATTTAAAGGGTTTTCTTCTGCAAATACACAGAAGTACAGTTTAAAGTCTTGGGAAGCCAACTGTTAAGCTGCAGCACTTTATGAAGCTTCATTTAAAGAATTCAGTAGTGATTRAGTTTCTGAAGATATTATCTGAATTCTCAAAACCTTTCGTGACTTTGCTGTAAATAGTTTTGACTAGTCAGTGCACAGCAACAGTGTCTGTTTTGTGGCAATTTTATTAATGATACTGCTGCTTCAGATGTCTCAAATTGACTGTGAAATATATCTTTCAAGAGAATGTCATCTTTATTTATTTTCTCAAAAATATTCCAAATTTGTCAAAGGCTAATGAAGAGAAGACCTGAAGGTTTTTAAATACTTTGACTGGAGAATGATGGTTTCTATATCTCAACTTTCAGGTAAAGATGCCTTAGAGCACATTGGGATGTTGTATGTGAATTATTTGGTGAGCACATATAAGTTGTTTAATATTGTACAAACAGACTGAACTTGGTTCTAGTGAATTCAGTGAGAAAATCCATGTATACATTGATACAACTGGGATTTTATTTAGGCTTTCAACTAAATACTGTATCTTGAAAACAGTATTCCTTAATCATGCTGTTTTCACTCAGATTTGCTATTGGTTCTCATGAAATCAATGGGAATGTCACAAGCTAAAATACTGTAAGGTATTTTATTCTGTGTAAGGATGGCAGAATTTAATATTCTTTAATTTCTGGATGAATAATTGTTGCTTAGAACATAACATTTCAACACAGAGGGATCAGAACCATCCCAATGGAGAGGGAAAATGCTGTAATTTTTTTATTGTTTAATATCTTGAAAGTTTTTAATATTCTGAAAAYTGTCAGAGTGAGGATAGTTAAATGCTTGGGCAGGAAATACAGGTTTTTGTATGATTCATAAAGCATTTTAATTTCAAAGATTTGAAGAATAAAATGTGAAGAATAAAGGGAAGGTTTTCAAAATAAGGAAGCTGAGTGGCAATTCTGTTTATTGCATCTATAACATCTGCTGGGACATACTCTTCTATTCTGGTTTGTAATCGATTGCCCTCTTGTAGCTCATTGTGTGCAAGTTCAATTTCATGACAGTCAGGGCCTGGAGCTGCCGGGGGGGAAAGCAAGAGGGCTGGGGCTTGGGTATGGAATGAGGATATAGCCACAGGCACAGTCTGCTGGTAGATCTGGGAGTGCAAACTGCTGCTGGATTCCCTGATTTACACATTTACGCATAGCTACTGGGGCTCTCTTGGATGTCTTGCTCCTTAGGTTTCCCTGAAAATCCCAGCCCTGTAAGACACACACACATGCACGCACACACGCGCGCACACACACGCACACGCACAATTTTTTCTTTCATTCTGCCAGCCAACCCTTTTTCTTGATAAATCAAAAAAGACCAAGTGATAGGAGAAAATATTAACATTGGATAAAGATGTGAAATACAGGATCTTTTTTGCAGGCAAAGTAGTTGCATTTGTTCTCATTCCAACTTGAAAAAGCTTCAAAGTCATTATAAGCAGAGGCTGCTATACTCCGTCCGTTGCTTCCTTCTCTTTGTAATGAATCACAGAGGAGGGCAAATGCGATCCAAGTTAAGGCCCTGGTGCCCCTGAGAGAGTTACCTCCGCCTTCCTCAGCTTGAGCTTCTGCTGGAAGATCAGGGCTGGTAGGTTGAGATAAACTTGGGATAAAGACTAGCTTTTGTGGAATCATGAACTGCAGGAAACATTTCACGTGGCATGTTACTCATAAGGAACGTAGAGTAGCGTGAAACTTCATATGCAAATTACTGATTCCTAAAGTAAGGTTTGAGGGGACAATGAAGCTAGGCAGCTGTGCAGCGCAAGGCCAGCACATACGCACCAGCAGCTTCAACGGCGGGTGGTTCGCCAGACTCCCCCCTCCCTTGCTTCCTAGGAAWCCTGGAGGCCTCACTTCTGCTTCTCCAACTGTTTTGCTAGGTACAAGAGCATAGCAGTTGTGAGTCTAGCCTGCTTCACTGCAGCTCTTGCTCCTTAATTCACTTTTAGACTATATTTTTTTTAATATTGACTACTGTTTCTTCTACTGTCTTTTTCACTTTGGGAAATCTGAGCAAAGTAAGAATGTATAAAAGCTCCTAAAATTATTTGAGTGTAGCATCTAATGAACTGAATGTTGCATGTTGAAATCATTTTAGATTTCTGATGCCAAGGTTTTTGTTCACCCAACTAAAAGAAATTAATCCTTAGTAAAAGTTTAAATGACCTTTGTAACTTGAGTACTTCTTTGTGTATAAGTAGCTAATATTACTATTCCTTTTTCTCTAACGGCTCTAAAACAGGCTCTAAAACAGTTCTGGCTTTGTCTGAATTATATGCTAAAGCTCAAATAGCTGCATATAGCGGAAAGCACTGCTTTTTAACTAYGGAGGACTTGTTTGGAAGTCAGTGATTGCATTGACTTGTGGCTTTTTGGGCAGTGTCCAACTTTTACAGACTACAAATGGGATCATGTACCTAACATTACAGTGAAAGGCTTTTGGATGCCTGGTAGGTTTTTTGTGACTATCAGTGTATTCCTGGGGCACTTGTGTGGAACAATGAGAGAACCACAAATCTACAGCTTTGAGGGACTTTTCACCATCAAAGATTATATATGGATAAATTAACTCACTCATTATTGTCTTCTCTGACCCCACCCATATGTTCAAAAGAATTACAAGTAGTATTGTTAAAATTCTTTTACAATGTTACTCCTATAACATGTTATTTTTCCCCAAAATCTATATTGAGAAAAATGTCAAATTAGTTGTTAAATAATATCTGTAATAAAATTATTGATGATGAAGCATCACATTTTAGTGCTCTTGGAGCAGAAAATTTTGAAACAATTCTATATTTCACTTCAATTTTTTTAATCAAAAGAAGACAGAGGCAGAAAAATATTCCAGGCCAGAAATGTTCTGCATCTAATTTGATCCAAAATTCTGAAATCAAGAGAATTTACTCAGAAATGGCATTCTTTACTGCCTCAGTCTAGGTCCAAATTCCGTGGGGTGCAGTCTGCTTTCAGAGAAAACTCTCTTAAATACAGTCTTTGCCGTGTCTACAGTGACATCAGAAATCTGTGTATGTGCAATCTGTGGCGTTGTGAGATTGATGCTACAAAATTACCGAATCATAGACTCCCACCATGAGCATGCTCAGCTGCTGGAGCTGAAAAAAGTCAGACAAACTAGGGATTACATATATTTATTAGACCCTAATGGTTAGTTATTTAGAGAGAAACTTGTTAAGAAAAAAAATGTTAGGTGAAGCTTAGTTTGGTGCAGCTTCTCTGTAGACTGAGTAAATTTGAGAAATAAAATATCCTTGAAACCTAATGCAAAACAAAGTGTTGATCTAACTTTTAAAACTGCTGAGATGAGGATGATTTAAGATTTACAAAATGCATGGAAGTTTGAGCAAGAAAAATAGGAAAGTGGAAATCAAAAATGAAAGACTCAATACCAAAAAGATTAAAGGAATTATGAGGTTTAACAATGACAAAGTCCTGTTCCTGGGATGGAATAATCTCAAGCGGCAGTACAGGCTGGGATCTGACTGTCTCTGCTGAAAAGGACCTGGGGTCCTGGCTGTCAGCAAGGTGAGTACGAGCCAGCAGTGTGCCCCAGCAGCAAGGAAGGTAAATGGTGCTATTGTTCAGTTCACCTACAGTCAGCAGACCCCAAGTGTAATTATTCCCACTACTTCGTGCTTGTTAGGCCACTCCTGCAACTGCTTCCAGTTTTGGTCAACCCAGTTCAAGAGAGACACTGAAAAACTAGAGAGATTCCAGGGAGAGAGGGCTACCATGATGATCATATGTTTGGAAGAATTTGGTTTGTTCAGCCCAGAGATGTAAAGACTTAGAGATCCCTAATCATGGTCTTCCAGTAATTATGGAAAAAGTAATTACGGAAAAGATGGAAAAGTCTAATTCTCCAGTAGAAACCATGAAGAATGAAATTATTTATCATTAATTTCTTAAAAATTAACTTGCAGTTTTGCTTTGTTAATTTGTGATAAGGACTGTATTTCAAGCAACTTTATTATGTTGCCACCATTTATCATTTGTTTTCTTACTTTCTTAACTCTGCATATCAGAAGACACAAGGAATGTTACACTTTATTTATTTATTTTTTTTTTTGGCTGGCAGTTCATTTAATTGGATGCAAGCTTTCGTGTACATGTATTGCATAGATATTTACTCATATAACAGGTTTCTATCCACTCCAGATGGACGAATAAATTTTTTCTTGAGGAAGAAAACACTTATCTAAATTTCACTGTCAGCTTTTCATGGGGCTCTTCTGCTTTGTTTTCAAGTCGTCTTTCTTGACAGGTAGATACTTTATTCCAGTCAACAAAGGAAAATTCCATTACAGATCTTGTCATTGCCCTTAGAAAAACAGCATCTGCGGGGTTCTCAAATGGAACTCTGCAAAAAGAATGTAAATTACTTGAATATTTCCATACTACTGTAGAGCTAATTTACTMTAAGTATTCTATGTAGAAAGTAAAGCTAGAAATCATAAACTTAGTTTCAATTTTTTTGAAGTTTTCCTTTGTTTCACTSTTACCCAATTTAAGAAAGAAAAACAAAATCAGAAGAAGAGCAGAATCATAGTACTTGAAGGAAAAAAAATCTTTAATCATGCCAGAAACTGTTTAAAATGTGTTTTACAAGACTTAAAAATATTATTTTGTAAAAAGATGGTATGTTAGCCGTTTTTATTGCTTATTTTTCATAAAAATTGTTAATGTTGTACACAGTGATTACATATTTCTATAAAATTGGCATAAAGAAATATATCACTGTTATCATAGGAACTTTAACTTTGAATGTCCTGGTTTTTAGAAGTATTTAATGGAAATCACAAAACTAACTGCAAAATTTGTTTCAATGTGGAACTTCTAAATAGTCACCATGCAAATATTCCTTTTGCAAGCTCTGAATCCATAACTCTGTGAGCTTGTGTGGTTCGTGTGTCCTGCTATAGCTGCAGTTTGGGAAAGAAAGTGGTAGGCTTACATCAATGCAGAACTGATACACTTCAGGTTAGACTGAAAACTTTTAACTCAGATACAGTACAACCTGAATTTAAAAGAACTTATTTCATAAAGGTATATAAACCTGCACCTAGCATAATATGAATATTTTCACTRAGTATAATATACTTCCAGTACTTACACCTTGTCACATGCTCAGGTACCTTGCAAAGCCTAAGTATCTACATACAAAATGGAAAAGAAGCTGTACACCTGTTGTATCAATAGCTAACTCCACTGAGAGTAAGCTAGAATTAATTTTTAATCATGAATTAGCCTGACTGCAAAGAGCTCTACTGAAAGTAACTTTATAAAATCAAAGTGTTAAAGGAAATCATCACACATAAGTTTTTATTACATCTTTGAAGTCTAAAAATATTTTTATATGTAAAGTTAGAAAGTAAAAATAAGCCTGATATCTTAAGTTTGTATGTCTTACAAAGATGGCATCTGAAAATGTTCTGCTGAACTAAAATGCAACCTTTAGTCTTCCTCAATCCTGCCAGAGATAATAAAATTCTATATTTATTTCTATGATTTTAAAACCTAACAGAATGAARGTAACATCAACTATGGACTTAGAAGTTTCATGCTACAGGTCAGTAATATTTTCAGGGAGGGTATGTATTCCTGAACAGTCAGTAAAAAGATGCCTCTTCCACAATATAGAACAATTATTCTGATGCTCCCCTACTTAAAGCATTCTTTTTCTACTAATCAGTACTTCGGCTAATGAAAGAAATGAAAGAAACAGCATTTTCTAAACCCACTTCCAGATGAGGAACATCCTTCAACATTAAGTGTTTTTTAAAACAGCAATAGATAGGTTGTCACATGAGAACAGTATAGTGTTGCAACTATGTGCAATACAAAAGACAAAATATTTTTCAAAAAATCAGCGTTACATTTTTTTTTCTCCTAGTTAAGGGGTAGGGGGTTAGGTAAAGGAAGAGGAAATTAAGTAAATGCTGGTGAAATGCAAAAGCGACAAAAAAGGTCCAAAATTTACTTACTTATTTGTGTGATTTCCAAATGTACAACCTATAAAGAAGTTCAAATTAAGACACTGATTAATGTTTGTACAGCTTTTTTGATTAGCTAAGACTTAGAATCTTGATACTAACTTACTTGTTCAAATGAACAGAAAAATTGTAGATGATTAGAAGATCATTTTTCATTAAATTACTATAGAAACAAAGATCATCTTTGAAAAGRTTATTGCATCAATTATGAAAAATTTCTTGCAACTGTTTATGTAGTTCTTGTATTTTATTTTCCCTAGACAAATGTTTCCATATTTTTTGTCACAGAAAAATGATGCCTGTAGTCTAAATGTGTGCATGAATGCCTGGTAGAGGTAAACTATATATGTATTTTGATAGTTATCAACAAGAAAAAAATACTAAATATAACTAAAGTATCCTTTTTACCAGCCTTTCCAAAATTATTGTTAAATACACTGCTCCTAAGATGATTATTGTGAAATGTACAATGAAAAGCCTTTTCAGTCACTTCACTAAAATGTCCAAAACCCATCTACACTGCCTGTTAAAAATGCTACCATTTCAGTTATTCTATGACTGAAAAACAGCTACGAAAAACAGCTTTGTTTTTCTTATCTTTAAAACATCATCAAAGCAGATGAGATTGGGTGAAATGTCAAGGTTTTTCTGTATTGGCATGATACTAGTCACAAGGTTATAGACAGTATCCACCCGCTTTCTTGCGTCAGGACCACGCTGTGTTACAGATGTGAATGTTTTTAGAACTCTATAAATTAAATTACATTATAAGAAGCCCTAAAGCAAAATGCTACTATCAAACTTTATTAAAAATATTCTTCAGCCTGGAAAGTATAAAGAGGAAATCTGTTCACAACACTAGGCAAGATATACAAATTTTACAACACTGTTTAGAAGAAAAGCTTTTCTTTAGGAGATTAGTTTATAAAAGCACTAGAGGGCACCAAAATTCTATGATGCTAGTCTGTCTGAAATAAACACTATTTCAGAGTTTGCTGAAATATTTTTATTTAAATAAAAGAGCAAAAAATTAAACACAAGGATATATTTTGAAAAAAAAAAAATCTGTTTGTTCAGCTCTCTTTAAAAACAACTCTTGTAGCTACAGGGAATGACTAGAACTTATTTGCCATAATACAGTTTTAGGAAAAAGGTTTCATTTGTTGGCTGTTGCTTGCTACTACTACTCACTCTAAATATGAAGCAGTTTTGTTGAGTTTCTAATGCACTTATTTTTTATTACTAAGCTAATAACTTTTACCAGGTGAATGAAAATTACCACTTCTAGTTTGAACCACTCTATTATAAATACCTGAAGGTATCATCAATCTTCTGGCTGGATGGATGCATCTGTTAGATCCTGTTTTAGTCACCAGTGGTGTATTTAGCCTCTTTCCAAAAGCTATTGAGTGCACAACACAAGATCTTTCATGGTTGTAGACATGCAGTGCTGACTCCCTTTCTCTTTGTGTAACTGCTATAAAAAGGGATATAATAATTTTATTTTTTTCCACCAACTTCACAGTTTGTTATTAATCATCTGTTTGCATGCAGAAGGTGATTCACTTTTTTTGTGCAGTTTTATAATGACGAGGAGGTAAATCTGCATAATTCCACAATGATTCAGAATGGAAACATGGAGTGATACCTCCTCTGGTTTAAGAGTGAAGTCCTGTCCAGTAAAATAAACTTTTTCTTTTGGCTGCAATAGGATCAGAAGTTTTAAATGAAGAAACTAGAAACCAAGACTCTTCATGCGATTTAAAGGAGATCTATTACAGAATGGAGTAAAGACTCCTATATTTTTGTATGCAGAGTAAATCTCGTTCAAGGTCAATTCAATTTCCACTGCTTAATTACAGAGAAAACTGTAGGAGTGCAATCAAAATAAAAGTTTCTTATTTTCCTTTTTTGCACCTGGATTCAAAAATAACTTCAAACAAAAAGAGTTTGCGACTGTAAGTCAAACAGGAGATTTTTGACACTGTTAATGTGACCTGCATATTAATCTAGTACTGCAGACATGAAATAAAAGCAAGCTAAAGGATTAGAACCAATAACTTTGGCAGTAGCATTCTAAATTCATTTTTTTTAAATCATGGTATCTAGGGGACCAATTAGAAAGGAACTGCAGTAGTCACGCCTGCAGGTAACAGAAGTGTGAGCATGTGTCYTGTGTAAAGGAGACAGCCAGGACTATACTGGGGTAGCATTCCACAGATGGTGAAGCAGCTTTGTAGCGCTAGAGAAATAGTTCACTAAATGGAAGTTAAGAGTACAGCTTGATACAAATTAATGCCTAAAGTCTTAATCTGGGGCTGATTATAATATAACCGTATTTAAAAGACTAAGTTCAGGAAAATTTATGGAAATATTTCTAGACCTGTAAATGTAAGATTTTTTTTTCAGCAGATTAACCTTCAGTCATCTCTCTCTAAACAACAACAAAAAAAAAATCACAAGGAAAACAGTCTGATAGAAATGCTAATAATGCTAGTAAGGGTAGAGTACCCGAAGAGACTGGAGGTACACCAGAGAGGCACTACACTTGTCCATACACAAAGTACACGCCTGGGCCAATGGCCACGCGGTCGGATCTCGCAGCTCCTCGTACAGCCCCATGGACAGGGTGGCCTGTGCCGCAGCTGCTCTTCCYGGCAGGAGCAGGGCCCCTTCCAGCACCTGCTCCCAGCCTGCGGTAGCCTTTCTCCATCCAGCGCCAGATCCTCCCCTGGGCCTTTCTCCTCCCCCACGCCCTGAGCCTTCCCCTGGGAAAAAAAAGTTTCCAGGAGGACTTTGTTTCTCCTCACTCTTTTCCCATGAGATATAGCTAGGATAACAATCTCAGTACCTTCATCAGTGCTGCCCAGTAATGTGCTGTCCACCTGCATATAACATAGCACTTCAAACACCAAAGACAAAATCGCCAAAGTTGATTTTCAGGCTCTAGTGTGGTTATGCTTATTGATTGGATGATTTATCCTCTGGCTATTCTGAAAATGATTTTTTTTTTCTGTAGTTTTTACAGTGGAGAAGTTGTGAAATATTTCCTAATGATTTATGAAGTTTTGTATTTGACAACTTGATCAGCATGGACATTTTCAAGAAATGTGCATATACTTACTTAAATTGTACAAAACCATGTAAACATCTGAGCACATTATCTGTGGTAAGTTTACTTACTTAGATAAGTAAACAGGTTCCCTCGCGTGAATATATCAATACGAATGCAAAATCATAGGAAACATATTGCTGAGCACAGGCTTTAATCTCTCTTACCTAAAACTATATTGACTATAAGACAAATACACACAATTTAAATAGAAAAAGAGAGAAACCATTCCAAGTAAACTGTTTATGTCATACAGGCTCTACCTACATGACAAACAATAGAGCAAAGAACAGGTACCAGTTCATTAGATCATTTGCCACATCAGCAAGTGAAAGTGTAAGAACAGACAGGATTAAAAGTCACCTATTTTTCCRCACTGATTAGAAACTGTCAACAGTTTGTGAAAAAAGGAAAGCAATCCTTACGTTTCCTGTCAAGGAGCTGTACTGAAGGAAGGAAGTATATCACATAAAGCCGGTAGCCTGGATCTTGTGCCAGAGGGTTATGGAATAGGTCTGCAAAGTTTATTAAAAAAATCTATCTTAGCAAGACTGAAAAATCAAAGATCACTGGTAGTCAAAGATTTTTGTACTAAATACTATTAAATTCAAATTATTTTCATATGGGTAAACAAAGCACAGTGTCTTTACACATGCGGAATTCCTCAACTAAACACAGACTGCAAGAATTGGTTATTGCAGTTTGTAAAATACCAGAGGCAAGACTTGAGTAAAAGTGCCATCTTTCTTACACTCTGAAACTTTGAAGTGGCCTTTATATTTTGTAGGGGGAGAGAGGTACTAAAACCAGATGAGCTTTTGGACACCTAACGCTTTATCAGAGCTGATATGAAGCTTTTATTCTGTAGACACAATATAAAGCATAAATACTCAGTTTTCTGGTATTTTGACAAATGATGAATTTGAAGACTCCAGAAATTTATCTCACTATAGATTATAGTAAAGTATTTGAAAGGGTCTAAGGTTCCTTGAACTAGGGTCCCACTAACTTTCAGTAGGACCCGCAGTGCTACGTTCCAAAGGCCTCTTAGCAGCTTGACTAGAATGCTTAAAGTTCACAATTATCTGAATAAACAAACTTTTGCAACACAGAGAAGATGTCAATCCTGTGTTGCTGCTTTGCCAGGAGATATGTAATGTTTGCTTTGATTAAATGCCAGTTCAGTTCGGTTCATGTGAATGATATGAGAGGTTGATTAAAATAAAGACTGGCCTATTCCTGGATCTGTGAACAGACAGACAAAGTGCACTTACTTTTTTCTAAATTAAATCATAAAATCATTGAATCATAAAGCTATTTTTCTCCTTAAATGAGTGTCTTCTTGGACACCAAAGAAAAAAGAATTAGGAGGCTGCTACTTGGAGATTACAGAAATCTTTACAGAAAGAAAATCTCCCTAAATTAGTAATTTTGACAATCTTTATTAAGGTCTAAGGTGACTTGTTGAAGAGTGGTTGTGGCTAATATTTGCTCTAGGCAACAAATCCTTTGTTACATATAATTTCAGCAATTAAGGAGGGAAARGGAGAAAGATGACATTACAGAAGCAAAGAGGGACTCTGATATTCCAGAGATCCTGAKAGAAGAAAAAATCTGGAGATATTCTAAACAGATTAAAAAGCTGCAAGACATCATTCCCTGTTCTTCAGSATAGGGACGACTGCCAAAGAAGGTTCATTTGTTTGATGCTACTGACCAGTTATTTTGAGAGCTCAGTAAGTCCAGAATGGGCATTTGGTATCTTCTATGTAGAAAATGCCTGTTGATGTATTCAGAGGGGAATTTAACAAAGTATCTTAATTCTTCTATGAATTTTCCAAAAGGCCATTCATTATATTTAGAAGTATTAAGTGAGCCACAAGGTGGCAGTAAAAGAAAGTTTCTTTTTTACTGATGAGTACAGCAACGCATACTTTTCTAGAAAGTGTTAATCTGAAATACTAATTATATATCTGATAAGTCTGCTCTTGAGTCAAGAAACTATGTGCTAGAATTCCAGAGAGAAAAAAAAATGCTTCAGAAAGAAGACTAAGAGCAGGTAAGGTTGGCATTTCAAGCAGTACTGGTACAGAATGAAGATTCTTGTCAAGAAAGATTTTTCCAAGGCATAGGAGTCAATACTAAGTACTTTTGAGCCTGGATATTACCTGGAGCACATCCCTGCTCAGCAACACTCTGATTTGTGGTTTTGTTTTGGAGTATATGAGGTTTTTAACTTCTGGTTCTTAAAGTAAATCCAATCACTGTATGGATCAAGATGGTCTTATTTTACAAAACATCTGGGATCAATCCTTGGTTCCACAATCTGCTTTCTAGTGAAAGTCATTTAATTTTACTTCTACAAATTAGGTATAATGCTTTCTTTCTCCACTTTTCTCTGTTTTCTCAATTCAGAATGTAGGAAAATAGTGTGCTTATCCCACATGGGGCAGAAAGGAACTAYTGTGATAGAAACACAGTGAAGAGCAAAAAAAAGGTTTCCAAGGAGTACAGCAAGGTTTTATCAYTTGTGGATAATAAATCAGTTGAGGTTATTTACAGAGTACATAACAAAAATCTTGCTTTCCAAAAGGCAAATGTGAGCACAAAGTGAGCCCATAAAGAAAACCTCTCTATCTCCCAAAAGGCTGCAGTTGCAAGTAACTCATCSAGTAAATCTTTAGAAGATGAGCGTCTTCCACAAATGCTTGACAATGGATGGTGTTATGCTCCAAATCTGATGCAAGGCAATGACTAAATATCACAAGAGAGCCTTAAGGAAGTGCAACATTTTGGCAGCTGGATGTTACTTCYGAAGTGAACAATCATGGCATATTAGAATGCCCAATCTTTAGTAGTTCTAATGCTCACAAGAGTTATTCAATAATGAACAGATCTCTGCATCCASAGATCTGTTGAAGGTTAACAAAGACTTTTTTTCATTGGACTGTCCAGCAATAAAATAGTATACTACCTTGCAACAATAATAACCCTCCCATTCCTAAAATAATTTTTATTTTRTAAAGGTGAACTATGGGCACAGGCCTTCTCAAAGCTACACAGCATAAATTCTGCACCCATTTTGCATTTCTGAATATTGAAAATAGATATGGTAATGCTTAAATATCTATTTTGAAATGTATTTTGCTCATTTACTGCTGTTATTTGCTTCAAATATGATAATAAATTTTATTAAATAATAAATTTGCTAATTTGGGACCTCCTTATCAAGAATTTTCTTTAAAACAAACATATTGCCATTTTTTCATAACTTTRAAGTTCAGCAAGGAATTACTGTAAAGCATACTATGTTTCCTCCACTGATTAGCATTTACTCTCATACTCCTGAAGATTTTTTTTATCAATGCAGATTAACATGTTCCACATATTCTTTTTCATAGTTCTCTCAGATACTTACTTTTCTATGATGATGGCCATCCAATATGCATCCCATTTTCACTATGTCTTTGTGACTGCCATACATAATAACTCAACAGCACTTTAACTATCTGCTGTTTCTCTTTATTTCCCACAGATAGTTGCAAGAAGCACAACAATCTGCTTGTGCTTGTTGAAGCTCCTTGCTAATTGGTAGAGCTATAACATTAAATTCAAGTGACAGCACTATTCATACATAGGATGTCTGTCCAGACTTTTCCTAATCACTTCAAACAACTGCAATTTTAAATAGTCTATTTTTAAATCTTGCACAGAATGAAAAAACTTACACATAATGAAAAAACTTACAATAATATGATTGGCATGTTGTCCTCCTAAACACTTGATTTGTTTTTGAATTTTTGGCCTAGTTTCAAATTCAATTAAAAATATACTTTTCAAGCCATATTTTCCTTTCCTGCCATGAGATATTCGGTTTTGAATGCATAAGGTATGGCTTGATGATGTTCACCTCCATTAATTATGTTCCTAAGACATAAAATTAGTTTCCTGTTTTCTCAAAGTTCTGAGAGTTTGGTATGATCTATGATGACATTTTTTTAGGAACCATTGAAAAAGACTGCTTATACTTTCGCTTTCAGCAAGTTAATAGCATATAATTCTACTTCCCTGGAGGCTACTTCTTACATTKCAACTTCATGGCGCCAGCACTGTCTTGTACAGTGTAATTTGAAATATCAGAGCCTATGCTACTTTCATTTCCACCAGTATATCAAAAATTATGCTAGTTAACAGTTAATATTTAATATTTAAAGTGTATATACTCTTAGACTCTAGAAATCCATCAAGTATGCCAAAAAGAGGCAGAAAATAAGTTCTGTGAGCAACAGAATTAATGAAGCCAGGAATTTGGCTTCCATGAACCTATAACCTCACTCATTCTCAACAGCAATAATACCAGTTTCTCAGCACTCTTCAGCTCTCTGATGCCCTCATTGTACTCACATGTCCCCTTAATAATATGTAGCAGTAAATTGCTTTAACTGCTTCCAAGCTACGCAACCAGCAGATTGGCTAGACAGCAGCCAGACAGCAGCAAGAGTTGAACTCTTTCGGCAGTTTTTTAATCACTGGAGGTACTCTCTGTGCAATTTCCTACATCGTAAAGATTCTTCTGTCAAATTTAAYTGAATTTGGTCATTAGGTTCAAAGAGTATTGGCGAATGATGTAGAAATAGGCAACAAAGATCCTGATAAGAYACACTAACAAACTACTGTTCACTGTTCTGCAAAATAAAAAGATGGTATTACTTAGGGTCTGCAAGCTYATCATTCCTTTTAATTCCTCTACTGTTTTGCCCAGGTTTTTTAACTGGTTGTTGTGAAGCAGCAGAATCTGTAATGCACACAAGTGTTTCAGAGCACCTGAAATAAAATAAAAACTTATTAATTATTCTCACCATATCATCTGATTGCCTTGGTTAGATACTGTTTTATAATGCTGCATTCTGAGTTTGATATTCTAGTTGTCCGGCCATACCTGCCTTTTTTGTAACATGAGATCATTAAACAGCTGTTTTAGGTATCGGATTTCAACGTCCCTTTTCTTTTTTTTTCTTTTTTTTCTTTCAGTTCCTTTAATTGTCCCCATCACCCTCACTTCACCAGCATCCTCTTGCCTTCCTTCACTCCTCTTCCTCCTTTCCTTCCTTCCTCCTCCCTCCTTTTTCCCTCTCTCCATTTTTCCTTCCTTCCTTCCTAACATATCACAGTAATTTTTGATCGGTTCCCCTTCCCTTCCTTTTGCCTCACAAAAMACACTATGTGTTTTAGAAAATAGCCCAATTTCAAATAATTATTAACATATGAAAATGTTACTCCTGAATACTGTTATCACTGACCCAGATTACATCTTCACATCCTCACTCCACATCAAATTTAGACTGTTTCTATAAAGTTCTTCCCATCCACATTTCTCTACCAATGATACCTGCCCTTCTGTTACCTATATTTTAGTACTTTCTACATTGTCTCCTCTTCTTTTATGTTTCTTGCCTTCAAAGATTCATTTTCCCCAAAACCTTGCAGAAATTAATCAGCACCATTTCTCCATCCCAACATTTTATAGGGACAGAGAAAGGTAAAATATTAGCATTTAAAATGTTTAAAATGCTCATTTTTTTAATATGCTACGATCTCTCCATTCACAAATATACTAGTCTGTTGCAGTCACTTTACAAGAGCAAGCAAAACTGAAATAAATGTATAAGACAATTTTTAAAGAAAAAGATGGAATTTTTAAAGAAAAATCTTGCATTAAATTTGCAGAATACTTCTGAATGTTACAAATATGAAGAAACAGCASAATATTTATGACTATATTACAAGTGGGACAACTTATTAATTTATTGCTCTTTTATTTTATGTTATGTTTGTCAGCACTGCTACCAGTTTTTCATCACTTAAACATATATGGCTCTCAAAAGGTACTTCTAATCAAATTATGGAGTACCTGCTCAGCCAGGGTACTACAAATAATCAGATGTGAGAAGAATTTTGCATATTTATTTTGAATATGAAATACAGTCATGTTGGATCAAAAATGTTTTACAATTGATTGATGTTACATTGGGATTRCACATAAAAAGACTAGCCAAAACCATCTTATATTTTCAGTTGTTTTAACAGAAGTAAAAATAAACATTCACACACAGACTTACAGCCTGTTAAAGCTGYCTACACTGTTTGTATCTGGTATGTTGATTATATTTGATATAGATCAAAATTGATAAATGATAACTATATAGTAACAGGTAATTGGCCAGCAAAATGATACTTCTTTCCCTTATACCAAGCCTAAACTTGATATTAAATATCAACTAGTT
Source organism: Rhea americana (assembly GCF_003343005.1). Classification (NCBI taxonomy): domain Eukaryota; kingdom Metazoa; phylum Chordata; class Aves; order Rheiformes; family Rheidae; genus Rhea; species Rhea americana. The sequence goes on from NW_028185173.1 coordinate 1,077,461, forward strand.
GCCCCTCAAGTATACCTGAACAAATCAAATCTCTAGGAAAATAATTAACATGTATTTTATGCATACATGGGAGGAATTTTCAACCATTAAGTCACCCTAGTCATATTTTTGAAGATTGATACATCCAAAAGAATGTGTAGGTCTTTGCTCAATAACCTAAAAAGGGAATGTTGGTACCTGATATATCTGTGACCTCATTATTGTTGAGGTAGAGTTCTGTCAAGCAATGGTTTTTGACTAAGAAAGTCAAATCTTGGATCTGAAATGAGAGTTAGGAAAACTGTTATACGTCAGTCTAGATTTAACTTTGGAGAAGTGCAAACATGGCCTCTTGAAAGCATTGCATTATAGGTAATTTTATGTATTTTGGTGAAAGACTCTCTTCGTTTAAGGTATCTCTTGAGAGATTAAACTTCAYTAGAAACTAATTGCTGAAACTAATTACACATGGTAAACACATATAAAATAGTCTTRCATAATCTTTTCAACTACAAATTTAACATTTGTTTTGGGGAATAGATTTCACTGAAATTACTGGCCTTCAAATTTTGTTTTAGTTCTGTTCAGATTCAAAATACCTTTTTTTATGTGAACACCCTTGCAGGATGTTTCTATATTGATTTAAGAATACTTCTAAAAATATGCTAGGAATAGATCCAACACCTAATTTCAAAAATTATTTCTGCACCAGCAGATCTGAATAGCACATATTTGCTCTAAATTTCCAAAAATTACATAATAAATAACAATTACAGCAAAATTTGTCTTACGGGTATATTCCTAATCAAGAGTTATCTTCAGTCTCTATGAAATCTCAGCTCTTACTCTGAGGAGCTCCGTGCTAGTCTTGTCTTGACTTGGATGTAAAGTATATGAAATGGGATACCGAGCTGAACATTTTAATAACCAAGAACTGGGAGTACTAACGATGCATTGCTATTTATCCAATAGCTTAAGTACAAGAACTGCAAACAGAATTTTGTTGCTGATACTACTTTAATTGGTATGATGCAAAGTAATTTGTTAGTGGGAAAAGGATTTCAGCCCTTGAATTGTGCCACTGACTTTAARATAAATATGCTTTACTCCATGTACTAACAATAAATGAAAGTTGGAAGGCAGAGAATAAGGTGGAGGTTTGCCCCTTTCATACAGTTCTCTGAAATTCTAGGAGAAAAGATACTTTATAGTTCAAAACAATACCACTTAATGAGTCTTGCTGCACCTGATCAGAAAAACCTGATTCTGTGAAAAGAAAATTCTAAAAATAAAAAACAGTATTTTTCACAATCATCATTTCTTGTGCAGTATAAGACCATTATGTACCTACCTTTACCAGCGACATTTCTCTATCTTTGAGATAGAGAACTTTGAACTTCACTTCTTGGAAATAAAATTATTGTGATGCCTTTTTAAAGGGGGAAAAAAAAAAAAACAAAACAAAACAAAAAAAACCCAGCTCTTCCAGGTTCAGAAAAACATGCTCCTTTTATTGGAGCATTTAGCTGAGACATCCTCTAAGAAAACCCAACAAGTCATCAGGGTTGACAGGTGACTGTAAATGACATTTCCACACAGGTTATAGAGCCTGYAGAGTTTTGTTTGTTTGTTTATTACTGCTTAAGTAGGAAAAGGAGATGCAAAAATCAGATTCATTTATCTTTTACTGATCAGCAAGTTCTTGATCATCAGGCCATTTCTTATTCTTCAGTGTCCTTTATAAATAATAGGGAAASCCTTATCCCTGTGGTTTTAGTGCAGCCTTTTCAGTGCAGTCTCTTCATGTATCCATATTTTTACCTTTTTTGGAAACAGTTCGATAACCATAGGTCTTTCAATAAAGTCAACATAAGATGCTATGTAATTATTGTTAGCCTGGGGCAGCAGATATTCATACACTCCTAAATGATATGGAACGTAAATTTATTTTTTTCTGCTGCTCACAGAACTACTTACTTATCTGAGCAAGAACTTCTGGTGTTCTAAGAACCTCAGTCCAATATGAAAGTCATGTAAACCATTGTACATTAAGATATTTAAGAGCAGGGTAGAAGTTACTGTGTTTTATTTTTAATTATCACTGGCTAATGGTGAAGGTTTGGATTTGTTAAGGGATATAATAATGTTCGGCTACGTATGTGGAGATTTCTAAACCAGGTAACTGTATGGTCAAGTAGTTGATTTAGTGTAAAATATGATGTGCTTAGACTTGTGCCACAGATTTTTACAGAGCATTTGTCTCAAAACCCCTAGCACATAATGGGTAATATAATCTGGATTTGCACAAATGAAGAAAGTAAGGTACATGGGCTCAGTAACTGACTGGGGACCAGACAGCACATTGGAAACAGAACAGATTTTAATGTAGCTCTGAATGTCATACTCTAACCGCTGGCCTGGACATCTCTCAAATCGAACATGCTTAGGTGACATTATGGCCTGCAGGCTGACAGGAGATCCTTTCAATACCAGCATTGCAAGGTGACCTTCTGTGTACKAAGAGAAGCAAATCTCTGTGTGCAGGAGGGCGAAGAGAGGTCTCCCCTAGGCTACCAGCCTGCAATGAAACAAACTTGCACCTCCCTAAAGGGCATAACGAAACAGCCACACATCGCTTGCAGTTAGCTCCTTTCCTGAAACACGAGGAAGACCAGAAACTGTTGTAAGAATATGTTAGTCTTATCACCCCTTAGTCTGCTCCAAGAGCTGCCCACCAAAGTGATATACTTGCCATGAGTTCTGCTGGAAACTGCTATCCTAGACCTCTGATTATGTTACCAGACAATTTTTCTAAAAACCTAATTCCAAATGTACTCAATCTTTCTTTCCATTGTTACAGCACAGGTACAAAAATTCTTGAATTCTCCTTAAATTCACAAAATTTATAAATGTGATCTGAATCTAAAGGAAAACATATTATTTTATATTCTATAATGATTAATGAAATACTATGTTTATTCAAAACTGTCATCTTTAAATCAGTTAAATTTCTCAGAAATTTGAAATAATCTATTAAACTGGAAGTTATATTTTATCTTAGCAAAYAATGCATCATTCTGCTTTTTAAAGGAGTGTCTTATTACCTTATTGTTATTAATCCAGAGGTACCTTAATCTATGAAACCGTGACAGACTCGGGATACTTCCTAGTCCTCTGGTGGAAGAAAACATATAACAAATTGCTTAACTTGAATGTTGCTCAATCATTTTATAAACAGTTTGTTGATAAATAACATTCTAAAAACACTAAAAAGCCACAATTCTATAGAAATTATAGCAGAGAAAGACATAGAACAAGATGGTAGAGACACTGTAAGCATTCTAAACACAATAAACAAGTAAAAAATACGAGAATGAGTTGAATTGATGAGTAATTTTCACTATTTTTCTTCCTTATTTTTCATTGCTTTAAACAAATATTCTTGATTTTCTCTAGAACAATTACAGATGACCTWTAAATTATGTTTTTTTAAATCAACATAATAAAACTTCTCGTAGATTTGGAACATACTGCAGGACTAGTGCTAGTGTTTCAGAAGGAATTATTAGGATCAGTAAGTATTAACGTCACATCATCAGCCTMAACTCATCTGTATATGTTCCAGCTAGGAAGCCTAATCTCCGGTTTCCCATGTTATTCTTTTCAGACACTCTCCAGACATAGGATAAAGCGACGGTGGACACCTTTTCTGATCTTGCATTAAAAAAAAAAAAAGCTATTGAGAGCAAGCCACACAAAGCTAAGTGCTGTAGTTTCATTCTATATTTCTGGAAACCAGATTATCCAGTGCTGCTTCTTTGCTAAATTGATTACTAGGTTTCCTCAAATAATCCCTAAAAACTAACCCTACAAATTTATTTATGCACTTGTTTATATTGTCACAAGTAACCAGAAATATATTACTCAAGTTAGCAAAGATAAGGACATGAATGTTGATAGGACATTGCTCTTACTGACCATTTTCTAATTCTTTTGTCAAGTTTTACCTGTATGCCCTCGAACAATTTTTCAGACCATGAAACTTAAATTTCCTCATATTCTTTGTCATTGCCATTTTATTTGTATTTTACAGGGTTAAATTTAAATTCTCTTCACTCCCTCCTTAGTAATATTCTCACCTTGACTGTCTCCCAGCCTTGATCTGTTTTTTTTCTTTCTTTCTTTCTTTTTTTTTTTTCCCCCTGGTATTAGGACACTTAATTGCCCCAGGTAGAGAGTAATTCCTTTAACATATTAAAAGAGCCTGTCCATTTCTGTATGCCTTCTACACTTTGTGTGTCTCTTACAAACTGATGCCTCCARGACCCTTTTCCCACCTACTGCTAARTTAATCAGTTTCCCTAGGATGACAACTTTCAGTGTCCAAAAGTAATTTTTTCATGTCCCTTTAATAGCAACGGTTTAAAAATATAATTTAATTCTATCTATTTGGACTGACTTTAATTATTAAATATTTTTCACTTTCTCCTTCATTTAGCCAGCAGAAAATTATGGCAAATCAACAGTAAGGAGACATGCTCCGAGACTGAGATTGGCTGAGGTTCAAGGTTTGTATAAATTGGTATAGAATAAAAGAATTCAGTTCTCCCCAATCATCAAAGCAGCCAGCTTGCATCACCTTTCTCAAAGTGACTTCATGGGAAGATAGATCACTTCTATTATCTGTCATCTGATCAGATCTTTTTATTCCACGCCAAAAAGAATTCCAGCGCCAGTGAAGGCACTCACTTAAGCATTTAAAATCAGAAAATCTGCCTATTAAGATTGCATATGCAGCTTTGCCTCTTTTACATGCATGCATTACAATAATTTTATCATATTGTTTAAATAATATATAGATGCGTCTTTTGTTTTTTCTTTAAATTCTTTCCTTACTTAAATTTTCTGTATGTTTTCTTCTTTTCAAAACAGGTATTTCAGTAATTTTGCCAGTAACTATGTGCTTTACATTTTCTTTTTCACAAATCAGCAATTCTTTTTTTGGTATAAATCAGGAGATGTGTCGAAAAAATAGAGTAACTAATGGGCTGGCACGTTTAGATTTTCAAGACCACCTAATTCCTACTAAAAACRAGCTAGACAACACTGAAATCTCAACACCTTTATTTGCATTCATAGGATGTAGAAGCTTGAAAATTTTGTCTTTTTTTATATATATATGGTATCAACAGTACAAACACTAGATACAGTTGTGAGCTTGCAGACAGGTATGCAACAATTGGAATTATGCTCTGGCCAGAATCATAGAAATTCAAGGTATGCTTTTAAACAGCTTTGAAGTATGCCCTGTCAYGTATCCATCCTTCTATGCTAGCCTCTCAGTATGTTCATCTTACAACATACCATTATCAACCTAGATCACCCACAAGCTCATGAAAGCTTCAGCCTTTCTTCAGTTAGCATGGTTTCTTCCCYTCCTCTCCTTCTCACCTGCTCTCTATCTCCAGTCACTTTGTAAACTCGCAGAGATCAGCTCTCTGATCAGCATTGCCAGCCCCAAGCAAGTGTTCTCACATGTGTACTCGCTTCATGCTGCCCTGTTTCCTGCCAATCCTTACAGTAGAGGTGCAGGTACTTTCAAAGGCTTTACCAAGCCGTTCTACAATTGCAGAAACAGATGTCTTCAGGGAGAACAGAAATTTGGCAGTTCTCAGACTGGGCAGGTCCTGTGTTTTTTTTGTTTGCCTTCCTGATACTCTTTCCGCTCAGCTTTCCAAGCCAGTTAGAACAGGCAGAGATCAGCCCATTAAACCTGACTTCTCCACTCTCTTAGGTAGACATTCATGCAAAACTGCTATGAACTTGTAGACCCTCAAGCAATTCTGRGTTGCTAGAGGAGGACTGTATACCTAGGGCTGAGGCAGTTAACCACATAACTGTGAGTATAGTTTAGCTATACATGTCAGCATATCTTCTCCATTTCTTCTTACACAACATGTATGTACTAGGTATAAATATGAATTATTAGGAATAAATATGATTTTCACATATAAATGATGTTCAGAGACTACACACAGTACTATGAAAGGTTGCCATCTACTATGTGTTCTAGTTTTAGTAGAAGCCAAACATAGAAACATATTTTACTTACTGTCCCGCCAGATACAATACTAAGACATCCACATTCCTCTTAAAGCCACAGATCTTCAGCTGTTTTTCTACTGCCTGACAGTATATGGTACATGTGTGAGCATAATATACTGTATAATTACATATTCATTACAATTAAACATGCATATTMAACAAACACCTATATTAATATACATGTCAAAATTAATATATTCACCACAGTACCTTGCAAACAAAGTACAGTCTAAGACAGAGGTGCAGTGATACCAAATTAACAATTTCTATTTTAAATTGATGAAAATACTCCAACAATTATGTTAGGCTTACTCTAGTTTTCTTTTCCTGTGAGAATCGTGGTTCATAGATACCACGGGCAAAAAGGCATGTATGCTGACTGGGCTTCTCACTTGTGTCAGCCAACCCTAGTGATCAACTGGGAAAACTGCTTATCTTACAATACATTTATGGATATGGAATTTTTCAATCACTGTTTCTTGATGAAAGGTGTAACATCTACCAGCATACTCAACATCCTCCAGATCACCCTTGCTTAAAACATTAAAGCGATACAATTTTGCAAAACCAAAATGGCTCGAAGTACTGTCAGGTATGTTCAGAGGAGCCTGCCTCGGCCGCACAGACTCCAGACTGTTCTGGACTTACTGAACATACATAAATACCTTTGGGTGCACTTGCAAGTGGTTTRGACAGGCAGTACTTTCCCAACGCAGCAAGCAATGCTCTTGTGGGACCTGTAGCATGCGCCGGCCGTTTATTCACCACAGCTGACGTCTGGGTGGGGGCTGTTTGCCACAACCTCACCAGCACTGTCAGATAGGTGAAAATCCTGAACAAGTGGTCACGTTTTTCTTTCCACTGGGACAAAATTTGCAGATAGGAAAAGAAATGCTATTTGGAGGAAAACAGCTGTATGGGAATGCCAGGAATGTCAGCTTCCGTACTGGGGGATTTTGTGGAATGAATGCAGCTGCTAGGCATATAGATGGGAACTGTGCACCTACTTTAAAAACAGACACCCCGGTGACAGCATTCGACAGCTATGCTTAAGAGAAAGGCCTGTATCCCCAGACTTTTATTTCTCAGACTTGCCTCAGGGCCCGGCCCGGCTTACAGCGGGGGCGGCCGAGGGGAGACGCGCGGGCCCGCTCACCTGCGCACCGGCGCTGTCGGCCGCGGCCGCCATTTTAGAGTGTGGTTCCTAGGCGACAGGGCGGCTGGGGGTGCTCGCAGCATGGCGGGGAAGGGGCGGGGAGCGCCCGGCTGCGGGCCGGGGCGAGCCGGGGGGAGGCCGATGGGGCCGGCGTGAGTTACTGAGAGCTGTGGGGCGCCGGTGGCAGAGTCGGAGCCGGCCGGCCCGGCCTCAGCAGGGCAGTGGGCTGGAGGCGCCCGGGTGCCGCCGTGTCCCTGTGTGCGGCCTCGGGAAGGGCACTGCGGAAAGTCCCTTCACCCCCGGGAAGTCCCCTGGGTCTGGATCATTTGCGATCCTGAAAGCAGGCTTTGTTTTCCACTTCCCTGGTTTCAAGCACRAATCCTCAGTATGTGTGTGTTGCTTATCAGCAAAATACTTGTGAGCTTTAAGTTGCAGCTAATTTGCCCCATTACGTATATACCCGCTTGCAACTTGCAAACCACCTTTGTGCCTGAGCAGATGTGGTCCGTCTCCGTTCCCGAGAGCATGCCCGCTGCTATGAAAACACATTTGGTTGGGTTTGATTGTAAAGCAACACAGAATATTTATGACATCCACGTGTACGAGCAACTGCTGCCATGTTATTTTTATAACCACTTTATTACATGGCACAAGCTGAAAAATAGAAAAAKGCATTGCCAACGCGTGTATGTGTACGTGGGACAATAGAAAACGTTTGATCAAGCTACAGCAAAAACACATCTGAAAACTTGGAGCTTTATTTAGAATTCAGTTTACATAGGGTATTTGAGTTAGCAGAAATAGCCATTATAAATTATGTGCAACTGGATATATAAAGAGTAAGAATTTTTGTGCAAATATATGAATAAGCTGCCCCTCATGGAATTAATTACGTGCATGCCTCTGCTTGTTCAGACCGCTGCAACTAGATGTAGTGTGTACGATGGAGGAATGGAGCTACAGTACAAGTATTATATTGCAGATACCTAATTTTTATAGAGCAGTTGTGTGGGTGGCTTCCATTTCAGCTAGGTAGCTTTAAACAAATGGAAATCTCAGGTAAGAAAAACTAGACTTAAAAGTGTAAAAATGACAACAGAAATGTCTTTAATCACTTATTCAAGCTTTTAAAAATACCTCTAGGGTATTAAAAATATAAAAAGAGGAAATACACCTGAGAAGAAGAAGAAACTGGTACACAGATACATACTTGCGCATTTTCGATCTGAGTAATGTGTTTTCACTCAACAGGATAAAGCTATCATTGTAGAATTTTGAAAGGTGAGATGGTTAATTAAAGTCAGCTTTAATAATGTAATTGTCTTATTGAGTAGTAGGATTACCAAATTTACTTGTCATATATGTTAATTTAAAGTATGGAGAGAGAGAGAGAGAGAGAGAGAGAGATCACCTCTAGAAGATTACTTTGTCCCATTCTAACGCAGAGGTGTGACATACCTGGGCTGAGCTGTTTTTCTGAGGTGCCTATTTCTATTAATAATTGGTAACTACTAACTTCTGAATACCTAAACATAGACTTTAAAATAAAATTAATCAATTTTCTCTTCTGGATCTGGACGTTGACAAAATCTCCACTGAGCTGGATGCGAAATGACAGTTTTTGTACTCAAACTGAACAATCAGCACACTTTAGACAGACTATGTATAATCCTTTTGCAAAATACATAAGCTATTTAATCTTATTCTTAGATTGTTGTACATAAGTGAGGTAAATGATCACTTGCACTTCTGGAAATTTAGAGTAATGACTTAAAAGTTTTCCAGAAAATCCTCATTATACTTGTGTGCTAAAAATATTTTCTTATAACATGTAAGAATACATGTTATACATGTAAGAATATATTGTTGTTAACAGGGCAGTGTGATCTCATAACATCGTATATGATCACAGAATATGAAAACGGGAAACCCTAGATCTTCCCTTTCACTGACAAAGGTGGCAGGACACTAGAAGAGATTCTTCATTTTGTAAACCACTAAAGAATCTCAGGTCCTTGGAGTGGCTCATCTGATCCACAGAGTAACACCTTTTACTCCCTGAGATATTACATCCTAGTACATTTAAATATGTCCATGCTTTAACCTCAGAATATGCTGACTATAATGGGGATTGCCATTATAKTACTTTAGAGACCACATTTTAGAAACGTTTGCTTTGCATAATAAAATGCAGGTTAAACCTGGTTCAATACATAATCTATCACTGTCCACATTGCTAAGCCCATGTACATGGGCTTGGATGCCCTCTAGTCCAGGTCTAAAATTCATTATCCTCTTTTAGGAAACTGTGGTGGGAAGAGTTTTATCACAGCTCTATTAGCAACATAACAGTCATCCCAGGAACAGAGGAGGGAAAAGTTTGTAACAGAGCTGCTCAGCCAGTTTCAAAGGCTACTTCCTACAAACACAGAAGTGAGCAAGAATGTCTTGGAGTGCTGTCCCTCCTCCTAAGACAGCCTCCTGGAGCTGTGGAGCTGCTCAGTGCTGTCCGYAACCTGGCTCTGAAGGACAGAAGAGGGGAGGAGAGGTTTGGACGCAAATTTCAGCCTTAGCTGCAAAACAGCGCTTCTAATTTCCAGCTGAGATCCTTGATTTGCTCATCAGGGTGTTTGCACCAGTGTCATGTTGTAATCTCAATGCATTTGGGGCTAGTCTTACTGTAACAAAACATAGGCTAGGCATAGCCTAATTAGCCTGCAAGAGAGGGCCCCAAATGTTCATTTAAAATAGCTATGGAAGTATATTGATTTTTCTTTTCCCATGTRTAGTATTATTTAATTCTGCTAGCATCCACAGTATGTTAGGTATCCTCTTAACAGAGAAAAGACAAAGTTCTTTCTGGAGATGACACTAACTAAACCAGAAATCCTATAGAAATTTATCTTTTTTTGTTTCATCAGCCATCTTTTCTGCAGTAGAAATAATCATCTTGGTGCTGTTCCTTAGGAAAGGCCAATGCATCAGTGCAACTGTTTCTACCTACATCTATATCTCAAGCTTTATTTGGATTCCTATAAAACTAAGTGTTACACATTGGAAAAATTTCTAGAAATAGGACAGCAAAATAATGCAATATGTAGTCTTTATGGAAATTCTACTACCTCCCTGAGACATAGTCTAATAAAATTGTTAATAGAAACAGGAAAATAATTAGAGCACCTTACACCATTCATCCTCATTTCTCTCTTACAAATAAAATATCAGTCTTTAAGTCACATTCTYATATGTATTTATCATCATTTCTATTTTATATTTCAGCTTACATATTCTAAATATTATTCTGTGTRCTGATATGCACAGCAAAGATGCAAGTTTGTTGAGCTTAAGTGTTATCTAAATTCTACTCAATGTGCAGTTATTATTTTGTGATGGTAGGAATCAATTGGATCAATGAAACAGCCAGTATCTTATGCCTCTACTTGAGCTTAATTATTTATCCAGATACGAAATAATACGACCAGCCTGTTTTTTTCATGTAAATTGTTCCTGTTAATATGCTGTACTCACTAAAATGACCTTGTCATGTATTTTAGCTTAAACTGCTAATGAGGTTAGTCCAGCAAGTGGTAGACAGTTATTAGGTGATGGGTTAAATCATTCAACCATTTTTCACTCTATTTGACTTTCACACTGATTTTGATAAGGAGTTTCCTGAAAATCTGATAGCATAATGGGTACTTGAAACTTATTCCATTGTTCAATAGCTGTGAAAGATGCAACACATTAAAACTAAATTCTAATAAGTGATATTTTTAATTGACAAAGTTTATGATCTTCAAAATTCTGTTGTTCTTTGCCTGCTATATAATTAAAACTATCATTTTTTTTTCCAGGGTTTATCTTCAATTTCTGTTTTTCAAGTCCTATATAGTTTCTAAAAATTATAAATTTTAAGGCTTTCATTTTTATGTATACTATATTAGTAAGTTTTTCCTTTCATATAATGTTCAAATGTCTTAAGTAAAATCTACTTTCATCTTCATGCAGGTAATTTAAATTACTTGCATGTTAGTCTCAGCTTTGTAGTCCTATTGAGCCCTGATTTAATGTTGAGTGTGTTTCAATGTATCTCTCTGACATGAGGCCTACATTTCTACAGTGTTTAGTATAAAAAGCAAATGTTTAACAATGAAAAATAAAATAGCAAATTTCCACTTTTTAAAGAAAATGGATGCAATATACAGCATTATACTATCCTACTTGCCCAATTCTTTCCTTTACTATCTTCTACGATTAAATATTAATCATCACAGGTACTGTACTTTATGGCTTTTTCACATAAGGTATTCTTAAAAACTGTACCTGAATCTTATAGAACTGTAGACTGCTTTAGGTTGGAGGGGATCTGTGGAGGTCATCAACGCCAGCTTCTTACTCAAAGCAGATCTTACTACAGAAGTRTTTTCAATCTCACGTGTTTGTACAGTCCTACATACTTACATAGCATCTACCAAAAATAAGAGAATTATCTGCCATTTAGTAAGTGGGACAAATTTAAAGTTGGCCATGTCATTGTAATGCTACATAGAAAACAGTGCATTTACCTTTCCCAGTGAAATTTCTTTACAACCTCAAAAGCAAGTTATGAAGTAAATACAAAATAAAGGTATGAAGTAAATTCAAAATATTTTGGATTTCTTTTTTTCTTTCTTGTTAACTGAAATATTTTATCAGTGTTGATTGGGTGAAACCAAAAGCTTGAGAAAAGATCACCAGAATTTCCCATCTGCATTACAGCTATTGCTCCAGAAGTGTGCAGGTCTCCTGTAAGTCCAGTAGTGGCAAGCTRTGCAGATGTTTTGAATACCCTATGCTGTCTAAAGCATTGAGGCAGTTGAATCACTTCTCTTGCTCATGCTGTCAATCTTGCTGATGGCTCTGACTACATCCCAGTGACCTCAACAAGTTCAAGAGCAGAATTTGGAGAAAACATTTTTGTTCAATAAATATTACAAGTTTCATCCTATATTTAAAGATTCTGACTATTTTCAAGTTGATATTACTGATTAACTCAAATGGGTAAGGTACTGCCTGGGAAACAAGAGMTCTTATTTCTCCATCAGAACAATTTGGATGTATCATTCACGTCAACATCCTACCTCTTGCCTTCATTCTTTGACCAGTTTGTATGCTGAAGTGTTCCTGCAGTTCAGTTTCTGAGTCTGACCAACAATCAGAAATGAAATTTTTGTCTGCTGCTGCTGTTTTATGGAACTGTAGACAAAATCATGTCTTTCAAGGGCAGACAGGCCTATTACTCTAGTTTCAGAAATTGTTTCAAAATGTTTTATGTACATTTCTACAATGGTTTGTGTTTATCCTGACACAAAAAACAATTCCCTTTGCCATGATCACATATGCTTCCCAGAACATGATAGCTAGAATTTTTGTTCCCCATGATCTACAAGCTTGGAATGCCTGAGGCTTCACGGGAAGATATTTCAATAGAGAAGCTATTATTAAAAGTGTTACTGTTAGTTATGTAAGTAAAACCTCTTTCTTCAGGACTTGAAAACAGATTACTTACTAACATTGTTGGTATTCATAAAAACTTACAATGCATTTTAAAAACTATTTTAAAACTACTTCATAAGAAAATTGACTTCCCCAACCTTGAAGTAATAATTGTTTCTAAAAGCATGATGTCTGCAGAGCTCTTTAGATAGAGAGGTCAATACTGTTCTTACTGATGTCAGAAGGCAATATGGATTTTTTTTTTTTTTTTGACAAGTCTGCCACTGGATTTATTTCATAATCTGCGCCTATAGGAAGGAGTCCTTAACCTTTCAGTTTCAAAGCAGTTTTTAATCCTGATAGCTGTCCAAGTAATTTTTAGATGCAAACTTCAGGTATTCTTTTAATATATTAACAATCAGGCTACGTTTATATGGTGCAAGCCTGTGCCACGCAGAGATGCACAAAAGCAGYGCTAAGTGATTGGGTTTGGTATAGGAAGGTATATAAACATTAGCGGCCCCAAATACTACCTGGGGAACCATGAGAGTTCAGAGAGCATAGACATTCCGTATCAGAGGAAAAAAAGGTATAACAACTTAATTATGCAATTAATGCTATGAAGATATGACATGGCAAATTCACGTACTGTGGCAAGTTAATACTGTAATATGAAATATATGCAAAGGATAATTATGTGAATACAGAATGAAAGTAGAAAGTTAGCTACTTAAAATCACAACTTCTATTTCCAAGAAATTCTAACATATAAATTAAATATGCATAAATTTTAACTAATTTCAGCAAGTATGTCTGAAGAAAAGTTTGAGCATGTACACACAAGAACCTGCATAAGCATTGATTCAAGGACACAGTGCAGTCAAGATGCAAGAACTCTTAAAATTATTAACTTAGTAATATAAAATGTCTTAATTTATATAATACTCATGATCATACATTTTAATCTAAATATGAGATAAATTATATTTATGGACCACTTGGCCCTCAAACTACTTTTTCTTGCCTTCTGCYCTTGTAAAAACCCTGACTCCTCTGTCTCATAGATTTGATGTTTTGGGATCCTATAATTTCTGTTAGTCTATTGAAGCTACAACGACCCATGAAAGAATTACTTATCCACTATATTGCAACATCTGTTCTTATTCTAACTAAAATGATCCTCATATACTATTTCCAGTATTATCTTGTGCTAAGTACTGTACCTAGGCTTACTAAAAGAGTTAAGATCAAATGACATCTGGTCACTGTAGCACTACACTAAAGCTAATTAGCTGAATTAATTCTGAATTGCCTCTTGAATCTGTGTACATGCCAATAGCCACCACGACAATACTGTCCTGGTGTCAGAGGCCCAGGATATAGGATCTAGGACTGGAGCAGACCTTCTAGATCAAATCCACTATTTTCCTCTTACATTCATATAGCCACATTCATAAAGTTTCTGTATTGTTCCCAATTAGCAGCAGTACAATTATGTTTCATGACYATATGTGATTGTGTTTTTTCTTACTTGCCTTCATGCTTAAGAARTAGGGAATGAGTAATGCTTAATGTTGAAGGATTAGAGAAGGTGCTTGAAGAGATATGATTCTCATAAACTATATACTTGTGATTTACTTTAGAGATTTTTCTACAATTGGTAGGCATGATAATTTCACTGTCACATAGGAACAGTTTAATAAATTCAGATGAAAGATCTCGTGTTATTTGTTATTTTACGCTGATATGCAAGGTTCTCTGTGTTGGTATTATGCAGGTCTGAGATTAATATGGATATGTGTTCAAGTGCCCAAAAGGCAGTAAAGGAAGTAAAGTACTTAAAAATACATTCACAAAGCAGTAGGAAACCCTACTGAGTAACAGTCWTTGTAACAGAGCACAATTTGAATCCATTATGAGTTCTTTGGAACTGACAAACTTGGAGGAAATTTCAAACTARCTGATTATAAAGAGCTTCCAGGCACACCAATACCTTTGAAAATTTGTCTCTAAGCCTGGCAGGCAGAGTTTATGATTTCTTTTAAAAAATATACATGTAATAATAAAATCACATACGGCTAGAGCCCGCTTTTGCTTCTACAGAARGATTTGTGTTTTAAAAAATAGTGATGGATAAGTTCCTTGAGGTATACCAGAAGACCTTAAAAGAATTGTTATCTCAGAGAGCTGATCTRTCTTCATATATTTTGGTGTATAAATGCTGTTTTCATCCATTATGCAGCTTTCTCCTCTTCTAAATCTATCTGGTAATCATTCCAACACCATAGTAAGCGAACTTTNTTTTTTTTTTTTTTTTTTTTTTTCCCCCCCCCCCCCTTAGTGAACAGTAGTACTTCATGATGGGACAGTTTCTAAGCACCAGTTTACGGTATTTATACTTCCCCAGGCTCCCACTACTTTGATTCCTTCTTAGACAAATGTTTCTAGTAGCTGCAGGTGTTAGAGTGACTTGGTTGTTTGCCTTGAGGAAATGGAATATTTGCTGTTAGTTAAAAGTTATTGATATAAGAAGGCTTTCTCTTTTATGTGTCTGCTTATTGATGAATTGGAATACATTTCCATTAAAAGCTGCGTATCAGCTATAATAAAAACACAGTCAAACATTTTTCATTGACCTATGTTATTTTATCTCATTTGAGATGATTGGAAGATTTTCACCTAAAATTATTACTTAAATATGCTGTTTTATAAAAGTCAAAATATTTGGGGAARGTTTTTCTGGGGATCCAGGAAACTTGGGTCTCTCTAGAATGGAAAGGGCAATTGTATTAGCTGACCTTTTGGATCTAAAAATGCTACTTTGGTACAAAGCATTTCACATAAAAGTTTAAAAGATTCTATTCAGCAAGGACACATTACAGAATCTTGAAAGACTGTTGCAAAATATAGTAAGTATCTTCCAGTTATTTCTTTTAGAAGAGACTTCTGTCTGTATTCTAAGGCCATCACCATTTTGTCAAGCAGTTCAGAACACAGCTGAGATTTGTCTTCATCCTGTTAATACATCTCAGATTCTCTACCCTGCTTGTGACAAAAATCATGCATTAAATTTAAGCTGGAATGCTGTAAAATTTAGCATAGATTCAGTTTATTTGTTTAAGTTACATAAAAGATACATTGATTAAAATAGTCTTCATAATCAAGAAGAAATAAATGTCTCTAGAAGAAGAATATATATCTCTAGAAGAATATATCTCTAGAAGAATATATATATCCCATTAAATTCATGCCTAAATTTCTGCCATTATATTTTTATACTTTTGGTTCCCAATTTGATGCACTTTAATTTTTCAGTTTTTCAGAGAGTAACAAACATCCATACTTTGCCAATCATCTTGTCCTTTCTACTTTCCAGTTCATTCTTTATATCCAAGAATTTAGTTTTTATACTCTGTTACTGACTCTTCCATTTGAACAGCCAATATATTCGAATGCGAWGAATCACACAGATTCACAGAATGGTTGAGGTTGGAAGGGACCTCTGGAGATCATCTAGTCCAACCCCCCTGCTAAAGYAGGGTCACCTAGAGCATGTTAGACAGGATCAGATCCAGGCGGGTTTTGAGTATTTCCAGAGGAGGAGACTCCGCAAACTCTCTGGCAAGGTATGGGGCAGATTTCTAAGCTGAAAGGCATCATCTCAATCCAGCTTCAGCACACTGTATCCATTCTTCAATCCCAGTAACTGAAGTCCCCAAGCCAAATAATATAGTAGCCTAGATTAAAATCAGGAATGTAAATCTCTAAGAAAATTCTCTATTATTTCAGTTCCTCTTTGATTTTCTGGGACCAAGTGCAGACAGTCCTAGTAAGTTTTAAATCTTAAAACCAAAATCTAACTTTCATTAATATATTTGACTAAAATAACTGAATTATGCCTAGGTATTTTGGAAGGTGACATTAGACACTTGTTTGTAACTCTAGATGCTGAATAGATTTAAATCTAGCCCTTGGTTTTGGCTTGAAAGACAAAATAAAATGTACACATTTCCTAAAGCTATACTTTATATATATAAATGTCTTGATTAAAATGTTCTGCAGGGTCAAGAATGCAGAATTGCTCAGTGTGCACTGGGATATTTTTCTGCAAGGTTTACTGTGTCTGAATTTACTGAAGGTGGATCTTCTGCATCTGCAARCTTTATATACAGTACCATTCTAACCCTCTTAGAAAGTTTCCAAACACATACTATTAATTAGAACAATATTAACTACTAGCAAACCTTATACTTCTAAATGCTAGGTAGCATTAGGCAATGCTGAATATACAACTCTAGAGTAGACAGGGTTGTAGTGAAATGCTGTTTTCCATAGGAAAAAAAAAATCMACAAACAAGAACAAACCAAACTGCCATCCATTGAAACTGCTTTTTCTTTTTTTTTTTCCTTTTTTCTTTGTTTTTTGTTTTTTATTACCATGCAAATCACCTACAGAGCTTCAGTACAGAATGTACACACTGCTTTGTTAAGCAATAAGCACTCAAGAATTTTGGCTGAGCTCACAGACTGCCCAAAAGAGTCAAAAAAGTCCCTATTAWTATTTTTAAAATAGCTTCAATGAAGATATGAAGCCATTCTGCAGACTTCTCTCAGAACTTGAGATGGGCTTCAAAAATGACCAAATGAATATCCGGAAATGGTGCCTGAGGTATCCCCCAGGAAAATTCTGTGCAAATTCAAGGCAGCTTGATTCATCTAGGCAAGGCAGTCAGAGCTCTTTGCCCTTGCAGAACAACGAGCATGAACAAGTACCTTTGCAGCCCAACTGACAACAGCACAACTCAACACCTTCATCCTCATGCTCTAATCACCTTCCAGACTTCCCTGTTTGTCTTCAAAGTACTTAATTATGCAGCCTCTCATGACACTCTGAACTTCAGCAGATAGATTCATATGTCATTTATGTTGTACAGCCCATACTGCTTTGTGTCACAAGAACAGTTGAGGAATAGCAGACAAAAGCGAAGAAAAAAATTAAGTTGTGGAATCACAGAGAGATAAAGGTAAGATCAAAAAAACGGAAATAAGTGCTCTTGTCTTAAAGAGCATAACTGTGAAAATGAGCGGAAAGCAGTGCCTTGCTTCAGTGGCATTCTTCACCAGGAAAGGTTGTCTTTTTATCTAGCAGTCACAGGCAGAAGACCTAGGATAGATTTACAAGAGGGACTTTTGAGTTATAAAGCTTAGTATTGCAATGCCTGACTCCTGGACACCCTCTTGCTTACAGGAATTCAGAATTTTCAGTCAATCATCTGTCCTGTGCAATACCTTGGAAAAGTTAGGCACCTAAAAGAGGATTAACCAAAATCAGCTTTAGAAGGCAGAGTGTAAACTAAGCCAGCCAACAGAAAATGCAATTCACAGCTGTGACTTTCTCTGYAAGTTAGGTGCCCAAACCAGCCCAGTGCCCTTTTCTTTTTCTGCCTGTGAAGAGTCAAGAGGTCATTTCGGGAAGGAGACTATAATCAGAGGGTCTCTTCCTGTGCTAGACATTGTCCAGCATCAGAACAATATCMCACTCATACCAATCTTTCTGTCTTCTTCACTTTTTCTTGAGATGATCTCTTATACTCTAAATCCAATGAGTAAAGGACCCCAAATCACTCCCCTGATAGATTTGCTGCAGGAATTTGAATCTAAGCCTTCCAAAAGCAAGCTMTAACTGCTGGCCTCCTGGATATCCTGCAATGTTGAAGTCATTCCACGTAGATATTTTCTTAATTCTATTAACAATGATAACTGTTCTCTTGAAATGGACTTCAGGGTGGCTGGCAGTGTCTTTGCCTTGGCCTGGTGTAGCAGCAGCCTGTTTGCTTTGCGTGCAGGTAAGAGTTTATAACACTGTTCCCTTAAACCAAAGTCAGTCATTTTAGGAGAGAAAGTCTCAGAACTGTTTAGCGTATCAAGATATCTTACCACTTTTTTCAAGGAAGATTCTCAGTGGCTGAAAATTGATATGTTAAAGTAAACTGTAAGGTAATCCTACATTTTGGCTTGATCTGGAGCATCACAGGATATAGTGACTGTTTTMACGTTCCATCAGAAATTTTGAAATACCTTTTTATCTGAAATTTTGGCTGAAAAGCAGGAAGTTTTTCAGAGAGATAACATACTTTCCCTCATCCAATCCTTTGTCAAAGTGAATCTGGTCACTCTTCTTSAAAGATATTTCCATATCTAATACTGATTTTGAGACAAACATTTTTTAACTGGCAACATTGTTATATTTTCTTGGCCTCACAAACTAAAAAAACAACTTTCTTTATATCTCATTTTAAGAAAGCAGATATTTTACTATAAAAAATGCAAGAATAAATGGAAGTTGAATTGAATATAAGTCCGTACTGTAATAACGTATTTTCATATTTATATGGCAAAGACACAAGTCACACAAATAAGCAATTTTAATTGATCAGTGCTGATGAAATCCTGAGTCTCTGGAAAATGTAATCTGTTTTTGATTTTGGACACRAAAGAATCTGAATTTTATAAAAAAGACACGATGGGACTATGTATTATTCAAAGCTCTCAACTGTCAATATAAATATTACGATGTTGTTCAACAGTGAGGGGATTGTATTCATTTTGGCAATACTCAGAATGCAATCAACCATACATTATGAGTGTCTTTAGACACTGCAATGATGCATGAAACCAAACAATTATCTTTTTTGGCTAGGTTAATCTGGCACTGAGACTAGAAACCTGTTCTATCGTGAATTGTATGCACCTCAAAAATACACACAAACTATTTTTTGTTTCTGTTTGCTTAATTAATATACATGACATTCCTAGTCATATTAGGCATGGGAATATTTGTCCTCCAATTTTCACATGTGTGTCCTAATTTATTAAATTTATCTGGGCATTGAAGAAAATAGTTTATCACTCTTTAGTGTCTTTATCTTCTTGTCTAAGTCTCATGTGGTACCACAGGAAGTTATTAATGAATGTGTTCTGTACAGAACTCACAACTGTTCAGCATACCATGAGATTTTTGCAGCATYTGGACCTCCACATGAAAGTGTGAAAGGCTAAATATGTTTGCAGTCAGG
Source organism: Rhea americana (assembly GCF_003343005.1). Lineage (NCBI taxonomy): Eukaryota > Metazoa > Chordata > Aves > Rheiformes > Rheidae > Rhea > Rhea americana. The sequence continues at coordinate 1,097,252 of NW_028185173.1, forward strand.
TTCCCTGGAGAATTACTTGAATTATTCTCCTAGTATAGGTCAGTTTGGATATTTGCCATCTCTGTAATGGCAATTGTAATTCTGAGCAGAAATGGACAATTGTGCCAAACTGTGCATCCTATCCATCTGGTTGTATGAACTCAGCAGCATCAAGGAATTTTCTTGAATGGCCTCCCACAGAGGAACGACAAGAGTCTGAGAAAGATATTATATTCTCCGAGCTTCCTGCACAGCCTCTACTCTATTCAGAATGGTCAAAATCCCACTCATCTTGGTTAAATATACTATTTGTTTAATTCTTGATTCTACTCAGTAATCCAGTTCACCATTAAATTAAAAATGGCACATCCTGTTTTATCATTATTGTAAAGCCTAGACGTTTTCTCCACATTCTTGAGTGTATGTTCCATTTAGAAGATGCTGCCTTCAGTCATACTGTTACTCTCTTGACAGTATAGTCATTGTTATTCATAAGGACTTGATGTTTATCTGTAAGTTGTTCAAAGTAGATCACATGACCTTAAAATCGGAATGAATGAGGTTTTTATGTTCTATAAATCAATAACGAGCAGAGCAGTGTTTGTATTTTTCTCCTGGGAGATAAGAAGATAGCTACCTGTGTCCATAAGCCTCGGTACTTGTAGATAATTTTTGTAAGCCCCTAATGTATATGGTGGAAAAAACACCCCTCAAATGAAAATGAAAAGGAAAGTTTTCAAAACCAATGTTCAGTGTAAGTTGTTAAAGTAGGAGAAATACTGATGTCAGAGAAGGCAATGAATATATATGATCCAGAATCTTTGAGGAAAAGTTTGAAGACATTCCAGAAGAGCCTAACGTAATTAAAAGAACTGTGGATAGAGAAGTACATTAAATAAATAACCAAACAGCACATCAGAGAAAAGTGTAAGTTATTATGGAAAACAMAGATAAATATATTAGCCTACTAAAGCAAAAATAAGTTACTCCTCAAAATTTAAAATTTAATGAACAGCAATATGTATAAAAATAGTAGCTTTAAATTAGTAAGGAGAAAATCAAATTATATTCCTCAGTATTAATTTTTATGAACTCTCAGGAATAAGCAACAAGGAAAAATAACTTTCCTGTTACTAGCAAAACAGCTATCGTATTGATATTATGAAAAACTTCAGCTTTCCTTTTTCCAGTATGACAATCAGTTCCCAGAAATTTCCAAACGAAAAGTTTTGGTATTCTGTGTAACAACATTCAACTCTAAAGGCAACTGAAATGAATAAGGGCTGGAGCAGCTACCTTTTGAGGACAGACTAAAAAGGTTGGAAATCTTCAGTAGTGAAAGGAGAAGGCTGGGGAGTGAAATGATCAAAGGTTACAAAGTCATGGAAGTAGTGGGTAAGTGAAAGCAGAATTTCTGTCCTGTAATATGAGAACTGAAAATAGTAGTATATCAGCTTAAAACTGAAAAAAAAAAGAAAAAGTAAAAAGGTAGTGCTTAAACATCAGGTAGTGGACCTGTGGAACTTGCTGTCAYAGCAGGTTGTAGAGGCAGACTGTGTCAGCAGGTTCAAAACAGGATTAGACAAATAAGCAGACAGTATCTCCACAGGGCAGGGATGTACCTCTAAATTCACTAATACAGCAGTGATAACAGTGGTACAACAGTACCCGGGGAAGCAAAAGGGGAGTGGGCCTCAGCCAGGTTGGAGTATTCTCTGTGAACAGCCTCTTCTATTGCCATTGCTAGAGACGTAAAACTGGGCTGCATGGACCATTGGTCCAACCCAGTAGAGCCTTTCTTACATTCTTAATATATAATTAAGAGTTCTATTTAAAYGCAAGTGTCAATCTGGTAGGCATTAGTAGTCCTAAAAGTGAATGTAAAGATGGAATAGTTAAGTTTCTTGTTAATAACCTTCTTAAGAAATCAGTGTTATTTGTCTTGGTCTCAGAAAAGTCAAAATCTGCTATGCTTAGTAAAAAGAGTTTCAGTAAATGATGTCCTTTCTTTACAGGAATACTACTGATTCCTGAAATTGTAAGAATTTGCTGTTGTTTTATTTTAAATATATAGCTTATATATGTTAAGATTCTATATTGTATCAAATAGGATATTACATGGTAGTGTGTGCTTATAAATTTATATTGAGGTTTTCTCTAGAAATCAGCATACTGCAATGTATTATAGCTCATTAGAAATATAGTTGGTGGCAATAATATTTCCCATCTATTTATTTTTTGCACTTACGATGTAAAAAAGGCCCGACTATAAAGTTCATTTTGTTCACATAAAAAGGGCTGATTGTGTGAGCTTTTGTGGAGGATGAGCTCACAAAAGATCAGTAAATTTCCAGCATGTCAGCTATAATTATACACAGATGCATTTCTTTCTTTCTCTCTTTCTCTTTTCTTTCTTTCCTTTCTTTTTTTTTTTTTTTTTTTTTTTTTTTTTAACTTTCTGAAGACAGGGGAAACCCTGTCTTTTTATTTGACTGCTTCATAAGAAATATAAAAGTAGCAAACAAAACATATTTTTTCAAGCAAATGTATAACATACATGTCAGTAGTATTGTCTTCCAAATGCTAAAAAAATTCAGTAAAATACCCTGCTTCTAAGTAAGCCCCCAAATCATTCATCCTACCACACCAAGAAAAAAATGAATATGAAAGCATGTWCTGAAATTGAATTGTTTTGGGCTCTGTTAAATTAAGGAGAAAAGATTTGATCCAGGGCTTCTTACTTAGCTACTATATTTTTAACATGTCTTAGAATCTTACAACAAATCTTGAGGTATACAGAAGCCTTCCCCATTTGTGTTTCCATTTTGAAGTTAACTTTGCTGGATGAAACGAAGTTTCCAGATTCATAAAATCCATGTAGGTAGCCTCTGCGCTCTGCATGTAGGTTCAAGTGAGTCACATGAGCTATGTTTACATTAGCAAGTAGTGCAGCCTAATAGGAAAGGATTTGTAGCGTGAAAGAGTTAGTGCAGAAAGCTCAATGTCCACAACCACAAGTGTTTCAGGAGGGTTTACTTATGGTTATTTCTAGCCTGGCTCTGTGGCTRGAGAGCATTAGGTGTGCTTTTGGAGCACATCTTGTAGTTTATTTTCATCCAAAAAGAACCTAGTTCATGTGCTTTGAGCGTGTTCCAGGATGTGAACAAAAGCATAGTAAATATTTCAGAAACACATGCTAAATGCTAATGCTGGAATGTACTCATGGGTATCATCAACATTGAATATGAATTACRTTTCCATATTTTAAGTGCAAAGATCATTCATGGTCCGAGTTACTTTCTAAAGATTAGAATCTACCTTTTTGAAGGATTATCACCAGAGTTGTACTTTTAACTTGCTTTTAGTATGAGACTRGATAAGGCAAGGGAAACAGTAAAATGTCTGGACAAATACAAACTTCACAAAACAAAGAAAAAACTTGTTCACAAATGCAGATATTTGTTTTAACTATATTTATCCACCAGATGGTGTCCCGCAACATATTGTGTAGAAACTGCCTGAAAGAATCATGAATTGTTCTACATCTATTTCACAGCTACCAACATTGCAGTTTTGAATCTCACAAATATTTTCAAGCTGAAGGTCCCAGGATAAATTTTAAATTTTGTCAAGATGCCATATCTAAAAAAAAAAAAAAAAACAGGGTAAAAGTGCTCTTTATTGCCCTACTACATTTTGTCTATTTTCATTTTTCAGTGAGCCATGGAGGCAGAAAGTACTGAAGTGTCCATACCCTATTAAGAGTGTAGAAAAAAAAAACTGCGTGGTTTAGAGAATACTGACAATAAACTAATCTATTCAAGCTGGTTTAGGAAGGAGAAGGTCAGGATCATGTATAAATAGCAGATACTCAACAGTCTACCCAAAAACAAAATTCTGAAGAAGAAAGACCACTAAGAAGTGGAAAAATAGATTCTTTTGATTAATGACGCAGTAGTGGAAAAAATGTTGCCCATACCCATCTGTGTCCCAGACAAAGCCTAGGAGATGGTTTGTCTCCTGCCAGGACAAAAGCCAACATAAAAGGAAGATCTTACAATGGAGAATTCTGGTGAATTTTCACTTATGGTATCCCATGGGGTCTGCAGTAACAATAGAGAAAGGAAGTGTGACAGACTTAAAAAAATTCTCTTGGCAAGCCACAAGATGAGAACTTCAGTGTTTTTTTCACTGAACGGGGTTTCAGGTGTCTATCTGAGTGGAATTTGGTTTACAGGAGTATGCAGTATCACTTTAAATTCTCTACTAGCAGAGTAGTAACACAGTAAAATACAAATAGAAAATAAAAATATCATCTATGGTTCTTGTAGTGTGTCTTTCATTATTTATCCATTGACTACACTGCAAGAGCTCATGGCAATAGGCTTTATGACTGTCTGTATAAAATGCTTCATAAATTCTCGATATTTAAGCCAACACTTTTAAAAATGAGGAGTCTAAAGCTAGTTCTTAAATCAGTGGTCTGTTTTTCAATCATACCAAGTGCCCAACCATATCTGTTGAGTCAATAAGAACTACAGTGCTCAACATTTTAATATAACTTAGTACATAGCTTTGCAAACTTTCCCTCCCCCTCTGCCATTGCTCTTAGCAAGATATTTTCCACAGCTGTTTCGTCTTTCTTCTGCAGTATAAGAACTGTAGCCACAARGGAATTTCTCTGCTCGACAAGTAGGGCACATGCTCATGGGTACAGACATGGTGACACCATAGCATGTAGATCCCACGCTTACAGTCATGACTGATTTGGTGGACTTTACAGAGCATCATCATTTTTTTTTCTGGTATTCTTTGCAGCCTCTGTTTTGGACAAGAAGGAAGGAGCTACCACAGCTGAGGAGGCGGTTTCACTGCTCTGCAGCCTCTCTCTGCTCCTGCCCTGTGCGCAGCAGCCCCTCTCCTGGCAGACGCTTCCTCGGCGCTGCTCTGCGCCCTGGCCTCTCCCCTGCTCCAGCCACTTCTCAGCAGCACGATTGGGAGTGACCTCCCACATGGAGAACTGCTTCTCTGATGATAAATGAATAGGAGATACACAAGCTGAAAAAAAAGCAAGAGCCCTGCCTCCATTTGCTTTTGAGTCATGGATTGCCTATCTCATCCGGTCTGAACTCCAACTGGAGTTTCCCCCACCATGAGGGCATTCAAAATGGCTCTTGCCTATGCCACTGCTGGCATGTTTAAAAAAAAGGTGAGGCTGTGCTACAGCCTTTTCTCAAGGGAATAGTACTGTCTCCTCTGTCTGGATGGTTACAGTCGTGCAGCTTGCAGGAACTTTATAATTTTGTCTTCTCTTCATTTCTCAGGCTGAAGGAGGAGAGGAGGGAACACGRCAACCACACACAAACTGTGATCACCCAAACCTTCAGCAACCAGGCCAAAAAGCCACAGAGTAAATTATTATTMTTGTAAATTTGTACAAAAGTCATAAGAAGACCTGCTTATTATTTAGAAATGTTGAACTGAAGACTGTATATAGTTCTGTAGAGAAAAAGTTAAAGTAAGCATTCAAATTCAACATTCCTTAAATCAATAGGGAATATGGTGAAGACAATCCCTAGTGAGAAGAAACAGCAGGAAGAAAYCATGCCAGACTACAAGAAACACAGCAAAAGTCAGGGTAAACCATCCTAGAAGATGCTCCATTTTAATGAATTTGTGCAAGTTCTGTTAACCTGAGTTAGTTCTAGTAAAACTGCACAGTGCCTCTTCGTTCGAGGTACAATACAGTGTTGTATTGTATTGTGTGTATTGGCTGTGAGATGCTGGTGAAATGGTTGAGGTAGAGCGCATCGTTTGATATAAAAGTGATTAGTAACYGTGTGCAGCTATTTGGAACCCTATTTATTAGTATGCTCTATCTTCTTAYTCACTATATTCTATCTCTCATTTTCTAAGTTGTTTGCAACCTTTTAATTTAATCCTAGTTTATTAATAAAAGTTATTTTTTCTCAGTGGCATCTGCAGCACTGATGAGACATAAGCAGCAGCTGTGTGTACCCTTAAGTGGCTTACAGTTTCAGCTTTAGTCCCTGGCATGCTCCTGACTGCTGCACCATGCTCATGTGTGGAGTGCTAGTATAATTTTTAAGGCCCTCAGCAGTTTCAGCGGTTTGCCCAGGTGGATTACAGAAAGCATATAACTTTAGGGGATGAAAATGTAGGTCTGGCACCCCAGTACTCCTTCAAACGTGTAACCTTGCCCCCGATTCATATCAAATGACCACTCACATGAGCCTCCATCCTACTGCAGGATGTTTCCAGAGAAAAGGCAGAACTGGAGTGTGTATGGCCAACACCCAAGGCAAAATCATTACCCAAACTGAAAAGTGCACATTTCTTATTATATAATCCTTATTACAGATAATTGTGAAAAAAACGTGGAAGCAGGGTGTTTGGGTTCCTGCCTTGCCCCCCTCCCCAAGTAAGTCATTTTCCAGCAGAATCTACTTACAAGATGAAACAAAGCTTGTAAAAGGTGGGGATACATATAACTTTGTTTTTATTAAAGAATTCTTTACTTTGATACTGTTGAGAATTTGACAGCACAGTTCTTAAATTAGATTTTTGTTACGAATACCTTGATGTTTTGTACTCTGCATATAGTAAGCCTCATACCATATTCTTAGAGACAAAAATAACTGCCTTGTGTTCAGCTGAGTAGCTTGGTAACTGTCTGAGAGACTGAACAGTGATAAAGAAGAGAGAAATAAAAGAGATGACTTAAAGAGATGACTGCAATCTAGTGTGCATGTACCTTTACAAGGGAAAATATTTGGTAATATTATAGATGAGGAAGCCTTTTTCAGGCCAAAAGTGAAAGTCTAAACTTCAGATTACAGATGAGACATACGTTCTTAATGGCAAAAATAAATGTCCAAATTAGCAAGAGAAGAGGTGGAGTCTACATCTGCTGTAGTCTTTTTTCAAATTTCAATGCCTTTCTGAAACATAGTCTTAAGTCAAACATAGGTTATGAGGTTCAATACATAAGTACCTGGATGCATTGTATATAATGCTTAGAATGCATATGAATTTATCTAAAGCTTCAAAAAAGCTTTGAGAAGTTCAGCAAAGTTGGATCCATCTTGTGTGTACTCTCCCATTAAAAAAAGGAGTAATAAATAACATTTTAAACACTTTTTTTCTGCGTATATCAAATATTTGGCCACATCAGCAGCCTTCAGAATGAATAATTTGCGTATTTTTTGTGTGGTTTCCAAAGTCTTAGATTATTCTCTGATGAAACATAGTGGCTTGCTTTAATGGCTGTCACTTGCAGACAAATATGAGGCTRATAGACAGCTGATGAGCCAACTGAAGTTGCCAGCTGATTTCCTTTGGCTCTTTTAAAGATTTCAGTCAGAATTAGTTTTGCTTTTTTTATGCTTCTCCTGAAAGTACAACCACAGGAGCAAGGAAAAAAAAAAAAAGGAAAGAAAGAAAGAAAAGAAAGAGTACCTTCTTTCTGTTTTTCTAAATTGTGATCCATGAAATAAAGCTGTATAAAAGACCTGACAGCCTGTGGCACAGAACAACACACAACTTAGCCCACTAGACTTTGTGTGGAAAGGAAAAAATAATGATTTTCATGAACAATAGATCCCAAGAAACAACATCTATTCTTATCATGACAATCTTTTAAAATTACAATGGTCCTACCTTCAGAGAATTTTTCCCAAAACTCATAAATGGAAAGTTTATGGAGTATAGTTGACTAATAGAGTGGGAAAATAAAAAAGCTCATTTAAAAATGTTGTATATCTTTTTTAATATAGATTTATGTCCTGTACCATGTAAGTTGTGCTTTGTGCATATAAGTTATATTAATAATTTACTTAAAATTCCTGGAAAAGGGCCGGCCCTTTGACAGGAGTGAGGTAGCATAGAGTACATGAAACATGAATCAATGCAATCTATTTCTTCTGGTGAAATATATTTTAAATTAAAATGTCATTGTTGAAACTTTYGTCTAAATATAAAGTTTTTATATGCAATTATATTTAATATTTCTAATATCATGTACTAAGTCCATCCTCTTTCTAGTCTTAAATAACTGCTTTTCAATGAACGGCGCAGCTGCTCTTCAGCAAGCTAGATCCTGTCTCATTTACGCACAATTTCAGTGGAACTCAGTGAGAGTTCTTTCTTCTAAAGAAGCAGACATTTAAATTCTAACTTGTATCAAGCACTTTTGGATCTTTCAACATGCTGGATGCCAAAATATAATGCTATATGACAGTTTTGTAAGCTAACAAAAGGAGCATTCACTACGTCCTCTATTTTCTTTCCACTTTAATGAAAAACTTCACAGTCCCAACATAGACATCCACATAATACTTTTACTTACTTAGTTTACTTAGTTGCCTTAATGCAGTACTTCTTCAATTTCTGCTGTGTTTAATATTTTCTATTTTTAAAAGAGTGTACCAGTTCTGGTAATCAACTGCTATTAACACTCAGTCTGTCACTGTCTTGTAGGAAAGTGCTTTTGCCTGTCTGTAGTCTCATTAAGGCTTTGCACTACCAACTTTCTCATCTGCGTATACCAACATAGAAAGCTGGAACTCATATCCAGATATCTCTGACAAGGAAAGCATAACAGTCTAAGCATTAGTTTTAAGGCACTTTGGCCATTAATATTGCAACCTAATCATTTCAGTTGCTTTTGCTTTCCCAGGTATTTATTGGAATTTATTTATTTTTTATGGTATTTACAATTAGCTGAGTGTTTTGAAAAATCTAGAGTCCTGTACATTTCACGTGAATAAAAATAAAGATATAATTCTGTCAGTAGTGATAGGATTTTTGCCAAGTATTTTTGGCCAAAACTTCTGTGGCACAAGGTGTGTGTTTTGCCTCCATGTCTCACTGTCGCTCCCCATGCAGTTAGTCACATTTAGGTAACTGTGAATGAATGCAGTTTGCAAAACCTGTTGGGATTTTTCAGGATGAAAAGCACTTTATAAATGTAAAATATTGTATTATTACAGCTGCCTCCAAGAGGAAAGTTGTGTTTAGCAGAACATTCGGAAAGAAAATTTACAGAAATTTATTACAAGCTTAATTTTGTTTCCAAACCACAGTCACTAGAGATTCAAACTATTTCTCTTGAATCATACCTGCCAAATTTAGATGAGATAAAATTTCCCCCTCCTCCCCTGCCCTGTTTTAAAGGAGCAGGATTGACCACAGTCATACTCCAGACTTTAAAGTCACCTGTGTTATTAGGTTCRGTGAGGTTCGGTATTTCCAAATCCAAGCCATAAAGCCATGTCTAGACAACAAGCTGAAAACTGAGTTTGACTACAGGCATGCGCACGCTAAGCCACATGACCCACAAATTTTCCACTCCGCAAATAGCCCACTCCCAGCTTGGTTTTAAATAATCAACTCTGTTATAAGGAAAAACCAGCATCCCAATATTAGCCARTTTGATTGATTCTGCTTGGGTGCAGTCCAGTCAGACTGCCTAAACAAAATCTTGGCCTACTCAAAGCCACTGAATACAATCAGTGTTTTTGAGTATAAGCGTTTTTCCACCTCTTGGAGCTCAGGCTAAAATAAAGGCTTGGTATCAGTGCTTACAGTGTGAATTAGGGGAGAGTTAGGTCTTGAGACTTCTCTGAGACCTATATATTCTTGGCAGTATAGATGCTAATCCTAGACCTGAAAAACATCATTGTCACAGCCCCAAAGTCATGAGACAGGATATTTTGAAGTACATTGTCATCTTCTGATGCTGCAGCCCAATTAGTGTTTGGGATAGGGTCTGAACTTTTACCATACAAAGACTGTGTGTGCCACAAAGCAGAAAGCTAGATTTGTCAAGCAAACTCCATGTGCCTCAGATGTTTTGCTGAAGGTAATAAGGCAAGCAATGGGTGACTTCAATCAYCTGCAATGTACCTAGTAAGAAAAAAGACCTTAATAACTGAGAGTAATCCTCAAATATGACTACATCATGCAGCCTCAGTATTCTTGAGACTATCTTCCATCCTTTAATCTTTGTGTGGAGGATAATTAAGATATTTTAAAGTTATTTCAGGTATTGCAGTTTCACAAAGTAATATTTGGTCTTATGTAGTGGTGTGGTATTAAGGCACTGTTACATTACCTATTGTTTCAAAATAATGAGCAGCTAATAATACAAAGAGAACTGGAACAGGACTTTCCAAATCTACCTTTCAAGGAATTCCTCAGTTTTCCTACCATGGCATTGCTGCATATGGCAGGAGATTGAATTTTGGGTTTCAGTACATAGGAAACAATACATATTAGAGGGGGAAGGAGCTTCTAGGGAATGAGGAGATGCTTTCACTAGCGATCCCCAAGCAGACTAACCTTTGTCAAGAGGAATGAGAGAAAGTCCTCCCTCAGATGCTTGGAATGAGGACTTGGGAAGGGCTACTGCCAAATTAAAAGCATAACTTTGCTGACATTAGCAATAAATATTAAGTAATGGAGAAATTGAAAAATGTAAACTATTCTTAACAAGATGGATGAATCAGATGTTTTATTACCATGATATTCATAAATATGATGAACCCTTTTTAACATGGAAATGAAAATATAATCAGGCTAATCAAATAAAAGCAAATAAAAAGAACATATTGGTTTCTGCATATAGACAGTTATGGTTCATATCAGTCTTTTAGACATAACTGGTGAAAGATCATTTTTCCATGTTGGTGATGCATGCCATTGGCATATTGGTAACATGCTATTGCTTTATTTGTATTTTAGACTATGAGATCTCATATGCCATCTACTGGACAGATGTTTTAAGTTAATTTAATGACCATACTATGAACAGAGACTATAGGAACCCTGCCAGCAAGTTTCTTTGTGATTGTGTTATTGCATGGAGGCTCTAAACCAAATTCCCTTTAAGACAATTGAAAGATTTCCATCGACTTCAATGAGGTTTGAATTGGATCCTTAAAAAAAGTTAATGCCATAGCACAAGCATGTATTGCTCTTCCTGCTGACTACTTATAAAATAAGTGATCTATCTTAAACAATTTCTTGCCAAATACTAAAATATTCTTGGCAGTATGAGTTTTCTGAAGTGTAAAATAAAAAGAAGTATTTTATGGCCATATATATCTCTGCCCTAAGTAACCATCATATTCATTCATTTTTATTTATATTTGTTGACTAAGTGAATAGTAATAAAATAACCACTTTTCTCACTTCATTTAAGAACAGAGAAAGTCATAAAAGTCTTATTGAGCAAATTAGTTCCAGTAATTCAGTTTTAGTGCTTTTTTAAGAGACCTTATAATGATATTGAGTATTGACAAGAATTATGTACCAGGTTGCTGACAACAAAACACTTTATTCTGGGTAAGATATCCCTCTTTTAGGTTCTCCATATTACTTGTTACCTAATGCTAGCTATTACTTAACAGTACTTCCTCAGAATACTGGTCTTATGAAATTTGTCCCAAAATTGTCTCCTAGACCTCCCTAATCTACTAGTTGTTCATGACAATGTGCAAGTTCACAGCCTTAGTAAGTATCTCAATACTCATTTTTCTCTCTTGAATTAACTTCCTTTCACATGCTTCAGCTACGCATGAAATCTCTGGAGAGATGCCCTCCCCATACTCTGTCCCCACTGCTCATTGCTGGAGGTGCTTCCCGTTCATCTTTCCTGATGTCCATTTCCATGGACAGACATGGAAATGTGCGGCAGTCTTTACCACACCTCTAAAACTCCAATAACTTGCAGAGTTTGGGATGGAAAAGCACAGGAGAGTTAGTATGGAATGTGAATGGCATTTAGCTACCCAACTGGTAAATGAAAATGTGTGCTGGTGATGCAAAATGCTCTGAAGGAAGGTGGAAGGCAAGGTTTAGTAATGGGAGCTCTCCCAAAAGGCTCAGGAGAAAATCAGAAGTTTTGAAAGTCAAAGGCACATAGCAAAACACCGTATTTTACTGGCTGCTTATACAAAGGGGACCTGCTATGGTCTGCCCTGAAAAGGAAGCGTGCATCTCCTGGACTTCCAGGAGACATATCTGGTTACCATCATGGAATAACCCTCCCACGGATTTTCACATGCAGGATTTTTTTTTTTTTCAGTAAAAATTATTACCCTGTTCTAATCAGACAAGCAAGTATGTATGAGATGAGAGCTGCATTTTGCTACCAGAAGGGAGGACACTACTCTGGTTTTCCTCAGAGTGAAAATTAACTGGAAATATTCCTCCTGAAAAGCAAATTCAGATGTTGACAGTTATGAAAGCTTAATTTGTGTAATGTTTCCATATGAGAATACATTTTAGAAAAAAAATCCTGTGAAAATCTTTGAAGAATTACAGAAAGACCAAATGAACAAACAGAATGTTATAACATTTCCCTTTTTGAATACTATTTATATATCATTTAAACTAGTTTGTAATTCTAAAAAGACTTAAAATTGAAGTCCTAAAATAAGGGTCTTGTACAACAGCCAAGTTTTGCATTGGAAACTTAATCTCTTCATTGCCTGAAGATTACAGACCTAAACAGTGACGAGGTTCTGAATATGGGGTTACATTCGTGTGTCGTGGAGCACACTCAGTTTCTTGCCCCTGACATGATAGGCAATAGTGACAAGAACTGCAATTAAGGTCAGTTATGAATAGTATAGATAAACTGTAATCATTGTAGAAGTAACAAATTAAAACTCATCATTGCTGATTATCTTTGCTGACAGCTGCCTCATTGTTAAGTTGTTTTATAACCATATTACTTTAACCACATTTTAATTCTAAATGCTGATCTGTTGTGATCATATAGATATATAGAGTTCGCTGAAGACTGAAATCCCACTACACTTCAGGCTAGAGGATGGACTTGCTTAAAATTCTGTGATTAAGCAAGTACAGCTAATATTTGTTTATTATCACGAAGGTATACTGAAAGAGTTTCAATCTTAGATAAGATATAAATTCCTTTAAAGCCTAGTGTGATGCTCAAGGCAGAGATTATCCTGTGGCTGTTAAATTGTTATTATATTAAATTCAAAGAGTGAAATTAATCAAAAAAGTCAAAACTGAGCAGTTATATCTGATACGATTTTCATTTTCATCTAAAATTTCTTCCAAAAGGAATCTCCAAAATGTTAGGACTTTCTCTTGATCTAGGTTGAAAAAAAGATTTTGAAATCGTGACACCTACTGCTGCAAAGATTTTTTTATTCTCTGTTCTTCCCTGAAGTGTTTTGGTATTAAATTTTACGTACAGCCTAGAGAATGGATGGAATGTACTGACTATTCATTCCTGTCTCTCAACTTCATGGCAATAGCATTTTTCAGACTCCTAGCCAAACTGAATGTATATATACGTATGCTTTATTTGTGTAGGAGGGTCAACAGCAAAGTATTCATATTGCAAAAAAGCCTGAAAACCTGTTAAGCACTTACTTACCCCTAAGATTTTGGGAATTTGAGTCTCAGTCTCCATTTTCCAACCACATTAGTTAGCAGTGTACTGTAGTCATACTTTGGTTTAGTAAAAGTGTAATTTTCTTGTTATAAGAAAGATCCTAGAGCATTCCAGTAAGCAATTCTTCCACTGGCAGRGATCTTTTGTCTATTTGCTACATTTTCTTTTACATGTGAATTCAAGGCAATTAATATTGCTGGAAAGGATATCTGGAATGTGTTGTAGTATTTGCGTAGGCAGGTAATACTTAGCTCTGTATCTTAATTTCTTTCAGCCTGACTCATTCATTCACTGCATTAAACCRTTTGGATTTAAAAGAGAACTAGCTAACTGAAACTAATTTCAGGTAGGATGGAAATAATAGTAATTGAATGTGGAAACTGATGTGCCAAAATGATATTCTGGCAGATCCTCWGAAAGTGACATCTCTTAGCTTTAATTAAGGTTCCCGTTGTTTGAAGTGCTGATGGGGATGACGATGTGGAAGCATTTGCTGGATTAGAGCAGTTCCTACCTGCAGAAATAATAGACATTTTCAGTACTGTCCGAATGCACCACACTTTTGTCTGAGTTCATTTTAATAAAATAAAATGTACAATATTAATTGTATACTCTGCTGTGTTTTTAGTTGGTTTTGTTCAGTTGTATTCTGGCTCATATATTATGAGTGAAACTCTGATACCAAGTGCATGGAAAGTTTGTGAATCTGTTTTGCAGGACAGACCATTTTTGTCTTTTGGCAGGGAAAGGATTACACAGTATTACAATTATTAAAATTCTAATTTGGGGCCAGGTTTTGCCCTCAGGTACTTCCTTAATTTCAGTAGGAGCTGTGCATATTTATCTGATTGATGAATTTGGCCATTAACATTCTTTGTGAAGGTAACTTCTTTTCTTTAATAAGAATAAATATGCACTAGCTGGATCCAAAATCTAAAYATAGTAGGCATTGGGAGACAAATATCAGTAACTGTTCTGTTTTGATAAGGTAAAGTGATTTCCTTGTAAGGGAGTGGGAGATGGAGGTGAAGGAAAGAAAGAAGGATCTTCTTCCAGATACCTTGTAGGCTTGTTTTTAAATTATGACTTTGGATCTAACAACAGGTTTGGCAAGTGTTTGCTTAGGAAATCCTGAAACTATGCCAGATTTTCTTAGCTAGTTCGTTGTAAAGTGTGCATTTTTTAAATACACTGTAATCATTTCAGACCACATAATTAGAAACACAAAACAGTTTACTGAAACACAGTGATATATTAAGAGTTTGGTTAATTACATGTAAAGAAACAGGACAGACTTCAAAACCTTTGCTCAGTTTCTATTTTATTTGCAACTGGGGCACGTTGATGGGATTTTGCCTGCTTAATGTTGAGTAGGAGGTTCAGAATTTTAACCTGAGGGTAAAATTTTCAAAAGCATTTAAGTGACTGGCTCACTGAAAATCAATGGGACTTTCACTCCTCAGGGCACCATTTTAGAAAGTATGTAGATACAAAAGTCCGGTTTATTTCAATGTCTATGTATTTTTTTAAAAAAGTCTTGTGTATTGCCCCAACTCTCTTTTAAAAAATGACTATTTCATTTCCATGCCACCTAAGTGTTTACAAAAATGCTACCCCAGATAAACAAAGTGTTGCTGTCACAGTTTTTCCCTTGCAAAACCTTGTTCTGTTTYTTCTGTCTTCTTTAACATACATAGAAAATCATAAGACATGGTTTTGGATGATAAATAATAAACCACATTGTTTTCAATCTACTCTTAAAAGCCTACCACAACCCCACTGACAAAGTGGATAATTACAATTAGTGCAGAGAGCTTTTTGTAAATTTTCCTAGAATTTCAAAATAAACACARTTTCCCTTTTCCAGTTTAATGGTTTTTTTTTGATAAAAGTGATAAATTGCTTCCTCTGAAACCAAAGTCTGACCCAAATTATTCTGCCTACATTATGTATAAGAGAAACTAGAAAAAAGTAAAACTGAAGTGCAACAATCTTGGGGAGAGGAAGAAGAAATAAATCAGAATTAATTAGTCATTCTCACTAATGAAAATGTATGTTGTGTTTTCTGTTTAATCTCTCCCATATAATTTACTGAGAAAATTAAAAAGTGCCACTTAATTTATAAAAAACTCAGTATTCAAAGAATCTGTTGTTTGAGAATTTGTGTGTGTGTGTAGCGGGAGGAGGTATTTTGGTTTTCTAACATGTTTTCTATATGAGCTTTCAAACTATGCTAATTTATTGCACAATAGCTTACAAGTTCTCAACAGTTACATTTATTACAGTTTTACCTCACTTTCAGACAAGCTCTCTTATCATGCTCCAAATCACATTTTATGCTGCTTTGAAGTACATTACTAATATGCTTATTGCTTAACAGAAAATAGCCTGACAGTCATTTCTGTTTTAAGGTGCAAAGTAATAAATGTCAGTCTCTTTTTCGCAGTCATTTATCTGAGCCTGTATTTACACTCAAAGTATCTGTCTTTGGAATCAAGTCAGAAGTCCAATGCTCTAATGGTCTTCTCTTTGGGACTAACAACAAAATATATAAAAATGAAATTTGCACCATTCTCTCCATGCAGCCTTCATTCTATTTCAGGTCTTTTTCTGTCATTATTAAAACTGGACAGGCCCAAGATTTATGAAAAATTGGGAACTCAATCKTATTTTGTGCATTTTCTATGATCATGTGGGTTGCAGACAAGGCTCTCTGGCAGTCATTTGTACATGTCAGCGCATTCCCTTCTTTTCCCTGTGGCTGTTCTGTGCTGCTAGACAGGTGTGTACATTCTGCACAAAACTTTGCCCTTTGGACATCATTATAGTGCCTAAGGAACATGGAGGATGACTTACAGGCTTATAAATGACTGTGGAGTTATCCACAGGGATTGTGGATTCCCTGGGAACAAGGGAATTTTCTTTTGAGACCCTTGCAGAACACRTGTATTGTATTATTCTGCACATACTGAGAGAAGCATGTGGTTTTCCATCACAGAAAATGGAGAAAGCAAGATTTAAGATGTGAATAACTGTGGATACCATTCTGTCAGAGAATACATGGAAGCGTGATGAATGGCTTTTCCACAACATTTAGGATCATTCAGAAGCCAGACTGTGAAGATACAAGAAACAGTTAAGGAGAAAAGACCSTGCAGTTACAGGCTCCAGCTAAATCTTCTTGTTGTCTTAGTTGTCTTAGGATTCTTGTAATGTAGCACTTTATCCCTGGGCACACGTACAAACTTAYAAATTAATCTGGTAAATAGGTTTCTTCCTTGTGCCTTCTCCACAGTCAACAAGTCTCCAAGTCTCCAAACAAGTCTCTACCTTTCAAGGATCTGAATGAACAACAGATTTTGCACCAGGCCAAGCAACAGAGTGGAGCTCTTATGGCTCAGTAGGAGCAGTGAAACCCAGCCTCCAGTGCCTTCACTCCGAACATTCAAGCTCAGCTCTCCAGACATTCAGACACAGGCAGTATGTCCTGGCTGATCTTAAGTGTCATAATGGCAGATAAAGGAGAGAGAATTTATTACCTAGTACTCAAAGCATGTAAGGTTTTATAGATCAATAAGAACATCCTGAGTTATGCCCAGAGGCRAAAAGGAAGTCAGTACAGGCTTCAAAGGCCTTATATAATATATTCCTTATGGCCAATATTACAGATTAAGCACAGAGCAACAGATTAAGCAAAGAGCAATGTTCTACAAAACACATTGAATCTGACTAGAGTAATGAMAGACAACACATTGGGAAAGCCTGTTCTTGAGGCTACAAAGGAACGGCTAACTTACAGCCTTCAGAACCTGTCAGAATCATCTGACCAAAGACAGCAAAACTTAATTTAAGCCTGGAAACCTGTTCTGAGTTGAGCATTAAAAAACACCTTTTGATTGTGAGCTTCATCAGAAAGAATAACCAAATGACTGACCAGCATCACTTTCCCTCATCTGACCTCTAATCTCTTTCAGACAAACTTAAAGAAGTGWAAGATTGTAAACTTTAGGTTTGACAAAAGAAAGTATAGATCAAAGTTAACTGGCAAACTCYTCAGAAGCTTGATTACTTTTCAAAGCAAGAAGGCTGAATGTTCTGACTGAAGAATATAAATCACCAGATTTTCATGTAGTATTTGTAATAAGTGAAAAATGCAAATGTAATTAAAATAATGTCTACAACCAGCTAGTGTACAGAAAAAGGAGGTAATCTGTATTACCTTGCCGATGACAAATTCAGGACTGAACTTTTCCTTTATAAAGGTTGTAAGAAAGAGGCTTGTCTTGAGGTGGTCCTTCTTTAAGTTCTAAGACAGGGAAAGGTATGTGGCAAGCTTAGTGGTTTCATACAGCCTAAATTTGAAAGAATGATTTTCAGCTGAGCTCCTTGCAGACTCAGTCCTACAGACAATTCAAAGTCCCTACATTTTCCTTGTACCTTTTTATGGTACCTTTTGTATGTACCCYTTTTTCAAAGAAAACAGTTCTCAAAGAAAGTTTTGTAAGTCTCATATAATGTGGGAAAAATCCTGCTACTAGGAAGAGGTCTCCTGACTTGGGTATGGTGGATAACTGGAAAATGGCCTTCATATTTTTAATTATATTGGATCTGTTTAGGACASAGGCTGAACTGAAGAGGAAGGCAAAATGTGTGAATCTCTGTATAATCTGTGAATATGATAAAAAATTAAGTAGCACTTGAACATAGGCAATGCAGACCTTTGATTAACTTCTGAAGAAAAAAAGTGCTCAAATATTATTGGCTCTCTATTAATGGTAATCTTCTCCAACRGTTTGCTTTAGGAAACTTTCTTTTTTCTACCTGTTTTTAAAAGGAAGGTAAAATTTACTTCTTTCCTTTTGTGGTTAAAAAATATGTCCCATAAGAACRGAAGATGGAGCTTTGGCAGGGGTTAGCACTGACCCCACTCCTCCATACGTTACTCTGCTGAAAGACCTCACTCTGCCTTGCAACATTCTTGTTATTCCAGAACTGGGTTGGGCGAGTCGTAATAGATGCAGGCACTGAACTCCCTTCCCCACGGACAGCTCTGCCACCAGTGAGTGAAACTCACTTCACCTTGCAACACTCCTGTTGTTCCAGGGTCTTTTAAGCAAAGGCTATCAATTAGGTACTGATGGTGAATCTGTCTTTACTCTTGCTGAAATCTGTGGTAACTTTCTTAGGGATGCAAGAGCAAAGTGTTGCTGATAAGGATAAATGTCTATTTGGGACCAGGATGAAACAAACGTGCCTTCTGAATCAGTAGGATTTTGATCCTGACATTAGAAGTATCTAATTTGTGTACTGGTTCTTTTTTTTTTCATCACTGCAAAAGAAATCCAGGGTAGTTATCAATTCAGTTACACATAGTGTAAGTGAGATTAGAGTCTGATCTTTACATGATGTGGCCTCATATGTGGTTGTGCTTTCTCCCAAAGAAAAAAAAATCCTGTTAATTAAGACACACAATGCAGATCACTGTTGTTTTATTTATAATGAAAATCTATACGGCATATTCACCACTGATGCCAACAAGCATTGGCCTACTGACAGGATCTCAATTTACACTGGCATTTAGGTTTGCAACATAGTTTAAGTAATTTTATGGAAAATCAAATAAGGGTGGGATAGAGTAAAATAATATGTCAGAATAAGGACTATTCTTCCCTCTTTGTTTCCTTCATTATATGAAATAATGCATTTAAAATAAAACAATGCTTTAGGCARTGTACAAATCTAAAAAAGACTAGTTTGGTGAATGAGCATAGTAAGAGGCTATGAATATGGATCTGTTTGTACTAAGGAGCCTAGAGGAGTTGCTTTTCATGCATAGTGACACAGAAATATATACTTGTAACTCTCTTTACACCAGGGAGAGAATATTCCCCTAAAAAAGTAGTTTCTCTGTCAGTGCTCCTTGTTGATCAAAGCTGCATAATTTAAAGTATCTGGAGGCAACTGTAAATTATTCACAGTATATTTTTCGTAAGTGGTCTTGGTATATATCAGACAGCATTTGTGCAACTTGCAGTTTTCTGTAACTTCCACAACATTTTGCATCCTTACAGAGTTGGTAAGATTTCCCAAAGGCACATTAGGGAAGTGAGGAAGCAACTGAATAACAACAGGAGCAAGAGAGATTCACTCTGACACTTTGTGTTAGTCACATCACACAAAAATGCCAGGCACGCAGGGCCGTATGCAATGGCACAGCCCGCAGCCTTAGGTCTCACTCAGCCCGAATGCTGCTATGTGGTTCGTAAAAGTTTTCTGATACCCTCAAAAGCCCCAAGCAGGAATCCTGCAATTAGTGCATCTAACTCCTCCTTTACTGCAGTCTTCTCTCCTATTGGTAAAAGGTCTTCGCAGGCTCGTGTAGGGATCCCACCCCTTTTGTGGGTTTTCATTCTGAAGCTTTCCACAACTTTACACCTGAATGAATGCCAAGCCTCTCTGAATATATAAGAGAAACCCTTCAAGAACAATTTCAGAGTTACCGAGAAGAAGCAGAAGAAAAAGATTTCACCCAGCTCTGTCAGACAGAGACTGAACAACCATGCTTCTCCCTGCCATTCACTTCTACGGCTTTCTCCTAGCTTGCATCTTCACGGAAAGCTACTTGGCTTTCAAGAACGATGCCACAGAGATACTTTATTCACACGTTGCTAAACCTGCTCCAGCGAGCCCAAGCAGCAATAGCACGTTGAATCAAGCCAGGAATGGAGGCAGGCACTACGCCAGCACTGGAGCCGACCGTAACAGTGAGTATCCTACCGGGGCCCTTCCCAGCGCCTCCCGCAGCCCCTGCCCTCCGGCGGCGGCAGCGGGGCCCCCTCCAGCCCCGCGGGCGGAGCGCAGCCCCCGGCCGCGGCGCAGCCCCCGGCCGCAGCGCCCCGCTTCGCTCCCCCGAGCGCAGCGCTGAAGGCAAATAGCGCCTCCGGGAGAGCGGGGGCCGGGCAAAGGTGCTGGTTCCTGGCTCCGGGCTCCTCGCCGAGCGGCCCCCCGGCGCGTCCTGCAGGACCGTCCCTCTCGGGCGGGTTGCTTCCTGCGGGAGGTTCAGCCAGGAACGGCGGGTTTGATGCTGGTTATCCAGCAAGGACAAAAAGAGAAAGCAAAAGGAGGGAGAGGCATTTCCAAAGTGCTCACCTTCTCAGCTCACCCTCCCACTGTGGGCACGGGAGTGTCCGGGCTACCTCTGAAATACAATAAAAAACTCTGAATTTTGTTCCCACTGTTCAGTTTTACTTCCTGCTGTAGACTTACCTGCTTAGCACCTCCAGCAAAAGTAAACAGATCAGCTCATAATTTACCTATGATCTCTGCTCTGACATGTCTTTTTATAGCTAGTCTTTTCCTGATGAGTTTTATATATAAATATATAAGACACAGGGGGATCTGGAAACCTTCTGCTGACTTTATCTGTTCCCTCTCCTGCCCGCCTCCTTAAAATGAAAGAAATCCAAATACACACACACATGCACACACGAACCCACCCACGACGACTCGATAAAAATAGCGTCATCCCTGGAAAGTGAAGGCAAAAAGTGACACAGATACCTTTCAGCTAAGCCAGGTGTGTCAGCTCATATGAATGCTAAGGTTTAAGTGCACAGGAAACATCTCATCATTATGAGATTACTGGAGCAGCCCAGTAGGTATTCATTGTCAATGAGGTGTCACTAGAGAAAAGCTGAGCCAGGATATACATAAAAACAGGAGAGACAAACTCAAATCTGTGACCAGCTGCTTCCAGGTACATTCCTGAGTGCAGCTGCAGGAAGACAGACTTGAATCTTCTCTGCAAGTCAGACAGGAGACCAATCCTTCTGTAAACAATCCCTCAGACCAGGCTGCAGATTTACAGATTTGTGTTTTGAGACACCAGGGACGGGGTGAAGCTGTAATCCTAACTCAGTGTCTGTTCAGAACTCGCTTCCAGAAGTCCAAGTAGAAGTAGAAGCAGCCTGTAGCTGTGCTATGTAGATGTACCTTCAAAGCCTTTTTATGATTCACTTGAAAATGGTTCTAGTAATTACTTCTATTTTAAAGGCATTAGTTAATTGCCTTGTGTGTAGAACCTGCACTGTAATTGTCCTTCAGAAAGAGGGAAAGCATAGCCAGTAAAGATTGCTTATTAAAACTAAGAGCACTGTGGGCGTCTATTTCAAAGTGTAATTACTGAAATAAACAGTTGTGTTTATTGCAGGGTGCAGAGCTACACACAGACGGGTACAAACCTGCCTGCATTAGAAGCTCTGCATTTTGATTCTGTGTCAGTTGCCTGAGAGAATTTGCAGGATCCTCTACATTATACAGATTATGAAGATTACTACAAATACAAAGATGGTCTTATCCTGAAGGCAAAACGGCCACTCTAAGTTTGTTATTGCTAATCATTCATACTTTGCATGTGGAACACCATTCTCTAGTAACTTCAGTTGTTAYCATTTTTATGGTATCTGTGTGTACAGCAAAAGTGCTCAAATAGACTGTCCACTGTAACTGTGCAATGGGAAAAAATACACTATTTTTAAATTCTTTTAAAAGTACATTAATAGTTTCCACAGCACTATTTCTCCCTTGCTAATGATCCAATATAATTGTTGTAAACATTGCAGAGCAAGTTCCCTAGACTAAGAATAAGCAGGAAACATTTCTTCCGTTGGGGCATTTTTTCTTTTCTAAAAGGTATGTCCTTGAGAAGAAGCCTAGAGAACAGAATTTCCTCCTCCACTACAACTGCTTAAGTGCACATCATTATGATCACTTTATGCTGTGGTAATACCCAGAGATACCATCAGTGCTTGAGGTCCTCGTGTTGTGGGGCACATCAGTAACAACATGTCCTGTAAAAATTACTGCCTATGTTGTATTCTGCAAAACATAGCTCGTTAATGTGGCAATGACTGGTTAATAAAATGTTTTCCTTTTGAATCTCAGTCTTCATTATTCTGTGCATTCTGCAGATCGTGTTCAAGTTGGCTGTCGGGAACTGCGGTCCACCAAGTACATTTCAGATGGCCAGTGCACCAGCATCAGTCCTCTGAAAGAGCTGGTGTGCGCAGGCGAATGCCTCCCTTTGCCGCTGCTCCCCAACTGGATTGGCGGAGGTTATGGAACCAAGTACTGGAGCAGGCGGAGCTCGCAGGAGTGGAGATGCGTCAATGACAAAACTCGCACCCAGAGGATCCAGCTTCAGTGCCAGGATGGAAGTATAAGAACCTACAAAATAACTGTGGTCACGGCCTGCAAGTGCAAGCGATACACCAGGCAGCACAACGAGTCCAGCCACAACTTTGAGGGAACCTCTCAAGCAAAGCCTATCCAGCATCACAAAGAGAGAAAAAGAGCCAGTAAATCCAGCAAACACAGTACAAGTTAGAAGTCAGGCATTCTTTCCTCTCATCTCCCTTCTCCTCCCGCCAAAACTGAACTCATCTATAACCATCTGCTTTACAGATCTGACTGCTTAAAGACAAGTCTGCCATTGCTGTGTTCTCAGCTGACACTACATAYGTATTGCTTTGACCAAAATCAGAAGGGCCGTTCTCGGCATATGGACCTTTTCCAAATGCTCAAGACGGAGAATAACAGAAGCCTTCTAAATCCTTTAAACTCTTCCAATTTCTCCAGGCATGGAGGCAAAGAGAAGTTGCCGTGAATATTCACTGAAGTCTATTTGTAAAAAGATGCTTTTTTGTGTGTTTTCATGAGAACAATTATCACATCTACTGCCTTCTAGATCTTGTTTTATGAACTTCTGACAACGGCTTAAAAATACATCTAGTATCTGCTTTCAGATTCATTCTAAGAAAAAAACAGCTTGCATGCTGACCTTTCTCTTGTTATCTCAATATACCAAAAATTAAAATATGCATGGCAGCAATTGAAAAGTAAAGCTGAACAAACTATTTATTTGTTGTTGTAATTATTTAATGAGCTTTTATGCGTGTTATTTTCCCTCTAAAATGTTCTTATGTTTATAGCTTTTCTCATGTATCAAAGTATTTTCCTATGATTTGTGGCTGGATTAGAATATACATTTTGTAGATAGTGTAAAATAGATGTTTTAGCATTCTTGGTACATATATTTTCACTTTGAACATTTGTAGACTTAGGTGTTATTTTGAAGTAACAACTTAAAAATTGTTTTTTCCATGCTCCACTCTGTATTATTATTTTTTTAAAGTGTGCAATCAAAAGACAGATATGACTTCCTTTCAAATTCTTTTTTTTTTCTTTTTTACAAAAATAAATACTGGTAAAAAAGTATTGTCTGGCTCTACGTATGAAAATTAACATATTTTAATGAGTTACAACACTGAATCTTAAAAAAGTAGGAGAACATTACATGGTTTTAAAAATCTAGCCACAACATTTAGCATAAAAATAATCTTGCTGTGGAATCTTTTTGGYTGTAGAAATCTTACATGACTATTTAACAAATGGTGCTTATTAATGGTCCAAACTAGGATCATACTTAACAATTCTCAAATTGTACATTGCAGAARAAGTGTATATTTGGGAAGTGTTACAAGCTAGTAAAGCACCACTTTTTTTTTCTCAGTAATGATCATCAAGTCAAAGACTTACGGTAAAAATAACATTCAGTTTAATCTTTCTCATAGAGCCAATAGAGTCCTACACATAATCCACAGCTTATTACAGGACGTATTAGCAAACACATAGTAAGCAATCTATCCTTCAACACACAGTCCAGGAATCATCTGTTCTTAATCTTTCAGACTATATTCAATTACTACAGGAAAGATTTTGCTACGGCACTCTGCTGTTTTTAAATAATTGCCTCTTATACCCCATTGACACCCAAAGAAAAGATTATCTAAGAAGAAAGTAATGAAAAATCTTGCCTAACAACGTGTCACAAGTTCTCTCTGACCTTCGTTTTCTCATTCCATCTTGCATTTTAATTTCACAATGTTCATCACAAGGCAGAGAGCTTCCTTAATTCCTAATAGAAAATTGTTTGAAATTCAATGATACTGCTTGTCTTACTGAATTCTAAATTTTAACAGTAACATTTAAATACTTTTTCCTCAAAGCTACTTTCAAGAATCCTCTTAAAAATCTGTGTATGGAAGAAGATAATGTGCTTGCATTTTAAGGCAATACACATGTTGGTACTGTTAAAAAATAAATTAATAATCCAGTTGTTTGAAGTTTAGTTCTRTGATCATGAAAATATCAGAATGATGAGAATAGAGATGAATTATACATAAACTCTCTGATCTGAGTAGCTTAAAAGATCCTTCTTTAAGCCTAAGAAAACAGCTGAGGAATAAAGGAGTTAACAGGGAGAGAGGTGGCATGATGTTGCTCCTAGAYATATCAAAGCAGTGAACCTACAGGGAGCGTAGCTTTCGATTTTAACAGACATTATAGTCTTATTCAATCAGTTTTATTTTTATTCCCMATTCATTATTCTCAAATGCCAAATATATATCTGATTTTAAATTGCTGTCTCTTTCTTCAAGTTGAAAAAGCACTGAAGACGGACAATGGACCAAAATTGAACTAAAATTTTATTCAAAGCCCATAGTCACTATGTTAGAAAGTTGGTCTGCCTGTTCTGTGTTTGACACATAGAAGGATGATGAAAAAAGACACACATGTTGCTTATGACTCTCCTAAAGCCAGTGAAGTTTTGACTGCAAAACCAATATGCACATTCAGTAAGAGTCCACATTTAGCAATTTAGATAGTAACTCTTTCCTACTTTGTCTCCGCATGCAGAAACACTTGTAGGGGAATAAATCAACACATTTCTATTAAGATGACTTCATGGAATTTTGCTGGACATGCTAAAGACCACAGGGCCCATCTCTATATCTGGCAGACTTCAAGAAACATAAGGGAAGCCAGGTCTTCCTAGTCCATCACGTTGAAGTGTCACCCAAGTTACTTACTATCTCTCCTTTCGCAAAAACTTTGGCATTTTGCATCAGAGATCTGCAGAAAAGCAATTTTAGGAACAGTCATGTTGATGAACTTTGTTAAAAGATAGTGTCACTTCTCATCACTCATCTCTTAGTTCTCAGTGCTCCAACCTGGCTTGTACAATTTGCCTTCTCTTTCATCATGCTACTTGTGAACTCACAGGGATCTATCCAAGGATTCAGACAAAAATGCAATACAGACAGTAGTATGGGTATATCCAACTGCCTTTCTCTATATGGAGAGTTTCCAGCCTGTAAAACTGTAGTGGGTAGGACATGGGCCATTGTGCTTGTACCTACACTGGAGAATCTTGCCAAATTTTATAGAAGATTCACTGAAAAAATGGTATTGTTTAATTTGAAATAGTATGACATGTCTTCTTATATTGTTTGTTTCACAGTTAAAAAGGAAATGCATATATGCTAGTATTTTCTTAGTTTTTACCTAATACACTAAGGCAAATACATAGAATAAGCATGTAAATATTTTGAAAGGTACAGGCTTTTTTTTTTTTTTTTTTTTTTAATAATTACATCACTCCATGGTCTGGAATTTAGTGCAGAGCACTAAGTCCAAGGGTTTCTTTAAAAAGTGTTTCTCTGCAGTTACCATAACTGCAACCTGCAGTGCAGAATGAGCTCTTTCATCTTATTGCCTCTTTTTCAATGAGGAAATAAATACTTGTGTCACGCTTCTTGGATGACAGACAGTCAGTCTCAAAACAAAGGAAGATGTCTCCACTTTCACAAAATGTGGGTTTTCTACAATTCAAGGGTTGACAAAAGAAGCAGGTTTTGCTTCCCATACATTTAAAGCAAAAACAATTAAAAAGAACCTAATATCGTAAGTACTCATATCTGCTTCTTTAGAAAATCAAAAGTGAATGAGTTAGAAGCAATCTGTTAATCTGTCATCATTATTTCATTACCTTCCAAATGATGAAAAYTGTTCTCAGCTAAGGGGTAATTTGTTTTGTAATGAATGGAAATCAATTTTTCTTATACACCACTAGAAACAAATTTAGCCAGATGCTGCTTGTTTGATAGCACGTTAGCACTCAGAGGCATACGATGGAGAGGCAGTGGTAGAAAGTATGCATCATTAGAACATTAGAAATTATGGAAGTCAGGAAGGCCTGACACTTACAGGCTAGAATAGGAAGGCCCTTTAAGTTTATTTATTCATTTTTTTAGTAACAGCAACAAATTTGTTCTCTTCCCTCTTCAGTAACCTTGGAATCAGAAACACCTAATTCAAGTTCAGTCATTTATTTGGAAATTAAGGTGACATTTGAATAACACCCTTCAAAACACCTAACAGATTTCTGCTAGTAAATCACTGTAGTCTTCCTAACCTTGACCTTTATATCCTTCCTGAAGAAGTACAACATTAATCAAGAAAGGACTGTTCAACGCATTCCACTGTGGGAGTCATTTTGCTACAATATTAACTTGAAGGTGTTCAGTGGAAAATTATAAGGAATCCTTACTGTTGGAAGGTATCCTGTTCTCATGATGCATTTCCTTTCCCGTAGGCTAGGCAAGGRGCTTTGATTTCAAAGTCATTGACACATATATAAACATAGCTTCAGGTTAAAACTGAAATTTCTCAAGAGATTTATGAGTTAAGCAGACATTCTGTCACTGGATTTGTTAGTTTTGCCTGAACATCGCCTCACAACAAAAAGTCTGCCTGTGCATCTTTCTGAAAGACATCCAGCCTTTCAGATCACTCATTATGTGAGTTATGTGGACTGACACCCCAGAAAAGTGTGATTCACATGTGGTATTGCCTATCACCTAGTTAATATTCAAAAAAAATACTTTTCCATGCTTAAGTAATGCTGGTCAAACTATACTCAGGAAACACGACCTGACATGAAAATCATTTACAACATATCCCCCGCCCCAGCTAATGGCTCAGAAAAATCTTCCTGAAGTTTGGGTTTTTTTTAACTCACTTTGGTTTGACTACATATAATAGTGAATGAGGTAATATTACACTACATAGCTCTAGCTCAGGCCTTCTTAATGCCTCTGTACAACAGCAGAGAAATACAGAGGATCTCTTAATGTAAATGAAAATCAGGTCCACCGACTTTCATGGAGCTGTTTGTGGGATATGGTACTTTATGAAAACAAACGAAGATAAAAAAATCCATCTCACTGGAAAAGTAGCATAACTCAGAATACATTGCAACTATAGTATAGTTCCGTATACTAAACCTCAGACACTTGCTGTTAAAAAGTGACTTCTGTCATCATCTACTTAGTGTTAATAAATATTGAATGAGCTCATGTTTTGCTGAATGCCTTGTMTAATTTCTTGTCTCTTTTGACTTTTGTTGCTCCATTTTAGCAGTTGCATAACAGCATATTATCATCTCATTATCGAATCCTTTACCTGTTTTGCATTCTGTTTGCTATAGCACACTTTACTGGGCTTTTGGGTATGAAAATATTTTCAACCTCCTTTTAGTATCAATGGATGCATTATTTTTAAATTTTGAGACCCGTRTGTTTCTAAAATGTAAAGCTGTAAAGATTTTGGCTTCAGCAAGAATCATTCAGTTTCCTTTTTACTGAAAAAGCCTGCTGAAATTTTTGCTCTTGTACTTTATTATGATTTTTAGGATGGTAGCCAGAAGAGCTATAGCAGCAGGGAACAGGTTGTATTTTGTATTGCTGCACTGCACCTTTTGTTTTCTGATACTGAAATGTCTGAATTTGGGTGTATCTAGAAGAGGAGAAAGGAGTGAAAACTGTTCAAAAAAGTGGAACAAAACAAAATGTGGAGAGCATGTGCTGCGTATCCTTCATTTTTTCCTGATCATCATGACCTTTCATGAGACTATAAAAGACTCGTTCTGTCCACAGACAGCAAAGCCAAACAATAGCCAACGCACATGCTGTCCTTAGGATTTAACAGACTGCAAAGTCTAAATCAGCATGGTGGGTAAGAACTTCTGACTGTCTCTGTGTCCCTTCCTCCCACGCAAAGCAGACAGAGCACAGTGTATGTCACCCATGAATCCCACACAGACCTAGGACATGTCAGAGACGCTTCAGAATCTGACATCCTCACAAAACCTCATGTTTCACTGCACTGGTCACATCCTCTTGCCTGTCGCCACAACTTGCTCTTTCTGAAAGAAGAATACAGTTGAAGCTGAAGATGTTCACAGATGAGGTTCTTAGAAAGTTGTCAGTCTATCACACACCTGGACTTTTCTGTTGAAGAATTTGACCTAAATCCCTGCTTACAACTTACATTAAAACCTGTCAGTAGAAGGCTTCCCTCTCAGTGTTACCCTTATAAAATTACTGTAATCTGATTTAGTGAACAAGACAATTAAGAATATAGTTAGTGAATTATTCATATATTCTCTTAGGTGCTCTGCAAATATTGTTACCTTACTTCCTTTTGAGCTTTTAGTAATCAGTTATGAAGCTTGATACTTCTGCCAAAAGAAAATGTTTGCAATATACCTTGCCAGGAGAAAATATTAATAAAGATTTACATTTTTAATTAAATACTTTTCTGCATACTTCTTACATAAAGCTTTAATTATATGGCCCATTCAAGCAGCCGTCTGGATCTTAACTTAATAATGAAGTTCTTGGTGGCATTTTTTAAATCTACTCAAATACTGTAACCCCTTACAAATCCGCCTGCTTCTGCCCTCCACTTTTAAATTTCTGCCTATGACAAAAATCTAAGTTTCTTTCCTATGCCGTCTCAATGGCCATACTTTTTACTTTCCAGTAGTTAGATTACTTGTTCCACAATTCTGTTTTCATACAAGAAAACTGCATTATTTAGTCAATTTTTCTGAAGTGCTCAGTGCTGCAGAAAACTGAATGTACATGGAAACACAAGTGTATAGACATAGGTAAGTGTCAGGGAGAATTTTTAACTGTAAAATAAGTGGGACTGAATTACTCAAAAATAGTAACAGCATTTTTCATTAAGTAACTGGTTTGGATTAGGATGTTGGAAAATGGTTAACCTTTGATGGTTGCTCAGTGGTATATGTTAAATAGATTCAGTCTCTATATAATTGCTAGATGACAGCTAGCCACATTGCTGCAGTTGCGAAAAATCTGCAATGCTGATCTTTCAAAAAACTGAACAGGATCAAAGAACTGACCCYTTCCAATCTGCCATTTTTATATTAGAACTGGACAAGCCAGCAAAAGATGAGGAAAAGAATTTGACAGGAATATCGTGCAARCATTCTTTCAGCATATTTTGTTTGCTAAAAATTAACTGTTAAAAGAAAAAAAAAAGAAAAAAAAWTCACAAATTCTTGATGAACAAAGGAGGCTATTTAAGGCATCTCCCTTATAACCTGCCAAAATGGTTAGAATGTAACACTAGAGAAGCCAACAGAAGAGGGAAAAAATGACCCAACTATAAGTGACTGTTTTGTTTGAAGTACGCCATACAAAGCCATAACCAATTCAAAGTCCAGTTTCTGTGTTGCATCTTAGATCATAGAATCAGTAAGGTTGGAAGGGACCTCTGGAGATCATCTAGGCCAACTGCCCCGCTCAGCAGGGTCACCTAGAGCATGTCAGACAGGGTTGCATCCAGGCAGGCCTTGAAGATCTCCAGAGAAGGAGACTCCACAGCCTCTCTGGGCAGCGTGTTCCAGGGCTCCGTCACTCTCACAGGGAAGAAATTCCCCCTCACGCTCAGGCGGAACTTCCTGTGCTTCAGTTTCTGCCCATTGCCTCTTGCCCTGTCACATGGCACTACTGAAAAGAGTTTGTCCCCATCCTCTTGACACCCTCCCTTCCGGTACTTATACACATTGATAAGATCCCCCCTCAGTCTTCTCTTCCCCAGGCTGAAGAGGCCCAGCTCTCATAGCCATTCCTCAGAGGGCAGGTGCTCCAGCCCTCTGATCATCCTCATAGCCCTACGCTGGACTCTCTCCAGTAGCTCCATGTCTCTCTTGTCCTGRGGAGCCCAGGACTGGACACAGTACTCGAGATGAGACCTCCCCAGGGCTGAGTAGAGSGGCARGATCGCCTCCCTCCACCTGCTGGCAACACTCTTCCCAATGYACTCCAGGAGACCATTGGCCTTCTTGGCCACAAGGGCACATTGCTGGCTCATGGTCAATCTGTCCTCCACCAGCACTCCCAGGTCCTTCTCTGCAGAGCTGCTCTCCAGCAGGTCAGCCYCCAGCTTGTACTGGTGCCTAGGRTTATTTTTCCCTAGGCGCAGGACCCTGCACTYACCCTCGTTGAACCTCACGAGGTTCCTCTCCACCCAGCTCTCCAGCCTGTCCAGGTCTCTCTGAATGGCAGCACAGCCCTCTGGTGTATCAGCCTGATGCAATTTCAGTCCCTGACAGTATAGCTAGGAACAATCTTCATTTGTTAAGTCAAAATTCACATGGATGGAATCCCTCCTGTATGACCTCTGTCAAGCTGAGTAGGTTCTCCTCATCTCATGTTCTTCAGACATGGGGCTAATTAAGACCACTCCTGGCATTCTGTGTTTAATGCCTCATATAACAAGAGGCACAGAAGTAATACTGTCCGTGTAGTAATAAGCAGTAAAGCTTGTACTCCTACAGTATCTTTCACAAAGAATCTGCAAACTTCAACAGGTGTTATTTGTTTCTCTCCATCACTAAGTTTGGTGAATAGTTTCATATCCTCTCACAAGCATTGCATGGAGATAACACAGAACACTGTAAAGTAATAAAACAAGGCATGATAATAGGCACACACCAAATTTAAAACAAACAAAAAATTAGAACAGTGAAAATCCCAACTCTATTACAAATCTGTAATCAGCTCCTGAGCATTCTCTTCTCCTCCCGTACATCATTCTCCATCATTGGCATTTGTGGCTGCATACTACATATTTAACCAATTCTATAGACTCTCTATTTGAATTGTTACAGGAGAAGGAAAYTACTATTAGTCTTTCCTCAGAGGTAGCTGTTTCTTCAATTTTAGAAGCAAATCAGAAGAGAATAAATTAACTATTTATTTTTTACTGAAATGATGGGGCCAGATCCTAATGACTGGTGCCACAACAACAGTTGAAAGTAGCCTCTGGGATTTCTCTCCTTCAACTTCCATATGTCTTAATCTGAATTATGGTCACCATATAGCACATTCAATCGTACACCCCAAAATGCAATTCCTACAAACCACAGCAATAAGTGGTGATGTTAAAGCTCGGTAGATAGGCATTTCTCACCTCGGCATTATTTAGCAAGGTGCCTAGAAGCCATAAGCACTAACCACTTACCTGCAGCTAAGTGCTTAAGGCTTGWGTCAGCCTTCTCTCAAGAGAAACTACATGAGGCCTCCTCCTTATCACCTACTTGTCCCAGCACTTTCCAAAGCAGTAGGAGACTTTACTCAAGTCCTTAATATCTCTGAATTTTGTAAGAACTCTTGCAGACAGGGACTCTTACTCTCATGAATTATCAGGTTAGATATTGTGGGGTAATTATCTTAAAGCTCTTCTACTTTGCATATACAAAATACTCATTAGCTCTTGAACTAACTTTCCATATCCCAGGGAAATATCCAAAAGCATTATAGAGAAGGGACAAACATTCCAGCAAGAATGTAACATTTTAGGTGGAGGCTTTAAAATGTGTGTCAAACATCACATGAAATCACTGCCAATTTTTTCTCCAGTACTTGCACAAAATGTAAGATGACCCCATGCTTGCTTTATTTTTGGTGTATGCAGTGATCATGGACTCTATAATAAATTTAAGTTATCTATGTAAAACAATGCAGAAGGTGTGACATAAAACACACATAATACCTAATACAATTGGTGAAATTCAACATATGTTTTTTTAACACTTGCCTACAATGAAGTGCAAGTATGGAAACATTCCATTCAGAGAAATGTGGTTCAGAGACCACATTTCCTTTATATTTATACCATTCATATTCTTTAATTACCCTTCAACCATTAAAAAACTAAAAATCAKTGCACACCTCATTAACCAAAATTTAGAGCCTACTCTGCCAAAAATCAAAACCATACTTAAAMATACTCTGCAGAAACATGTTATGCAAAATAACACAAAGCCAACAGCATTTATAATTCTCTTCAGGGATTTGATCTATAGGTGATTCTATATACAGTGTATATTAGGCATGCAAGTACCCTTGGATATTTGATAGACAGCCTAACTATTTATATCATTTAAGTTACACATGTGCATAACTCCCTTGCTGAATAAAAGCTATTTTGATCTCAAATCCACACAGCAGTAGGAGCAAATCATCAATAGCATAACAGTTTATGTAAATATTACATACATCTATACCATTTTTCAGCAAAGAACATCAGACCAAGACATAAACCCTTTGCAATCATATTAGAAAAATATGCTAATATGAAACAAGGTAAGATTTCCCCAAAGGAGTTAATTATGATTTGGAAGGAAAATAAATTTGGCTTTTTCAACTTTCCATTGTCTGCCTCAAGCCATATGTTCCCTGTGAATTATACCGATTCGGGGCCTGTTGTCACCACAGAGTAAACACTCTGAGACAATTGCTGTGCAACTAAGACTGAAACAGCAACAGAGCAAGTCAGTCCAAAAGAGCTGCAGAGGGTAGATCAAGTCTCAAGTGCAAGCAACAAATAAAAGATGGTGAAGATCATAAAAAACCCCAACTTTCACCCTACTATTTTTTCTAGTGAWCAACCACAGCTGAAACAAAATGCCTGGAACAAAATACATACTTATATTTATGCTTTCTCATTTCTTTTCATTTACAGATGTAGAAGTGATGATGAAGCCATAATGCTTTCAGATCTGGTATAAACAGCAATAGGCAGGTAAGATGAAACCTGAAATACTGTCCTTTCAAAGCTCTTTAGATATCCAAAGAATCTATGTCTGCCTTTGTAAAGAATGACTTCCACAATCACAAGCACAGACATTGATTACATAAAGAAAGGCAAGTCAGCTATCGTAGGTGAACAGAAAACTCTCTCTATATAAAATGAATAGATATTCTACTTGTTAACTTACAGCTCTGGGTGTTCATTTTATGGTTTGTTGCAACTGAAGTAACTGYTACATATCTGGATAAAATCAGTGAAATATAATCCTGCAAGCAAAAGGTCCTGGATGAAATCCTGCATCACTGCTCAGAATGCTACAGATCTCATGTTAGCTGCAAGAATGGGTCACAGAACGTAAATATTTTTAGTTCTGTCTTCTATAGAGCTTGCATTTCCATAGTAGGAAGTACTGAATTCTTTTTTGGTAATTTTGTTTTAGCATTCACTTTAGTTTGCCAGCTATTACTTGATTGCATGTACTGCAATTTTTAATTAAAACATGTAACTGTTTCACTCATTTTCTACAAGAAGCTTTTAGTACAATTTCTACTGCTCCAATAACATAATGTTCTTTGAAAATACTATTAACAGTTTCAGTCATAGATTTTTTTCCCCCTCTCATCAGCTAATTTCTCAGGTGAATTTCACTTTTGTAATTTGATTCCAATTTGTGCATATCTTCTTTCTTCAATTAAAAACAAAACTTTTCATTTCAAACATGTGATTGGCATATTTACTGCATAATTGCAAACTACCAGTGTGGTTTCAGATGTTATGGCCCTGCAAAGAAATGATGGATTAACCTGTTCTTTACTTGCTTTGAAGCAAAAATGTTGCCTCTGGCCTTCTTCACCTAATAAAACAAGGTGTAAAATTGTTCTCACACTATTTTTGAATTCATTTCACCTCACTTCAAATGTTTATATACGAGCATGTGTTGGATGCAGCAACCAAATGATTAGMCTGTTTCAACAGAAAATGTAACATGGAATGGAATTGAAGCAAATTATTGAAATGCCACTTTGTTTTATTCCTCTTAACTATCAACATGAATATTATAAAGATGTAGAAAATAAAATCATAGTTTTCTTAACTCATTCTAAGACACAGCATAAATTGACAATAATATTTAATATGTTCTTCCTTCTGTGTCATTGCCTAAGAAAACATAAAACAAGATGAGAAATAGCAGTAACAAGCATAATCTAATCAAGACCCCAGTACTCTGAATAGATACAGAAAGGCTTCCAGAAGAACTAATAGGTGCAGCACAAGACCGAGTACTGATATCTGATCATGTACAAATCAGAAGTATCTTTCAGACCAAAACTTCCTCTCCAACATCCAAGCAGCTACTATATTTAGCACTTCTTTCCTGTTCACTTGATTAAAAGATTATACCTATAGGACATGATCTTTCTCATGTGATTCCTTGACCTAATATAGATGGAAAAAAAGGTGGCTTGTTATTACCAGAGTAGTTCTACTCTCTGAAAATCTGAAAGGTAGAAGAAGGGTTTTAACTAACTCTGAGAAGTTAGTTAAAAAAAAAATACGTGTTTGAAAACACACATATAAAGTCTTGTCCTGCCCAAGTTTCCTGTGTAATCACTGGCAAATCAGTTAGTCACACAACTGCAGAAGTAGACTTCCTACTCCTATATATCTATTCAGGAGCTCACTACTTGAAATTATGAAATATAATTTCTTCTAGACCCAGATCAAGCCTCATCTGTCTAATATAAGGAAGTGGGCTGCAGAACAAGAGCACAATCAGTTTTCCATATGATCCTCTTTCCTTAATCTCTCTACATCTTTCCTCCTTCACAGAAGGAATCATATGTACGGAAGAGGTGAACTGGCTGGGCAAGAGAGAAGATACTAGGCATAACAGACTGCTGCAGCAGGAGCAGAAGTGCAAAACCAGTATGTCAGGAAGGGGAAAATAGTTCTGAAGGGAGTGTGAATGTGTGGAAAGACCTACGTACCTACTCAGAAGCAGTGTATAGTAGGAAGTTACGGAGCCAAAAGACCGTAGTTTTCTGCTTATAATAATGTAAACAAGGAGAAAGTCTGGAAAAATGCTACACTTGACTAGACTAATGCTGTGTTTTGCATGTATTGAATTATCAAGATGTGAGACAGGAATTGAGAATGTTTGCTGTCATGAAAAAAACAAAAGGGAAAAGATTGGGAACACTGCAGAATAACYTACCTACCTAAATGTGTTTATACAGAACTGCTGCAAGAGAGTCAAAATGATGCAATTTACACAATCCCAGATGAGCACAGAAAGTGGAGATACCTGCCTCAACACAAAAAATTTATGCTGGGTATGCTGAAGAGTTGCTGGTGATTTCCCTTCATTGACTTATCTGTCAAGACAATTCTGCATATAACACCTCCATATAGACAGTATGGCATCAAGTCTGCATGGCACTGTACAATTTTCCAAGACCTTCTTAATATTGCAGATATCAGGGGTACTTGTGAAGTCTGCCTTTGCTAGCAGGATCACTTCACTCCTACTGTACATAGGATCAATTTACCTAGGCCACAGGTGTTTTTAGTATCAACCATCAATTTTGGGTTTTGTGCAGTAAGGCAGATACCAGCTAAGCAACCCAGTTGAAACATGACAAACTTCCTCCCTTGACGGCTTTTAAGTCAGATTGGCTCAGAAAAGTCTCTGTGTGGGTTCTACTTAGGTTCCTCTTTGCACTACTAATAGAAACCTGCAAAACTGTGAGTTAGCTTCTCAAAAACATAAAGGATAAAAAAACCCATACTCTGCAACATCTGGTCATTTTAGGACAGTCCATGAACAAGATACTGTTTTGTTCCTAAAAATAATGTCCACAAGAACAGTGTTAGAGCCATTGAATGCATCCACCCTTCTAGGAGTGTAGTTACCCGAGTCCAGCACCAGCTCCCTCGCGCATAAGAGCTACTGTGAAAAAAGCTAGAAGCAAGCGCCAACCCCTCCTTTCTCTTGGGAGCTGCTTTTAAGGAGAGGCTTTGCTGCTGGCCCTCAGCTGTGCTGCACCGTCTCTGCCCTGTCTCTTGCCTTGATTCCGACCCTGCCAAACGGGCTCCGCTTCCTGGCTTGCCCTTGGACCTGCCTTGTCACGACGGGCTTTGTCTGTGACTACCGCACCAGGTGTCATTGCAGTCTTGGCTCTGTCCGGCCCTGACACACGTTCAGCATCCCGCTCCCGCCGGCCTTGTTATCTGTCACGCTCTGAGCAGCCGGCCCTCCCTGGTCCCCAGCAAACGGCAACAAGCTCACCACTGCCGTTTCGGATTTGCAGTGAGGTGTCAAAACCACCACACGACGATAGGCCGCAGCACCGACACTTAAA
Source organism: Rhea americana (assembly GCF_003343005.1). Lineage (NCBI taxonomy): Eukaryota > Metazoa > Chordata > Aves > Rheiformes > Rheidae > Rhea > Rhea americana. The sequence continues at coordinate 1,133,858 of NW_028185173.1, forward strand.
CACGCTCAAACCCCAGGGCACCGCGCCTAAGTAACGAGACCACGCGCACCGACCGGAGCCACGCGGTGCTGATTGCCCAGGTGTGACTTGAGGACACGCCCAGCGAGCCCCGCGCTCCCCTGGCCTGCGCCTCCCCTGCGCCTAACGGGCACCAACGGAGAAACGACGGCCCGCTCGACCGGATCAGACCCGCGGAGCCCCACCCCAGCAGGGAACGGCGCCGCTGCCGCCCCGCCCCGCCCCGCCCCGCGAGGGCGCCTAACGGCCCGCGCCACCCGCTCCCAGCTCGCGGCAGGTGGGAGCAGGCCGGCCCGAGCCGCGCATGCGCGCGCGGCACACAGCCACAGGCGCGACCCGCATTTAAAGGGCCAACAGCTGCTTTTCCCCTTCTCCTCCTCYCCCCCCACCCCCGGTCCCGTTTGCGCTGCTGCCTGCCTGCTTTAGCTCTGTCGGGGACGCGGGCGGGCACCCCAACCAGCCCCTGCGGGTTCGGCACGTGATGCAGGGCTGCCAGCCTGGCCGCGCGCAGTGCACCGCGGGTGGGCGACGAGTAGGGCCCGCTTCCCGCTGGGGGCAGGCGAGCGGGCGCCGGATTCCTTGGATTGCGGACATCGGAGGGCAAATAAAGCGAGCGGGCGGGCGGGAGTTCCTGCCGCCGGGGGGCGGGGAGGGCGGCTGGCGAGGTGCGGCGCCGAGCAGCTGCCTGCCCCGCGCGGATGGAGCCCGCGAGCGGGAGTCGCC
>NW_028185173.1:1135335-1210281 GCF_003343005.1 Rhea americana
GTCAGAAGTAGCCTAGATGCTTTGCAGTGACTCCTAGGAAAACCAATCTGTAGATTTTCAGAGGGAGGAGAGGAGGGTGGTGACAAGAAATGGAACTGCCAACTTCTCCCGGAGCTCTTAACTCATGGAAACTTGTAGAACATCAAAATTGGGGCTCTTTTTTCCGTTCCCACACAGAGAGGTTTCCCTCAGGTCACTTGTTACTTTATGAAAGAAATAYTGCTTGTTTTCTTTATTTAGTTTTCAACAGCAGCTAGTCACAAAGCTAAACACATCAGTAAGCAAAACCTCTAATCCAAAGCTTGTCACGACTGTAGCTTCTGCCAAAATGTCATGGGAATCTACAGAGAAAAAGAATAATATCCTCAGTCAGTGTGTTAAGAGACCTGGAAAGAAGAACAGAATGAGATTTGGGAAGGAAGTGATGTTCACAGGAAAATAAAACATTGCTCATAAAAAAATCTTTGCTGCCAATAAGTTCTGGGAGAATAACAATTCTTTGGGCAACAATATTTCATTTATGTTCTAAAGCTGCAAAAAATTAGATGACAGAATTCAAATTGTACAGTTTACCCAAGTGTATGATCCGAACTAGATTGTGAGAGGATCAATCAAGTGCTTTCTCTTAGCTTTAGAAGTATAATAATTGGTGCCAGTCCTCTCTTAGGCAAAACTTCCTGCCATCTCTGTATTGATTTGGATGGAGTGTTGACTGGTATGTATGTGTATGGGGGATTGGGGACAGATGTAATATAAGACTTAAAATGACTCGTTTTCATCTCAACTCTTGACTCTAAAAGTGTAAAGGAAGTACCTTGTTCTTATTTTGTGTAAATGTAAGCACAGAAAATGTAGTAGTAYTGAGGAACTGCAGTTCGGCACATTGTCTACCACCTAGAAGTGGCAGATTTTCTGTGTTTAGTTTGACACTGTCTTCTGATGCTTATTGTTTACCTGCTGTAATTGAATAAATCATGAGCTCATTAGCCTTAACAATGTCTCACTGGGTTTCTGGTTATCTCACCTACTTCAGCTACTTTTCAGCTTGGGGTTTGGTCTGGAAAAAAATAAAGCAATGTATAGACAGAAATGTATTAGCAAATCAAGAATTTTCAGCTGCTTTGCATGTGCCTTTTAAATGTGAGGAGATAAGGATATTCAACTGAAAGTAGTGAGAACCTTAAATATTGACGTGGAAAACTGGCAGACAAGACGACAAGAGCAGACATGCATGAATAAGCAGCATATCCTGTTGTATAGGATGACAGAATGCAGAAGGTTGGCCTGCCAATAATAATCAAAGATAATGCCCCTAGGAAGAGGAGGTAAGAAAAAGTAGGCTAGGGAGGAAAGAAATTTTTTTTTTTTTTTTTTTGGCCACTGGTGCTGACAGGAAGGTCAGGCCCAGGTCCTATCTTGGGGATAAAAATAAAACCTATTAGAAAACTTAAGTGTATCAGTTTTCCTATGAATTTATTTCTGCTCTTGTTGAACTCTGAGGCTTTTTCATCAAGTACAACAGAACTACCATGATGTTCTTCCTTTTTGCTTCTATACACACTAGTAGGGTGGTTCTTTCAATTTAATTCTTTTGTATATGTTTATTTACAATAGGATATTTTCAATTTCTTTTTGGAGGCAAGGAGGAATCTCACTTGCGTGTGTGTGTGCACACACATACATACTGAAGAATTTCTCTAAGCTGTTGAAAAAAACACTGTCTAAGGTAAAAGTTTAAAACTGTGGGACRAATAAGCTGCTCTGCTCTCTTGCTCTGCTCATATTTCACCAACCACTGAAAGTACAGTGCAGAGTTAATGTTTACTGGAATAAAAATTATCCAGTGGCTTCAACCAGCTTCTTTGCTTACAGTGATGTAGTCTCACARAACAGGTGGCCTGATGTCAAAAAAGAATCACCTGGGGGAAGTTTCCAGAGAATTGCCTCTTAGGAAATGTCTTTTATAGTTTATTTGCCAAACATTTTAATCCTTATTGGCTGATACTTGCTCTCTAGTTACATAGGTCACACAATTGCATTTTTGTTAAATATAGACTAACATATTAGTTTTGCTTATCTGGTTATCATTACCTTACTCTTGAAATTGCTTACCAGCTAAAAATGAAGATAGCAGACAATCCAAATGTTTTACTTTTATGAAGATACCACCTTTGTTATCTTTTCTGATCAATAAGGAATAATGGTTTAGCTTTTCAGGGAAAATGGATAACTTCTGTGCTTGATATRCTCAAAACTTGCTTGATATATCTAGAAAAAAAGTATATATTTTTTTTCCATATATTACAAAAATCAAAAAAAGGGGGGGGGGGCAAAAAAATACACTTGCTTTTTGCTTTTGACGTTTGGTATTTGAATATCACCAAAACTAATGTAATAATTTGTGTTTTGTCTCTGAAAAGTTTCATTGGCAGTGAAAAACTGTATCTTATGCTAGTAAAGCCATCTCAACAGTCACTGTCTGGCTCTGGCCTTCTTTTGCTGATGCTAGTGCTGATTTCAGTAGGTTGCAGGTGAGGTAAGTTGCTACTGGTCTGGGTAAGAATTGCAGAAATTGACTGCATGTGTTTAAGCCTTTTGTCAGAGTTAAGGCTCAGAGCTGGTACTTGTTTTATACACAAGTAAACTAATAGGAGGTTAAAACCTCAAAATCACATTGGTACTTGAGCCTACTATTAGGGGATAACAGAGAGGTTATCCTTTSATACCCTTATTTCTCTTCCTCTGCAGTCTGTGTGTGTTAAGTTGGGTAATAGCTTAATCTGTTTCTGAGTTAATAAATTTCTTTTCTTGGAGCTCTAGCTAAGCTAATATAAATGCACATACTTTTGCTGAAATTTAATAAAATGGTATTGTTTTCCACTAGGTGGCTGATCTAGTTAGAAATTTTACACTTCAGTAAGTGATGACCAGCAGGGCAATCTTAAAAGAAACAATATAGTCCTTTTTTTGCTTCGTTGTTTTCCTTTTATTAATCTTGGGGTTGTCTCAGGGCAGTTGTAAACTGATTAGAACTGGGATTGTTACTTGTTTCATTTTGTCAGATGTGATTTTCCAATATAGGACTACAGYCCATGTGATGTAGAAGCAGTGGAGTTCTGTATTTGTTATGTTTTAAAGCATATTGGAGTACATTATTCAGGTCTCTCTTATGCCTTGTTCTGATTGTTTCTGAAGCTTGCATTGTTAGACAGATTTAAACTTTTTTTCCCCTTGATTTAATATTTTAAATTGGAAAGGATATTTATTGTTTTAAAACTCTTTGAGCAGATCCTGAATTACTTTATTATGAAATCTGCTTTCAAAAGAAAAGAATGTGACAGATTGTGACAGGCATCTCACAGATCAAGAAAAACAGATCCATTTGCTGCGAGGTTGAGTGTCCTCTGACAGTCTTTATAGTTTATTCATTGAATCACTTTGCAACATTTCTATAATCAGATCTTTGAAAGTCAAAGCACCTGTGTGACACAGTTCCCATTCATGAGCAATTTGTAGCATACTTTACTGAATTAGTACTTCTTTCATAAGTTTTGTAAAGCACTTATGGGACATTTTATGCAACAAAGCACAAACTGTTCTGTGCCTAAGCTATCTAGAGGTTAACTCCTACAGGAATAGTCTGCATCTATGAATCTCAGCGCTAATCAGAGAGCAYGAGTCCACGGTGAGTTTAAGGAGGACGTACTCAACCTTATGAATGTGTTTATGCAGACACAGGGTGGAGCTGTGACCGTGTTCTGTCCCTTTTCGATGTACTGTACCATGGGAGGCCTTGAGCCGTTCCAACCTCCCTGTGCACGGATTTATCGTGGGCTGTCCAGTACTTCAGTTCTTTGCCTAGTTCTCATATGATATTGTGTACTCCACAGTTGCATCTTAATCTTTTTTTTTTTTTTTTTTTTTTTTTTATTCTAGAATGGGAAAGGTCAGTGCTTTTCTTACACTGTCACTTGTGAACATGCAGATGGTTGTCTGTCTGGAAACTGTACAGTTCCTTAGATTTCCTGTAAATAGAAGTGCAGAGCTCTTTTCTATTAATGTGAAATAGATCTCATTGAATTTAGTTTTATTTGCATGACTGAACCTCAGTATACAAAGATGATCTGAGATGAATCCATTTTGCTTGCCCTAATTTTGAATTGAAGTCATGCAAAAGTGTGARGTTTTGTGGCTAAGTGTAGGACTATGCCAGGACTTATATGAGTTTTGTGAACTTTTTGGTGAACCTATGATGAATGACAACTCAAAATGAATCTTGAAACTCTCTGATTTCAGATTTTATATACGCAGAACTTTAATAAGAAATGCTGAGAATGTTAGTTTGGCTATATTTTCTGTGTTTGTTAACAACAAAATGGATGCGAGGATTTTTTTTTTTTAATCTTTAAGATTGCTAATAGAGCTTCCATTTATTTTATTTTTAGTAGTTCTTTTGAAGTTCATTAAATTACAGTTTTCCATGGACTGTTAGTTGCAAAACCCACATAGAAAATGGAAGATGCACTAGTGTTTTATATAGTTCTAGGGAAATGATTTGCCTCACAGATGACTTTCCTTTTGAAGTAAGGATAGTTCCTAGGCGATACCTTCTCATGTGTTATAGTAGACAGCAGGAGGGTGAGCCTATGCATTTCTGAAGAGCCATAATTTTTTTTTTATTTTAACCTTAATCTTTCTTGTGTCTACAGAACACTTCCAATAGTTTTACTTGTTTTAGTAGTGAGAATATGCCATACTCCTCCCTTTTGCAAAACCAGATTTGTAGGCTCCACGTGAGTGTAGTAAATAAAGTGTTTTTTCAGTTCATTGTTCATCTGACTAGTTATGTGTCTGTCATGCTAGAAAAAAACAAACAAACAAAAAAAACCCAAACTGTCATCTGTGGAGATGCAGAAAGGAAATAAAATAATGGTAAATGCTTTTTGATGTTCTCTACATAGCATTTAGGAAATAAAACACCTGAGTAATTGCATTTGACCTGTGACACTTTCATTATTTTGAAGTACAGTATGGTGCATGTGACTAATTTTTGTTCTTAGGACCTTTGACCCAGGTATGACTTCAGCCAAACTTCAGTTACGACTGTTTTTAATCTTGTGGGTTCCTCCTTCCTCCCCCATGACAGAATTAGGCTGATACCTGTGTTAAAGTTTGGAGTTTTGAAAAGCAGTTTTTTCATGTGATAGCAACTGGCTGGCATAACTTCATGTTCATGTTTTGCTACCTTCCTGCATCCAAAATCTATGTGTGCGTACACGTGTACACATATATACACACATGTATGTATGTGTATTTCTTCCAAATTATGAGCATAATACCTTCTGACAACACTCAGGTGTCATAGTTTTGATTCATTAACAATCTATCTCTGCTCATGTCTGCCTTGATGTAGTGATCTTTGTCTCCAGAGTTTTCCTTGGTCTCATTGCTGCCTTGCTCTTATTCACTTGTATGTAGTGTACTAACTACTAGAACTTGATGTGTTCCAGACCCCAGAATTTACCATTTTACTGAAGACTGAATTTAGGAGAAACTAAAGTAGTAGAAGGCATGTGATTGATTTAGAAATTATATTTGAAGCTGATGATGAGGCTGGAATAAGAATTGTTTTAAAGGCTTTCTAAAGGATTATCCGAAGTCTTTATTTCTGCAAACTTTTTTTGGGGGAAAAACTCTAATTACTTTGACATCCATATATTGGTAGAGATCATTTCATGTAGCTCTCCATGTAGTAATAGGTTGGTAATGTGCAAAGGAAATGTAATTACTGGAGAATATTGAGATGCTTTATTTAGCTATCTTGATTTTTTTTCCCTAATATGGATTTCTTTTTCATGCAGATGTTTGTAATTTTATTTTGTCATTCATGTCTACTTTTTCTGTTTCTGTACTATTTCTTCCAGGATAAGTTGGATATCTGACATTATTGTGGTGGTTTCTCCTGAAAATATTGAAACAATGAAGACTATCATTGAGAAATATGGCCACAAAAGAGTTACAGTAGTAAAAGGTGGAATAACTCGTCACCGATCAATTTTTAATGGACTGAAAGTTTTTGCAGAGAGTGAGTTTTCCAAATATCTGCTCCAGAAACCAGAAGTAGTGGTTATCCATGATGCTGTGAGGCCATTTATAGAAGAAGATATTCTGTTAGAAGTGGTTTTGGCTGCTAAAGAACATGGGGTATGTACTGTATAGCCATACGACACTGCAATGTTCTTATGTACTGTACAGGGAAAAAGTGGAATCTCTTGGGATTTGCATTAATGACATTGTGTCAATGAGTTTTTTTTAATAGAATAGATTCAGAACTCTAGTTATTGCCACAGAGGTTTATCAGTAAGATATTAAGTTAATTTGCAATTTGTTAGTCAAAACATAGCTAGCCTAATGATAATCTACTTTCTTTTCTGTGTGGAATTCTCAGCTAATGCTAATGTTTGTTAGTGTTGTATTAATTGTAATCAGAGAAGAGAGCAGAGTTAAGTAAYAAACATCATGTGTGTTCATCTCATACTTGTATGCAAATTCTGAGTGGGTAAGTGGCAAGAGAACTCTGTTAACATCAGATATTTCTAGAACCTTTAAGCATTGCAAACTGCTAGGAAATGAGTTGGAAGCCTCCAGTGTGTGGCTGGGGGTCTCTCTTGTCATCATTGTGTTTGGGGACTTTATACTTTCTTGGGAATATTTATGGAACTGGAGAGATTTCTGAGGAAATAAGTGGTAAGTTTCTGGGAGGAGTGGGTAGAAGTTGCACTGATGTAAATGGGATGGTAGAGTTATTAATGATACTGCCAGCAAGAGGAACTGGTGGAGAAACTGGCTGGTGAGGATGGATAAAGGTACAAGAAATTCAGGACTTAGCCACAGGCTTATTTGTACAATTTGATATATATTTACCTTGTACTTCAGTTCCCCAATAGTAAATGGATAAAATGCTTCCCAACTTCAATGAGATGATTTGAGGTTAAATCCATTAATGATAACAGATTGTTTGGGTGCTAAGAAGCTGGAAAAATCTACTGCTGCTTGTCTTTTTCAGTAAATGAGGTAAACACATCTGTCAATTAACTTATCATTTGCAACTTTTACAGTGAAATAGAGTCTAAAGGATGAATTTTGATATTCCTTAATTCCTTTGKTTTTTTTGTGTACCATCTTTTACACGATTTGATTTTCACAGTAAATATTTAAGGGCTCTCAAACATGTTTGCATTACRCATCTAAACATATATAGCTTCCTAGAAATTGGCCTATACTTTTGTAGGTTGACTTCATTAGAAATGGGAATAAAACAGGAACTATGCTCTGTAGTTTTCAGTGATAGAGCACATTGCTTTCCAGTCACTTGAATTTAAATTCTGTTAGAATCTTGATGAGGTTTCTGACCTTTCTTATTTACCAGGAAATATCTTTCCAGGATTGGTTCTCTGTCAAAAGACTGTAAAATAAATCCGCTTTCTAAATCTGTTTTAAAGGAGAGTCTCTGAGAATAGTAGAAGAGTAGGCTAATTGTGCTGAAGGTGGAGATAACGGTTTTCTGAAAGTGTTTTTGTTTAGATGTCTTTATGGTTTATCAGCCCTTACCCTTGACTTTGTATATTTTAAGTTATTAGTGAGAGCCAGAAAAAGTGACATTTCCTTGGACCTGTTACGATTTTAATGTAATGATTTCCTCCTCTTTTTTTCTTTTAATTAATTGTGTGTAAGTCATAGCACTGTATTTTCAGTAAAACAATAGAGAAGGAAGGCAATCTCTATAGACCTTCTCAAGGCAGTGTACTCACCTGAACTTCCGACTGGTAAACACTTCCTTGTGTAGATCACTTAAGTATCGTTTGATTTTATACAAGTGATCTTACACATTTGTCATAGTTGTCTTTTCCACTATATAATCTCTTTATATTGTGCGTGTGGTATTTAATGGCTCTGGTGGTTTCCTGTGTTGGCTTAGGTCCACTGAATTCRCTGAAACTGGGCCATCAGAGAATTGGACTCCAAAAGCTGTTAGCTACTGATGTTACCTGTCATAGTAGTTGAATTAAGGAACATGAGAAGAACTTCATTTCATGTAACAAGCTAGCATAGCTGCTTGCCAGAGAGAGAGGTGGTTATCTTCACCTGACAGTTGTACAGAATTTTGAGGAACTGAATGAATGGAAAGCCAAGACTTTTTCTCAAAACTAACATGCATGGTTTTGAATATCAGAAAGATTTTGGTGAAGGAGAAGCTATCATCTTTAGTTCTTCATATAGTCAAATTCTTTCTCTATCTAGAGGAGGGTCAATTCTTCAATCTTTCAGTGCAAGAAGTAATTACTTCCTTTTGCATTGTGTAAAAAGGTACAAAACCTGGCAGAAGCATAATATTAAAGCACTAATGTAATAAGAATAATGCTGTATTGTTGTTCATCTGCATACCATATAGCTGGAATAATYATGAGAAACCTGGATGTTCTCTAAAATGGCATTTGATCAAGTAAGTTACTGCATCTTTTGCTGCCAATTGTCAGACAAATAAATTACTTTATTACACTTACTAATCAGTTTGTTATTTGCCTGAAGGAATCTAAATGTGCAACTTATACAGAACTAATAAATTATGCCTTAAATCTTTGAAACATCCCTTGATTATATGAAAATATAACTTTGTAACCAATTAAATTCCATTTATATTTTGTAATTAAAATTACATGTTTCTAGATAAAAATTCTTTATTGCTAGTAAAAGTTGGGAAAAGTGGAAGCTTCAGAAGGCATTAGTCCAAAGCCTCTAGCAATATCTCACTGCCAACATTGCATTTTAAACAACATAACCAGAAGAGTATTTACAGGAATAAAATTCAGAAGGGGGGAGAATCTTGTCACTTTATTTATGTAGGGGAAAAAATGTCACCTATAGTCAGACTCTTTTACTAGTTAAAATATAAACTGTATTTGAAAATACATTTTTTTTTGAGAAAATAGATTGAAATAAAAACTACATTCTTAAAATCAGAAGCTGGATTCTGGGAGTAGTTGAATATTATTAATCTATTTTCATAATTAGCAAGGATCTTAGCAAATCGTACATGCCTATACATATATACTGTACTRTTCAGCCTCATGGACTGTGATTTATGTACACAATCCGTCAAAATAATATCTCCATCTAGAAGAAACCTTCACGTGTCATTCTTGGTATCTCCATCTAGAAGAAAGCTTCAGGTGTCATGCTTGGTCTGTTGTCATCTCTGAGTTTACCCAGACTCAGCGCTGTGATACCAGACTTGCTGTGCTTAAGGGCTGGAACAGGGAACAGGCGCACATGCATACTGTTCTTTAACCCAATCATACAGCAAAATAAAACATTTTATGAATGATTGTGGAGTAGCATAAGCAAAATATGGTGAATGGCAAACCACAACACAATGCTCTGTCTGTACTGAAGATGCAGGAGGACTTGAATGGATAAGWAGTAAGGCTCATCAGGCATGATATACTTAAGCAGTGCTGGAGCAGTTCTACTCACTTGTCTTTCAGTGTTCTTTTAGAAGCAATGACATTTTTGTATTTTCTTGTCCCCTCTGTTGTTRTTGTACTGGAATATTTTACATGTGATCTTTGCCTTCTTTGTTATTATCTAAGACTGGTTTTAGCCAGCTCTAGAGGTTGCCTTCCTTTAATGACCAGTAGCAGACCGTTAATGGTTCATATTTGTACGCTTAGGCCATCTGTGCCTGTATTCTCAAGGTCTCTGCTATCATCCTATGCTTTGTACTTTGCAGGGGCTCCTACTGTCTTGTCAGACACTTGTGCAAAAGCAGAATAAAGAATTGGTTATGTTGTTATCTTGAAGTGATATATATTCCAGTGATGATTAGAGTCCTCTAGTTTAGGAACATCTGACTTATGTCAATGCAAAAACGTGTGTTACTGAGTTTCAGAGGTGTTACACAGAAACATTAGAAGAGAACAACATTTGGAGAACTATGTTGTTGATTATTAAGATCAGAATAGATTCAGTCTTCTAGAACTTGTAAAATTGGAAGRTTTGATAGATTCAGTTGCATTAAGCTTATTTTATTTCCCTTCACTAAGCTTTGGAAACCCCTTAGTATAGAAAATTATGATTCTTTATTTTTGAGAATCATGAGCTAATTGTCTGTATATACACAGTGCAACAAAGGACTTGTATCCAGTCTTCACTGGTAGGAGCCTTTTATCTTATTCCACATAGAGTTGTCCCATCCCAGATAATCCAAAGTATTATATCGTTCTCAATATACTTTCATACCGCACAAGAACAATCTTGTATGTGGTTTAGTTAGTGGTTAAGAGCAGTTTTTTAACTTTCTGTTGAGTGTACGTATACTTTCTGATGTTCAGACACTAACATTGGAACCCAATCCCACTTCATGCTATCATGGATGATAATGATGTGAGATTGCTTCCTTTTTTTTTTCTTTGAGACCTTTTTTAGAAAATACAAGAATGTGTTAAGGAAAACAGTGATTTTTAAAGGTGTAAATTTCTGCTGTCATATGTATAATTATTAGAAGCTGCAATTTATTGCTATAAAAATACTTACTAAAATACATTGTTGATAATCTTTGCTTTTGAAACCAATTCATAGTACTTACTATATAGAGAGACTTGAAATTATTCTGTTAAGGCTGAGCTTCAAATCGAATATGTAGCAGGCTGCTTCAATCTTTCTGGTTTATTCAAGGAAATTCTTGCCTCCTGAAAGATAGAAGTGTGAATGGATGTAATCAATGATTGAAATCAATGCACTTTAAGAAATGGAATGATTAGGATTAGAACACAGAATAATAAACCRTTTTCTAATGTAAGACTCTTAAGTTTGTACTTGCTATTGAATCTCTGTGGACAAGGTTCCTCCATGCAAATAGTCACAAAATTTAAGATTCTTGCTTGAAATCAAAATGACATGTCAGATATTTGAGAGTATCTCTGTGTTATTGAATGAGGTTTCTTTTTTCCTGCTATTTTGGTTTAGAGGGGCAATACATTGTGACCATGTAATTCAGTCATCACTTCCTTGTAGTTTACTCTCCAATACATGCATATGTAGGATCAGAATATTCTYGTTTTCAATCATAGAATCATAGAATTGGTAAGGTTGGAAGGGACCTCTGGAGATCATTTAGCCCAACCCCCTTRTTCAAGCAGGGTCACCTAGAGCATGTTAGACAGGGTTGCAGCACCAAGGACCCCGCTTGCTGAAGCCTGGGCTTGAACCAGGGACCTTTGGATCTTCAGTATAACGTTCTCTGTGTGAAAGGAAAGTGGTCAATACYGGAAACTATTTCAAAACTTGAAACTTAAAACATCTTCAGTCTAAAAGTGGCAAGGCCATCCTAACTTAATGTACAAAAATAATAAATGAAAACATTTGAGGTCTGACTGAAGATTATGAAGAAAACTTTCAGTGGTCACATAACTATTTCCATTTCTTCAAGGTTGATAATATAAACTATTGTCAAAAATACTTAAAACTTCTGAGATATGAGCTTCAAGATCCAATGATGGTTTATTTATCATATTTTTCTGTATTATGTGGTATTAAACTAAGCAATTCAAGCGTTCTTTATAAAGTAATATAAAATGAGAATTAATATACCTCAGCTTAAAGGCTGAATMTTAGGAGTCAGGAATGTTTTCTGGGAAAAGACAACATATTTTTAGGTTAGTGTTTACAAATATTTAACTGCTTATTGCTGCAGTTATATACTAAGCTTGCTGTCCTACCACTGGRGGAGGAAGGGCAGGCAGGTAGGTCTAGTTGGCAGAAATCAATTGATTCTGACTTTACTAACCTTTTAAATCTTGCATCCTGACTCTGCACCTAAAGGTTCTGACTTGCACTGTTTATGATTATGTTCTGACATATACAGAACCTAGTTTACAGTTGTTAAATTTGAGATTTTTAGTAGGTCATTTATTCTTTTGGTTCATGTGTGACCCATGTGTTATCTGTTCCTTCATGTTTGCTACTGGCCATATATCATCTTCATATTTTATTAGTTTAATTATTCACTATTTGTCAACTATTCAACAGTTATCAACTGTTCATCAATCAAATCACTGACAAATTAACATCTTGGCATACTACTTTTGGCAGTCAGTGTAGTTTCTTGCAGATTTAACTTCATTAAAGCACAAAATGCATGGGTCAATCTTCCACATATAAGCAATGAAGTGCTCTTATAGGCAGTCATTGTGGACTCATAGAAGTTTCATAAAATTAATGTTGGCATCTTTGACTGCAAATGATGATACTGTGTCAAAACTTCAGCCATTTGATTTTAATGTGCATATATATTTTTTCAGCTTTTCTTTGTGTAGTTTTGCTGCTCTGCAGAAAACAACCAGACAATAAATTACTATTTCTCTCTACTCCATAGTAATGGATAACTATTGGAAACATCCTGATGTTTCCATGGCTTTAGGCATTATTAATCYCATAGAAAGATAGAACCTTCTCATTCAAGTCTTTAATAATTTTCTCTGTTGAATGGGATCTAATATGTTGTTAGCAAATACTTGAAGTCTTTATCCTCATAAGATGTTGTGTTTGGAGGGTGAAAGCACTGATAAGGAGAGAAAAGACTAATTTCCCACTCTCAATTAGCTGACTTAGATGCATCCTTGCTAATGAACACAATGATTCAACTYAAGTCAAATACATAATCATAGTAACAAATTTAAAATTGAATATGCCTTTCTGCTTTACAACATTTTTGTATTCTACTAACAGGGCTGGAATACTGTGCCTCATAAAACTGTTCAGTCCTTTTTATAAAGATGATTTAATGCATGTTCTTTAGCTTTGGGAAAACTGCATATACAGTAGTTTTTACTCACTTTTGTTTTAGGTAGAATACAGGTATTCTGGAAATACATTTCAAGCATAGCTTACTGTACTTAAGTGTACTGTGTAAACGAAGCTGCTATTGATTTTAGATAAAATCTATATGCCTGGTCTCTTAAAAACAATATGACTAAGGAAAATGAAGCAGCCTTCAGCAAAGATGTATTGTATTTAGTTACTCAACTTTCTCCTTCATGCAGCAGATAAAAAGGATAGTTCCTTAAAAAAAGGCAAGGGYATTCATGATATGTGCTCCGGACTCAGCATCTATCTTGAGAGTCAAAAGCATGAGATGAGGATCCCTGGGAGTGGACGGGGCTCAGATGGTGAGAGCCTGAGTGGGCGATCTCAGCTTATGGAATGGATGTGAGGAGCTGAATCATCTCAACCTCATCTGCCCCTCTCGGTGGGAGTGTGTGCCTGAACAGGAGGGAAGCAGAGACTTACCTGTCTGACTGGAGAGCTGGCCTGTGTGAAGGGAGCAGGGATGTTTTGTGATTACTGAAAAAAACAGACTGGAGCATCTGACAGTAGTAGTGAGATACTGTTCAGTAGATTAACTGTTGCTTGTTTTTAATAGTAGCTTTTATAATTTTTCTATTTGGCTCAAGCTAATATAAAAAAGAGCACAACCAAATGAGAAGTCTGGTAGTGGTGAATTACAGTTACAACCTTAGAGGCCTTTCACAGCTCACTTGAAGTGCAAAGTGAATTTCTGTAAAATTGAACAGAGTGGGAGCTGGAACTTGCACTACATTTTTCCTATAGGAAGAGCAGATTTAGTCTCTGGATAGTTGAAAAGGCATGCCTAATAAGGAACAGAGAAGGAGAAAACAATGGAARTAGTAAATAATTTCTCTGTATTCTTGACTATTGTTTGTGATCAAACACTTGCAGGAGGAATCAGTTCTTTTTTTACTGTGCTCCTTACTGAGGAGACTGGGGAATTACTGTAGAGATGCAAATAATCTGAAATCTAGGGGTCTGTATAGTGGATTGCTGTTCAGATACAAGATRAAAATTATGGCAATCTGATAAGGTGTAAGCTTTTTAATAATGCAATTTTTAATGCAATTAAAGATCAGATGATACCTGTATCATCGTTATCACTTCAGTGGTGTATGTTGTATAGAAGTAACAATTTCTTTAATTGTAGATGCCTTTGTTTGCCTGTTTTAAATGCAAAATGACTTAAAGTTATTCAGCTTACTTTAGCTCATTTTCTTTTATTAATGTTGTCATCCACATGATCTTTCTGACTAAGGATTAGGCTTGAACATCTTCCCTAACTTTTCCTTCCTTCATCAAGAAGAAGCACTAAGAATAAATTTGATTWCTTGCCCTAAAGTGTCCACAACTGCATTTTTGCCAAATCTTTTATCTGAATGGTTGTGCCAAGGAGTATACCTGCCCTGCAGGTGAGGTGAGGCCTCTGAAAGGCAAGTTGGCCTGTTTCATGTGCTGTAATAGCTTACTGGACTTATTCTGTGTTAATCCTCCCATTCCCAGGGATGTAAGTGGACTGCTTTACAGATGGACCAGAATCTACTTTAAAGAGCATGTAGGAATGAATTCAGTAGGTACCAAGTTCATAGGTTTATCAATGTGACTGACTCGAACTCAGATGGTAAGAAATAACGATCCATTTTACAAGGCCGTTGATGGCAGAGAAAGTCTAAGATGATGCTGGTAAAAGATGTCTTGCAATTTTGAATGTAACAGAYTGTGAAGGAAAGAGGATTCGGTGGAAAATTTCCTGCGAAGAAGGGAAACAAGCAGTTCAAACTGTAGTGCCTGTGTTTTAGATTGCTCAGGAATGGGAGGAGGGACTGAGTTTTGAATTAAGACTGTAGTTTTAGATTTGGTCACTTAAATTGTGCACAGATCTCACTGAAGTGCCCCCAAATTTTTTTCTGATTTCTTGCTTCTCAGTCTGTTGTAAACTCTGTTTTATGGTGTGCAGTGGATTAATAGCCAGCATATGATATTGTAGATTTTGTACTAATGTAGTTTAAAAAAAAAAATTTTTTTAATACAACTTCTCAACTGTAGTTGTAATAGTGGTAGTAATTGCAAGGTTTATACTCCCCTGAAAAAAAAAATATTAACTCCTCTTTATATTGCCTCACTGTCATTTGTGGTACAGTGCACCCTCATTGACAGCCATTTGCAATGTTAATCAGTAATTGGAGTAGGAAAGATGGCTCTGTGTTAGATGTGATTCCTTACTTGTTGCTACAARGATATACTGTGCAGTCAAAGTAAAATAATCTTTAAGTTTAAAGGTTAAGTTGATCTTTCATGATTCCTTAATTTTTATAGCAAATATTCTGTTTAACTTTTGCTACCTAGAATTGCAGTAAAGCAATAAAATAAATAATAATAAAAATACAAGAAAATGTAGGTTGTTYATGTTGTCATCTTCTGTTAATTAAATGCAAAAACGAAAAGCGCTGTGTGTGTGTGTTGAAATATTTCTGAAAATAAATGAAGGCTACTGGCCATGTGATTTGCCTCTTTAATATTTATATTGCTTAGGAAGACTGACGTCTACATCTTATAGAATCCACTGTAATTGTATATAACAAAGTACAACTATTGCTGACAATTGAAAGTAGTTTCTGATTTATGAAAGTAATTCATGATACAAGAGCAAGATACAAGAATTGATATTCTTAAGACTTATTTGCTTTTTTGTTTGCTTTTTGGAAGAAAGATCTTTATATTGAGTCTTCACATAAAATATTATATAAATATTGGTTTTGTTTCAATACTATTCTTTGCTTTTTCTCAGTGACTGTGCTTTCTGTTCTTTCGAAATTTTTCTACTTTCACTGTGTTCTTGAGCTTATTTTTAGTACTGCTTGTTGAAAAAGTGCAACCTATGATATGCCTATTTATATGTTCTTTCTCCACCTYGTATTTATAATTTCGGTTGCATATTCCCATCTTCCTGTCTCTTTTCAGGGTAGATTTACATTTTCTTTGAGAAATCTTACTTTTTTTGACAGAATAACATTTGGAATTTAGCATATTGTAGATTAGGTCAAAGCAATATTTACTGACTCTGTAGTGATAAATGCTTTAAATGCATAAAACAAATTACATCGGGGGGGGGAAAAAAAAGAACATGTGCAGTCCTAATTTTTGAGCAACTGTTTTTGCTATCAGCAAACCTCTTTAGTTTGCTCTAGCTAATTGGGGTTCTGACATGTCTTAATGTACATGTACCGTACTCAGCTACTCGGTAATATGTACTGATAAAGATGACCTCATTAGAAGAAAAGCTTTCTTTTTCTTAAACAATATCATAAATATATATTACATTTGTTTAAGGCATCCTGTCTCTTTGAAGTCAGTTCAATGTACAACATAGTGTCAGCTCATTAACATTGGATCAAAGTATGTATTAAATTTCTGATTAAACATCCCGTCTTTTGCAGTTAGGAATAAACACAATTATATCTTCTTCCTTTCTAGTGTTGGTTTAAGATTAACATGTGTCCAATTTTAGTGAGTCCTACTGTTGTTCCTAGCCAGCTGTGTAAACAGACTTCAAGGAAATTAAGGTTTAGCATACAAGCTTTTCTCATAGTCTTCAAAACTCCTTACATATGTTCTAATTATCCCTCTTTTTGTATGTCCGACAATTAAATATTACCTATACATATATATRTGTATGTTATAACATATATATATGTATGTATGTTATAGAAGGCTTGTTTAACATTTCAACCAATGCTGTCCTTGAGCAATTAAAAGCTACCAGTAGAAATATATCAAAATAACTGGAATAACTTGGTGATACCWACCACATTGATAAAATTTTAGTGGGTCTTTCACTCGGGGGAATCAGAGGTGATGTGCCCATATTACTATTAATTTTGATTTTTTTTTTTTTGGCAAAAGTCAAAATAAGGTGATTAAGATTTATTCTTGCTTTTTAAAAATATATAAAAAGGAAAAATCTGGTAGAAAGAAGCCAACCTATTTTTCTTAAAGCCTGGTCTTTGATGGTTGTGCAACCCATGTCTTGGATATGGGTTGTATGTGTTTGTCGGAAAAAGGAATCTTCCCTTGTCCCCACTGCATAAATGCCACACATGTCTGTGCTATGTGGTACAGGCTGGATGTGAGCGTGCAGGAGAGTATGCTGTGCCCTCGACTAGGGCTCTGTGCTTCCACGTGATAATGAAAGTACTTCTACCTTTATTGCGGTCTACCATTGGTATTCTTCAGCGAGTCATCCTGCGTGTCCARTAGTCCTAACTGCATGCCACGTCCAGCCCTACAAGGAAAGAGTGTGCAGCCGAGGTATTGGTTCAAGGAATGTTTTAGATGTGACATTAACCGGAGGAGTTATGGGGACAGGCTTGAGCTGAACCCATGCAGCCAGACTGGTGCTTTGTCCATACAGTAAGCAGAGATGTTCTAGGTGCAGAATGAGGTTATGAGCTCTGTGGACTGAGTCCAGGCTTGTATCAGTTCAGTTTAATAAGATGGGATATTACTGTGAACTACCATGAATTTGCACTGAAGGAACTTTTCTGACTGTTTTATTAAATGAGAATAGTTATGACTTTGTTTTATTAAATATTCTCCATTTCAGGTTTAAAATATAAAAGATTTGAAAAGAATGTGCTCTTAAATATGTGAAATATTTTAATCTTATAATTGAGCATTTCAGTTGTGCTTTGAAGATGTTTTATAAATTTGAAATAAGAAATCTTTCAGTAAAGACAATTCTGCTAACTTAAGTGATAATTACTGAGTGTGGCTGAAGCATGTTGATTACTATAGATATAATTAACTTGGGTGCAAATCCTGAATAAGAAATGCATGTTTCTACCTGTTTCATGCATTACAGATACTGTGTGTGTTTCTGTATTCTTTTTAATTGTAGATGGCTGTGAATGCCTTTTATGGCAAATAGTTTGATATGTGTGAAGAATATTTTCTCTGTGTTAACATATGGAAACAGTCTGATCAAATAAAATGAAAAGTTAATCATAGTCATTCTGAGCTGATCTGCTGGTTCATAGCCAGACCTAATTTCGACTGAAATCCTTAGGAGACAGTAATGTTTGATAATTTATAAATAATCTTTCACCTAATAAAAAAACATTCTAGGACATACTTGTAAATTGTTAGATACCTGGCTTGTTTAAATTAACATACGTTGTTATTAATTTTTACTACAGTTGAACAGATTACTAATGTGGTCCTTGACTTCATAGAAGTCTCAGGTAAATCATTTGTGTATTTACCAAACTCGCTTCTACAAAATTGACTTTAATGGGTTTGCACAATGGATGTATTTGTCTTATTAGCTGTGACTAACCACACAATTTCCAGCATGCAGTTTCAAAGAAGTCAGCTAGTTAGAAATACATTTTCATCGCTTCAAAATCCTGTATATATGTGCAGAAGGCAAGTTTGTTTTTTCTAGGGCAAGGTAAATAAAGCATTTGAGAGTGTTGATTCAGTGCTGTTCTGCTTGTCAGAGTGGAAAACAACTCTTAATTAAAAGAAAGTTAAAATTAATAAATGTGAATATTGAGAAAACATCTAGAAATGAGAATGGGGAAGTTCCTCTAAAGATGACGCTCATAAGCTTTGCATGAATGTTTTTGGTGTCAGATCTATTTCTCCGTATTTTTAAACTTTGAATCTAATACTCTTAAGATGATTGAAATACAAAATGTGATTTATGCTGGTATACAGAGCAGAGGTAGTAAGGTGTATAGAGAAAATGAAATTCGGGAGAGAGAGAAGCTATGAATGGAGCACAGAAGTAATTAAAAAGTAAAAGGAAATCCAACTGGAGGAATGGGAGAGTCTGTACATTTAGGACTAGATTCCATAAAGTTTTAAGGTGATTCCCACCTGCTTGAAGTTAAGTATTGTGAATTGGCCATATAAGTGAACTTTGAGTGTGCATTAGTACTTGGGGTCTTTCTAGGCGATCAAAACCATGGCTACTCAGTATACTAATCTGCAAGATGTGGTTGTCAGAGCTTGTTGCTACACTGTTGTAAAAGAAAGAATTGCAATTATTTTTTATTATTATTTTTTTAAGTGTTCTGTGGCACTGGAATTTGCTTTTCTTCCTAGTCTGTATCATTCACGTTGTTGAACTGTACAGTTTTTTTGTAGTCTTCTGTTTCAAATCAGATTGCCAAAAGGGAACAAATCAGTGATACAGATATGCTGTTTTTTTCATGCTGTTTTGGAGCTTCTGGTTCTTTGATAACTTGTTCTTGGAAGGTTGTATTGTAGACATAGAGTATTGGTCTTAGCTGAAGGCACTTAACCTATCAGGGTTATGTGCAACCTGGAAAAAGGCTTGCTTGTGATATCAGCCCCCTTCCCCCCCCCCCCCCCCCCCCCCAAAAAAAAAAAATCCTTTTCAAATTTTAATGGATTCTGTTTTTCTTTTTTTTTAGTAACATGAGAATTTTCAGTTTTCATGGTTATTCAATATAAATAAGTTATACTGTGTTGTTTTAACCAAGCTATGAGTCTGTCTTCAGGTTTCTGTGGCCTATATATTTTATTTCATATCATAATAAGAGGCATCATCAGCACTGCTTAGGTTTTACTCCTCTTGAGTTGACTGTATTGACKGATCCTAAAACTCAACCTAGTTATTTATTCACTGAATACATGCATCTAAATGATTTCTGTTCAGAGTTAAATGAGAAAAATACCGTGGTGTTTTTCAATACTAAATCTAAAGTCTGGTTTAGTTTTCAGCAGATGGATGAATGATCTCACTTCTGTGAGATACTAGTCTTACAATTTCCATTAACTCCAATGGAAGTGAAAGATTTCAGGACATTTTAAAGTGATTCTARTTCAAAGACAGTGAGTAAAAGCATGTTTTTTCATTCCAGTATTTTGTCTGCAAAAGCAAACTAATTGGTTAATAGTGTTGTTTTTTTTTTTTTAAGTGTCTGTGAAACTAAGAATTATATTTTAAGAACTTACCCACAGGTATTTTTCTATTTTCACAGATTTATTTTTAAAATATACAAAAGCAGGGGAAAGTATACAAATATCCTGTACATACCAGGTTAACCAAAACCTAGTGCTAGAATGTCTTTGAAGTGGAGTGGCTTAGTGGCTATAAAGTGATCGTTTGAGGATATCCAGTTTGATTGTCCACTTAACATTCAAGAAAGGTGTATAATATATTTTGCATATAACTTTGAAAGTAAATGCTTTTGAGATCTGTGTCAAAATGACTAGGAAGTTGAAAATGGGAACTCTAGATATGGAAATTTTAGTATAAGACCAAGACACTTCCTTTAAGCTCATTGAATTAGCCTACCGCAAAATAAAAAACTTAAGTGTAAAAATGATCCAAAAATCCATATTGACATAAACAAGTATTTGTAATTTTAAACGTGCACAAATCTTATTTTTTAAAAAAAAACATGTCTGAACCTCTTGCCTGAAAGCTGAGCCAAATATCTGTACATTCCTAACATAAATAACAAGTCAAAACTTCTTGAATTAGAACAAGTAAAATTCAGATAGCTGATACTCCAGTATATAATCTGTTTGCTAATATGGAAGCAGTTCTGTTGTTATTGAGTTATTGCCAAAAAAAAAAAAGGGGGGGGGGGGGAAGAAATAAAGGAATTCTATGCAGATATTAAAAGAATTGGCATTGTAACTGAATTTTAGGTAGGCTGGTTGGATGATCTTGTTCTTATACTCCATACTCACAAGGGACAAAAATCTCTTCAATTATAGTGATACTCAGCCATAATATTTAGATTTCTGAACTAAGAAATGTAATCTGTAACCCTGTCTTAAGCATCCAAATTCAATGTCCAACTTCACTGGAAGACTGTGAAGAGTGGAATTAATAAACGACTTCACGCTGAGTAGGAAGGACACTTAAGCTAACCAGAATAAGTACAGCAGAATGAACAACACGTTTCCCACTTTGGCATGTAGGGGAGATCAATATTTACAGCTCAATTATTCTGATTTTATGTGCCTAATACTATGTTTATACTGTGAATGAAGATACCATGGGCCAATTTTGGATCCAGAAGCATGCGCAGTGAGGTCTTTGTAGGATTTTAARTTTTCAACTCAGTGATGCATCTTAGCAAGTGGGCTCTGTCTTGCAGCTTTTGGAATATGGAAAACTGTTGCATGGAGTGGGAACTTGCTGGCTTCAGTGAGTATAGAGCTCTTCATTGTGATTTTAAAGTATAGAGCAGTCATGAACTGAGGTCTTTTCAGAGTAAAAGTTGATTCATCATCAAATGACTATTTGTTATGCTGTTGCTGCATACATGGTTAGAAATCCTCTTCCTCATGTGATCTGAAGTGAAGTTGGCCATAAATCTTATTCTTTGAATTAAAAGTTATGTTTCAGTGTCAGGTACAGTCTGAGTGGGCTTATGACAGGAGTCATATCTATGATGTTTAAATGTGTGTTTGTGATGAAAAGCAGGTGCTAAGATAAACTCTGAGCTTGTTACATTGGCCTCAGTTCTGGGGTAATACAGAACTGTAACTGTTTAAAAATGTCATTTGTTAAAATCTAGATGCCTGCCTTGAAACTTTCAATTACTTGAAGTTAATTGGAGGTTTTAAAAAATGACATGTTTGGATTTATTAGAAATTAGATCTTCGTGAATCTTTTAGAAGAGCTAGACCCAGACCAAGCAGATGAGGTTCATTATTGTCACAAAGACGCATGAACTTTTGTTGTGTAATAAACCAGATGTCAAGAAAACAATGTGCTTCAGAGCTCTTTTAAGAATATCATTTTGACTATTTCATTTTTATTTAGGATTGCAGTTTAGTTTTTTGTTCCTCAGAGTGCATGAGTTCACTTGTGAGGTTTAGTTTTGCAAGTCACATTGTATTCTGTTGGCCTGTTTTATGCTTAAAATGTAACATGACATAGTTGTTTAAAAACTGTAATAAAATATTGCCTAAGARCTGAAATAAACTTGCCTGTAATAAAATTGCCTAAACTGTAATAAGATCAGCCTAAGAAATCCTATTTTTCTAACCGTTTTTCTACAATGGTAACAATTTCAAAAAAAAAAAAATCCAATAGGCATTTTTAAAGAGACTTAACTAATTAAAGAAAAGCTGTGACTAGCTTGCTGTTCTGTCTCTTTTCCCATGACCTTCTAATTTTAAAACTTTTTTTGTATGTGACCAATTAGAATATGACGACAGAACAAAATAACATAATCTAAATGCCCAGCAGCTAGGTTGTAGAGGCAATAATCCATATCCTAGAATTGTAGAAAATAGAGGGCAGAGAAGTTGTAGATAACTTACTCTCTGCTTCTACTTATTCTCTTCCTGATAGTACCTCTGCTAAGTTTTACTCCTCTTTTAGTACATTGACCTATTACTAAAATTATAATGATATTTARTTTTGTCAGTTTGTCCTTTCTGTGACGGAAGTCAGATTGATCTTGCCTGGATCAGAGAGGTGGATTAGATGACCTCTTGAGATCCTGTACACTGTTTTTCTGTGATTTCATAGTTCTCGCTGATCTTCCTGACAGAAGCAGGAGAAGATCCGCATTCCTGTGATGTGTTTTGCCTTTGGATGACAAGAGACAGTGTTTTATATAGATAGGTCTTCCCATTTATTAGAAAGAAAAGGAGCCTCTAAGGTTCTGAGAAAGTAGTTCAAGTACACTTCAAGTTCAAATACTATTGAATCTCTTCACCCCTGCCTTGCATGGGTAGCTTAGGCATATCAGAACTCGTTATGCATGAGAAATTCCTCCTTGTTTTATTATTCAATAGTGTRAAAGGGAAAGAGAAGATAACTGCAATTCTTTTTTTAAGAGGGAAGAAAATCTATTTTAGGACTCGCTTTTAATGCCTCATGGCATGGTTATTTGAGGTCAGAAATGACACAAGAAGCAACCTGACTCTCATATACAAGGGCAGGAATTTGCAACAGAAGAAAAATGAGATCAACACTAACATTACTTTTGTGTGATGAAGTAAATGATTTTTTTCTGTAACAACGTTTATTGGATMTCTGAAGATTTTCTGTGGCTGCGAAGAAGGTGTCAATTTGTCACTGGAAGTGGTTTTCTAGGTATACTGATCTAAGATGCTGAATACTTCTGAATATTTTGAAGAGCTTCAATTTTTTTTATTATTATTAAAGATTATAAAGTAATATAGGATAAGCATGCCATTCTCAGTTAGCATTGTTTGAGGAACAGGCTTTTCTACCTGTGACTTGATAAGCAACATTTTACCATTACTTCTTTCTCTTCTTGAATTAGCTTACTGAGAACTTTTATTTCAGTTTCCTTTAGCTTCATTTCAAGTTCGTGTGATCATATAATAAATGACTGGATTTTTTTTGGTATCAAAATGAACCAAAAACCAGCTTGGAAAGATCTATTTCAAAAATGCCGTAGAACTGTGAATGATGATTTCTGTGAACTTTAATACTGTATATTGATGAAATGATCAAAGGCATATGTTTAATTGCTTTTACATCTAAGCAAAACCAAAACTGAAATATYAACCTTTTAATGTATGTATGTGCACAATGCTGCTTGGTATCAAATTCTTTCTGATGTACACTATATTCCTGGTGACTTTGAGTAATTGGGAATGCTCAGTATTTCACAAGGTGAATTCAGCGAAAAAGATTCAGTACTCTGAATCTTTTTTTGTTGCTTATTTTGGAGTAGCTTGACCAAACTGAAATCAGTGAAAGCAGTGGGAATTGTGGATTGTCAACACTGCTCAGAAGTTTTATGTCAATTTTATATCTGAATAGGTCTAGGTCTGTTCTCACAGAAACCACCTAGTATGTGCATAGAAGAAAGCATGAAAAACAGACCTCTCAGATCTGTACATGTATTTGCAATAGATGTGTATGAAGGACTTAAGACTTCTTTTTGTAAATTGTCTTTCTGTATGTACTTATACAGTCTTCCTAAAGATAAGTAGATGACCAATTTTAAAATTCTGATTTTTGTGACTACAGCTCTCTGGTATGCATTAATGTTAATAAAAGCTCAATGATGCTCTTTATGTATTTTGACAGGCAGCAGGAGCAATTCGTCCTCTAGTTTCTACTGTTGTTGCTTCTTCTGCTGATGGCTGTTTAGACCACTCATTGGAAAGGGCTAGGTATAGAGCAAGTGAAATGCCTCAGGCTTTCTTGTTTGATATAATCTACCAGGCATACCAACAGGTAAGCTTTTGAGTTTTCTGAAAAGATTTTTCATTCATTTACTGTTAGTTAANAAAAAAAAAAAAAAAAAAAAAAAAAACTTTAGTTCTCTTCTTTCAAAAATAGAGATTCAACATCCATTTCAGATCATATTCAGATCATATTGAATTGAATGTGTATTGTTTCTCTGTAGTCTTTTAGTGACAGTGCTTTATCACTGTCACCTATTCAAAATTTTCCATTATCAAACTGCCAGATATAAATGTGACAATTTKGGGGTTTTAGATGATGAGCAGAATTATTGTTCATGCCTAATGGAAAATGCTGAAATGTATATTTTGAATATTGAGTCACATTTCATGCTGATTCTATTGTGGCAAATGAATTCACATCACCCAGAGGGTCTAGTCTTCAAAACATRCTTATATATTTTATAAATGCATCCCACTTCTCACAGCTTTAATTTACTGCTCTCTTTAATTAAAATAATACTGTGAAGATAATTAAGGGTTTAAAAATACATTTTAAAAATATTTGTAGTAACTTATATTATTTTTCTTGCTTTCTCTGCTTGCATTCATTGTAATTTCTGCCTTTTATATCTTTTCCTATAACACACTTAATTTCTTCTTTTCACTTCATATGAAAATGAGTCATGGAGAAATTCTCTGCTTAACTCGCTTTGATTTTTATTGCACATTCAGTAGAATATTTAAACAATGATAATATGCTTAAAGTATTGTTGATTTGGAATATCTCAAGTAAAGAGTTTTGAATGAAAATTATGATAATAGCATATAATATTGTGGTGAGACACAGGCCATTCTAAAATATTGAAATGATATTTACTTGACACATCCAGGTAAGTAAATTTAATATTTCATATTGTATGTTTTTCAGTAAATGATTGTATTGCACATACTTTGACTGAATATATTTACAAAGTCTCTCTGTTAATTCCCATTTTTTATAATATAGTGCTTTAACAACATCTTTAAAAAAAAAAAAAAAAAAAAGAAGTAGTAGTAGTAGTAGTCTAGTTATCCCTGACTGTTTTGCCTTTATTCCTTCTGATGACTGCTTTCATTTGCCCCACCCTGCATTCACAGTTTACTGGAAGCACTCCAGGCTTTTTGTCTCAGCTTTCTACTTCCTTTTCATTCATCACCTTGTGGAAATTGTCTGTCCTGAAGGTATCTTCCAGGCTGACTAGAAGCAGAGCATTTCTTTATTTGGAAGGAATTATTTTTCACTGCATATTAATGCTGACAGTCATGCTTCCCATCAGTGTTTCATTTCTAGAGTAAACAAGCCCAAATTACTGATATCTACCTTCAGAAAGGGCATAGCTTAGAAGTTACCAACAACAGAACAAATGTCTGGACTGCCACTGAAGAAGAAATGATTACCTTCTTGTTCAGCAGTTGTTTTACTTTCAAATGTTGGCACAAATTACATGTCATACCCTTCATGCTTTATATCTGAACTTATTCTCAGATGATGATGATGATGAAGGATTGTTTAAGATGAAGAGCTACTCAACTAATCRGAATAACTCCAGTCTGATGGGGTTTTGCTTCTGATGGGAGGCAAGGGAATGTTGGTGCAATGCTGTCACAGTTGATAGTGGAACTGATAGTCTCTGATAGCTGCTGATAACTGAGTATAGTGGGCATGTGTGTGCCAATGGCACCATGTAGGTGCATAGAACCTATCTTAAGAGGTAACAGTTACTGTTTATGCAACAGTTTTTTGCTTGTTGATATGCATCTGTTTTGTTAAATTACATGTTTATGTGTTGTTTCTGGGGGAAAATATATATTTTTTTTTTCTTACTGTGTTTATTGTTAGTTTGCAGATAYAGTACAGCTGGCAAATATTTAAAAAGCTTTGTCCCTCAATTCCTTGCTCAAAAGGCAACTGTRTTTGCAGTCCCTGTGCTCCACTGAAGGCTGATTACTCTCTTCTCACATGTGCATTCTATCAGTGTCTGTCTTTCTCTCTGTCTCTCTCTATCTCTCCTTTTTTTTTTTTTCCCCTTCCCTCATATGCCTACTCYTTCAAAAGCAAGCCACCAAAGCTATTAGCAAGTTACTAAGGCTATGGTTCCTTGTCCCTAGTTCCCTTTGCCTTGGCTAAATTCTGGTCATTTGAATGCTCTGTGCCTTGGAGCTCTGGGAAGGGTAACTCTTTGCTAAACCTCTCAGCTCATATTGTTTGCTGATTATTTATGTTTCAATGGTGCCTAGCTGTCCAAGTCAAGGATTAAAACCCTATTGTTCTGGGAACTGWACAAATAAATAACAAAAGATAGATAATCGTTGTCCTGAAAAACTTAGTCAAGCTACTGTAGSAAAAATTTTGTAGGAATGAATGCAGCTCAGGATGCTTCATAAATRTTAATATACCCATAATTAGTTCCCACAACAACCTTGTAAGGTAGGTAAGTATCTTTTTACAGGTAAACAAAAAGAGATAAGATRCTTTTGTTAGTCATGTTACAAGTCATTTGCAGAACTGTGAATGGAATTCAGTTCCCCTGACATGGCTTGTGATCATGATCTCACTTCTGTGTAGTTTACACAGTTGTGATGTTTCTGCAGCAACATTGAGGGGGAAAAACAGTGGTCAAAGATGCATTCCTTAGGCAGAAATTGTCCATTTGAATTTTTGCTTCAGATATCACAGACTTTTTAGTTGCATTGAGAATAATGTGGAATACTACTTTTACAAGTCTCTGCTTAAATGTATCGTCTACTGTGAATAGGTTAGACTTTACTTCCAATCCTAATGCTCTTAATGTATGTTCTTTTTAATAAATAAATGATCTCTGGGTGTTTTGACCACTGTATTAAGATACTAGTTTTGTTTTTCTTCTCTGGCATCAATCTGAGCAGAGCAGGACTAGTTTTTCTTCCACTTTATTACTAGCTTGAGTGTATTTAGACATGGAAAGTAAAAGGTAAACCCTATTAATGATCCTTTCATATCTTTTTTTTTTTCCTTTCTTCAATTAAATATTGTTTCCATAGAAATCTTTTTCCATTTCTTGTTTGATTAGATATGACAATGGTTTAGGGAGAAATACGTGCCTTCTGCATACATTTCATGAAATCAGTTGAAGTAGATGTAACAAATGCCAAAGGCTGTTTGCAGTATTACCTTAACGTATTTGTATGTTACAGTGAATTCTATTTAGATTAGCTGCCRAAAATCCAGTACAAATTTTGAGGTCATTCAGCCAGGTTATGGGAATACTTTTCTATGTGTTGCCTCTCATTTTTGTATGCTGAATCTCAGTTTAGATTTCACTCTTAAAAAATCTTTTCTGATGCCTATARTGTATGTGTTCCAAATAGATCATCTATGTTCAGACCTGTGTTGCTGTGTGATTTAACTCAAACAATGTCAAGATTCTCTACATTATAGCTGTTAACTTCTCAATTTATTGTAGTTCTTTTGTAACATTATAAATTTTGTCACTCAAGTTGCACACATTTCCATTGTCTTTTTAATGTCTCAGCAATTAAAACATTTTCTTCCAATCCTTATCACTTGGATATGTGATATTTAAGCCCCCTTTCATTAAGCCCCTTGGTCACCCAGACATGGGGTTGAGTATTCCATCCCTTACCTCTGAAGTACATTTTGGCTTCATTTCTGTGGTGTTCTATTTTTAATTTGTATTAGGTGGCAGAGGGGTAATTAGGCACCTCCACAAAGATATGTATTGTATTATATTATTTTCAAAAGGATTGCTAGTTATCACTAGTCACATCTCTTTTTGATAGATATGGTAACCTGAAATCTTCTTTTTAATTCCATAAAGTTTTGTGATCGTAATCAAGGGAAGTTATTTCTTCTTTCTATTCTGCTATTGTAAAGTATCTAAGGACTTCTATCTGTTAAGTAGTTTTTGATTAAGACAGATCCCTGGAAAGTAAATATGTTTGAAATGATWTGAGCGAGTCCTCAAAAACACTTGGCCAGTTGATGAGGTACTGAATATCACTAGGTTTTCCAATAGTTAATTTTGAAGATATATATTTTTTTATCACACTGAAGCAAGAGTGTGGATTTTTGACAGTATTTCCTTAAAAATAAACCCATACTTTTTCAGTTAATTAGAATTAAGCATCAGTTATCTGATACATCTTTGGTAATATGCCTGTGTTTATGCTTGAGAGGAGAAAAAAAAAGACATTCAAGTGTCTCTCATTATTACATCTTTATAGGGGGAATGCAAACAATTTGAGAATTATTGTTGCTTCATGGTGAAAGAAAAATTGGTAGTACGTTTTCTGCCTTTTTGTGATGCAGCACATAATAAGGAGAGATGCAACAAAGAAGGGAAGSCTTGTCAGGCCTTGAATGGTAGTGACTCCAGTGTAGTGAGAAAAAAAAACACTCTTCAGGGGGGAAAAAACCTACTCCTTCTACTCGAGAATAATTATATTGATTTTAATGTTTTTACAAAATTCCTGGTACATTGTTATCTTTTAACTTGGGAGACCTCTTGGCCCATGTAATTGTTACTGAACTGTCATCTAAATTAATGTTAAAGTGGTTATGCATGTAAGCCAGACTAAAAACACTCAAAGTCAGTATTGAAATTAAGCAACTATTCTGAAATCACAGTAGTCAGTGAAGCTAAAATGGTGCCTTGAACTTAAAAGGCCTCATTAAAAGGCCTCAATGACTTATATGTCATTAGCTAGAGCACTTAGCTGTAAGAAATGCATAGGCATAATGGGATTTTGGCAAACACAGGCAGCTACCCTATATTTAAAGTTGCTTAACACTTTGTGAGTCTCTCTGTTCTGTTGGCGTGGGAAAGATATCCATGTTTACTTCCTTTTTGGTGAAGTATTATGATGCTTCCACTTTGCAGTAGGGCTTTGGAATTTGACACTGGAATGGTCCAGATGTCAAGAATGGATGAATTACATAGGCCTTGTTGTATGTTCCTCAGGGTGTCACTATGTCACATGCAATATATACGCATTCTCACCTCATAYTCTTATGAAGTACAGCACTACTTATGTGCTCTTTATTTTGTTAAATAATCTTTATTTGGTATGATTATGTGCTTGACATGCAGTGGGCAAGTGGCAAAGAGTTGCAAGTGCAGAGAGAACTTTATATAATGTGTGGTATCACACAGGCAGGACAGCATGGCTTTGTCTTAACCAGGGGCATTTCCTAGGGTGTTGGGTGAAAGGCCATATAAATGCATTAAGGCAATAAACTTAATGTCACATCAGTGATCCTAATTCTAGTCTGTCCTTACTTGTGAGTTCTTATTTCCTGCATAATGTAATGAATGTATCATTAAATTTCAATAAATATTCATAATAGATAAGTTAAACTTTTCTTATATTTCTGATTTTTAAATAAAACCTGTGGAAAGGTTGTAAAATTGCAGAACTTATGATTTATTTCTGTTTTAACTTACCTGGGACAAAAACATGTAG
Source organism: Rhea americana (assembly GCF_003343005.1). NCBI lineage: Eukaryota > Metazoa > Chordata > Aves > Rheiformes > Rheidae > Rhea > Rhea americana. Next base: position 1,164,910 of record NW_028185173.1, read on the forward strand.
TTATGTCTTTTTTTTTTTTTTTTTTTTTAATTCCTGATTTTTGGAAGCATATTTTTTTCTGTTCATATCATCCCTTAGGGAAATCAGGAAACTTCAAGTGTTAATTGAAAATCTACCCTTTCCGAAGATAGCAAATAAAGAATGATTTTTTTTTTTTAGACCAGACATGTTTATTTTTGCTTAAGATAGTTTCATGTTTCTGTTCAGCTTTTAAAATTAAATAGGAGACTATGCAAAGTGTGATCCTGAAAGCCTGAGAGAGGGTGGAGGGGGGTGGGAGGAGGGAAAGAATTCTCTTGCTAGAAGTCAAGCATTCCCTGGAGCAGTATCTTAAAAGGAATTAGCACGTCAGGAAGTCAAGCAGACTACCTTTTTCCTTTCATCAGAGTAGACTGAGACCAATTTCTCTAATACCTGACTCTGACATATTGAGGAATGCACAGAGATCTTTTGTCTTTAATAATACAAAACATTTTGTTATATCATGTCACATTAATGTACAAAGTAAGACAACCAGAACGTATAAAGGCTGTAATAACCAAACTTAAAGCATTATGCATTTAAAATATATTTGTCAAGGCGGAGAGGGCAATAGGAACAATGAAAGAGCTTTACCTGTCCTGAACTGGCAGAGAAACAGCTGAAAATGAAAACAGAAGGGGAATATTATGTGGAAGACCCTGAATGACTCCTATGAAGGTGATGTCAACAAAAAGCCTAGGGCACATGATATGATAGTTAAAGAGTTGTCAGTATCAGTGTTGGGGGTAGGATAGAATTGTTCACCAATTTGACCCATTTGGGCAAGAAGAAGAGAGATAAACACAGCTGAGGAAGAGGTGAGACATATGAAGAATTCTTGTAGAATACCCTTCTGTGGACGGCATGGAAAATGCTGATCAGTCTTAAGATCATCTACATCTGGGAGAATTTAGCACAAAATCTACAGCTTATTTTATGGTGTATTGAATATGTAGTTAGTTTGATCATGTTGGTAGTAGACCTTTTGCAGATTTTGGAAGACAATTTTATTCTTTGTCTTTAGCAAATCAGAACAATGAAGCTGGAGTTAAAAAGAAAAAGCAGGAATCAGGRTTATGTCTTACAGGAGGATAAACTTTAACATTGTTAGAGGTGTCTTTCTGATGTGTGTCTATAAGCTCCTTATAATTAATAAGGAGCAAACTGACCTTAAGGGTTCTGCCTAATCTGTTTAGACWCTAGTATGTTTTGGAACGACACTGAATTTATATATCCTCTGTTCCTACTCAGCATTACCCATGTTTTGGTTAGTAAGGAATCACACTTGCTTATGGGAGGTTACTGCATCTGCCTGCATAGGAGAGAGCTGCTATAATATATAAGTATATAGTATAATATGCTATATATGCTGTAATATTATATATGCTATAATATAATATAAGCATAATACTTTGTATCTTGTCATTAAGTGTGTCAAGGAGAATCATGAAAATACTTTTATACTAAATTCTGTGAGGCAGATGTTCTTCCATTCCCCAAAAATCATTACAAGATGTCTCCAGATGAGGTTGTGATGGGGAGAAGAGATTCTGCAAAGTGTCTAACCATGTCTTCAGTAGAAGAAAAGGAAGTGTGTTTTGTTTTGTTTTGTTTTTTTATTTTTTTTAATAATGGATTTCCAAAAATATTTTCATTTAAAAAATGCCTGAGAATGTTCAGGGAAGATTTTGCCAGAATAAGAAATKAAGTTGGCTATTAAGTCCTTTGTAGAAGTATTTGCTCAAAATATTGTCTTTTTCTGTATGTAAATAATAGGAAGTGTATTCCATGTGGATTTTGTAAACTTCTGAGGTGCTTTTTGAAAGTGCAGAGCATTACTGTGATTACTGGAAATGTTTTAGTATTCTCTGCAGTGGGAAGTGGAGTCAACAGTAGCAATTTAGTAATATTTTGGCATAGGTGAGGCAACTCCTTCGAGGCATAATGTCTAGACTGATTTGGGGATTTTTTTTTATGTGTTTGTTCTTTGTTAAAGAAATCAATGTCTGTCAAATTAGCATTGCCAGGAGCAATTGGGGATTAAATGAACAGTAGTGGACAAATTGACTAAAACCTTGGTAACTTTGAGAGCAAGGGCCGGATTCAAAAAAAKAATCAACAGTCAAAATRTAAGTGAAGCAGAAATTGACAGTTAAGTCTAATAGTGGAATCYTAAAAAAGGACTTCACACCTCCCTCCTCAGATTAGAGATATATGAATCTCAAAGGCACATTCTTTTTTGTTCTTCCATTCACTAAATGTTAAACTTTGTGTATGCCAAGGCCTCTAAGTTGTGGCAAGGCTGAACAGCTTAGAATTTAGCTCATTTAGACCTTCATTGGGAGAAAAAAAGATATTTAGAACTTTGCTTGTTGCCATTCACTGATGAATTGGAGCTAGGAGTCAGAGCTRTTTGTTTTCTGCAGTGTAAAACAGTGTTTAATGTGAAAATACTAAAAAGAGATAACTATTGACATGGCAAAAAGTTGGTAAAATAGGTAGATTCTATTGTAAGCTGTATTGAGTTATGTTCCTCTGCCTTCAATGTTTTTTTTRAAAAGACAGAAATGTATTCAGAAATGTATTATCTTGTAAGGAYGATTAGTTTAGCTCGTTCTCTTCAAATATGTTTTGCAACTTCTATATATGTAGTGTACGTGTGTACATGTGTGTATATATGTATGTACGTATAAAAAACATATGCACAGATGAATATATGGAAGTCCACTTCCTTCCTCCCACTCCAACTTTTGTCACCCACTTTGCTAAACTCTGTATTTTGCTTTGTAATTACATGTTCAAGTCTTCTAAACATATGCCATATGATATCATTGTTGTTTTTCCTAACACTGGAGGACATTTTATGTCTATAGGTTTTCCTTCTCATCAGCTGCATTCTGGAAAACTGAATCCGAAAGTATCCTAGGAATTAGTCAAGAGCTAGCCAGRATGAGTAGTAGTAAGCTTCTACTTGTATGAAATGTATGAAGACAGGCAAGCCAATCCCTTTCCTGATAAAGCATTATAAAAGTAACATAAATCCAACTGCCTACAAATGTAATAGGCAGTTACAGATTTAATGTAATTACCTACTTGGTTGATGCTATTCAGCCTACTTGGTTGAATAATAAAGAAATATAGGTTATTTCAACTACTGAAATTCCCATTCCAGTTCCTTTGATGTCAGATGGTATAATAATACAGATTTTAATTAGCTGTATGGTAGTATCAAGATGGGGATTATTTAAGTTTTTCATTGCGTAATTCAAGCACACGAAATAACATAACAGAGGAAGGCCTTTCTGCTAATTTGTTCATGAGTAATTAGGATTTTAGATCTGATCGTTTGACAGGAAAACTTGTGACGCTCGTAGTATATGATTTCTTTGTACAGGAAAAGGTCATGTTTTGTTAATAGCATCCCTTTTATTATTGTAGTTTATTTCTGCTTGKATTTTGTCTCTGTTTTTAGACCCGTTAAAAAAGTTTATTCTTTCTGAATTTCAGTAGAGACTGACTGTTGTTCCATTCCGTTTCTGCTGAAAAAATGGTAATTTTTTTGGCTTTGATTCCAGATTGTAATGGAGTTAATTTGTAATAATTCAGTTTTGGAGAGAATATTAATTTGTCTTTCTCCATTCAACTTTAGGCTGACACACACTACCTATTTAAATATGGGCTCATCAGTCTTGCCTAAATGAATGTCATAATTTCTGTAGTCTTCAGGTTGTAGTTGTGATGTGCTTTCCAAAGAGATTTTACAGTTATTCCATTTAGCATCTTTTTATCTCAACAGCTCGGTCCTGAACTTTAGACTAATAAGTAGTTTGTTTTGGGGGAGTTTCCTTCTATTCTTAAAAATAWTAAAAATCAGAATTATTTTCAGGATAAATATATTCATCGAATTTTGTTCATTAATGTTTTAATTTATTTGAAACCTGAAGCTAAATTGGTGGTCTGTTGAAAAAACTGTATTAGTTTAGATAGCTCTGTACTTGATTAGTTCTTTGGCACAATGGTAGAGCCAGAATATTGTATGAATCCCCATCTTGCTCTAATTATTTTCTACCACAAGAATGCTTGGAGAAATTCTGATGCCTTGCATAAGAAAAAATAAAGTTTTTTTKTTGTTGTTGTTAATGGGATAATTACTTCCATTTTATGGCACTCCTTATCCTGTAGGATCTCAAAGCACTTTGCGAATTCGCATACAGGCTCTTGGTACTGTTTAATGCAGTAGAGCAAAACTACCACAGTCTTTGTGAGATATGAAATCTCTGTAGCAGTGAAAAGGAATTTTGTGCTCAGATATAATTTGGAGGGGGTATGTGGGGAAACATGCTGCAATTATTCAAATTGGAGATTAGACTGGATTATGAGAATGTTGTTACAAGTGTCACAGGATTAATGCGAGTGAGTGCTGAAGTGTACTGTATCCACGCTAATCACCAGTTTGGCACAGAGTCAGATAAGCTGAATGAGAATCGCTGCAGCGGGTAGGAGACCACCCATCTAAATTGTGATCTGCTGCTCGTTTTGAGTGCAGAGAAGAATACAAAGTAATGATGCTAGAACTTTTCATCTGTGGGCTACCRACAGTTTAATATTTCCAAAGGAAAAGGACTGTTTATGATCTTGCATAATTTCAAGAAGTGATTCTCTAAGTAAATTGTCCCAAGAATGAATAATGTCTTGTATTTTAAAAAATGCAAAAGAAAGACATGCACTTTAGCTTGGCCTGAATTTGGCTTACGTCCGCCTCTCACCCTGATCTTAATGTTTTGGTCACTGCTTAATTTTTAGAACCTGGTATACTTAGAAATCTCTTTACTGGGAGACTAAATGATCACTTCTTTACACTTTCTTAGAATAATGTTAATCTGTAGTTTTCTACATTGGGGTAGGTTATTTCTGTTGTCTACGTTACTGATTGATGTGGCACAAAGAGAGAATAATTGAAGTTTTTTTGCATGTGTGAACTATTACTGTTCCAGGATCGCATGTCCATACTGTGACTTTAGCAGCAAGGAAATTCATGCCAGTTGCTGGTCAGGTACATGGAATGCRTATGTAGAGCCCTGGCTGCCAGGGGACCTTATGTCCACTTTGCAAATGATGTGCTTTAGCTGGTGCCCTTGTATGCGACTTCCACCATGATCCCACCGAAAGGGAAATCACTTGAAACTCTCCAGTGGTACAGTCAAGTGCATTTTGTACGATTCTGCCTACAGATGCAGGAAATACTTGAGAAAGAGTTCCTCCTGCACATGAAATTGCTAATGTAGACACCTCTCTTGACATTTCTTGTTTGCATACTGATACTGTTGCTTTGCTCAGCTCAGTGCCTCCAGTTACTCTGTACTGAGTTTTTGTTAAAGAGCAATGCTGCACTTTTCCTCTTCAACGTGAATTGCCTAAGAGGACATAACAGACCTTTTTCACTGGAAGGGCTGAATTATGGGTTAGTCTGGCTAGGTAGGAGTTAGGGCTCCCCATCCAGTCTTCACAAAGAACTGAAGACTTATAGAATGATAATATTTTTAGGGTTCTGATGTAAAGTTAAACTCAGGTACTGCTTTTACAGGGTGGTTGGTTTGTTTGGCACCTTCTCTTTCCAGACTGAAGCAGTAGCAGCTAGAATAAGGTTAAGACTTAAAGATTAAGCTTTAATGATAAAAACACTGTCATAGTGAAGGATGGCTCTTGCACTTTCTCAGGAGGATTCTAAAACTGGATCTCTTTCTTTTATCCAGAGTGACTCCTAACGTTGCCGGGGCTTTCATAGCCTTATGTTGGGATCTAATCTTGTGATTATAATTCATCTCATTTCATTTTGAGGTCAGAGCTAGGTAATAATTGTTAACAAAGTGAACATTTTTGCTAATTGGATAGCTCCTTATTTCAGGGGGGTGTTTAGTTATTCCAAGCTGAATCTACATCAAAACAGGTGACAGTTTTTCTCAGTAGTTTTGGTAGAATGGGATCCTGAAAATAAGTTGGTTTCTTTTTGATTTTGTTTGTGTTTTAAATCTAGCTCATTTGTCCTAGATCATATCTTCTAGTTACAGAATCTGGTATGCTATTCTATTTTATAACATTTACTTTGAAGAAAATTGCAGCAACTTGTCCAAAATGCGTAGAAWTATCCATATGAAAAGTTTATTTCTAGATCTGGCAAATGATTGTGTTTAATTTATGCTCGTAAGTGCAAACTTTATTGTATTTAAATATTTATGTTCTCAGCATCCATATGCATTTATGATTTCCACTGAGCTTTTGCTTTTACATATTGTGATAGTGAGTTCTTCAAGCAAATTTGTTCTTTGTGTTAAAAATAAAGAAGAGAGGAAAAAATATATATACACACATACATAAAGAGATACAGATACACCAGTGGAGTATTACCCTACCTTGATGATAGATGAAACTTTAAATAGTGATAAGGAAAGCAGATTTCATGTTGCCACACTGAGTGCTTTGTGCTCAGCATTTTTTTGCCTATGGGGCTACTACTTCTACTGCCTAGCAGCAAATTATGTGCAGTTAACAGTAATTGTCAGTCTTGGCAGATTATAAACTGCTTTCCAAGATGACTAAGAGGAATAAAATGCATAGCAAGCTTTACTTTGAAGCTAACATGTCAACAGCAACAGTATAGATTGTGGCCGCTGCTGATGGCAGCATGGACTGCAATCACTGACCCAGAAAGTTTATTACAGAAACAGGAGAAGCAAAATTACTCATTGTTCAGTATTAAATCACAATTGACAGAGGAGTAGAGACATCAGTGATATTAAGTCGGTGTACAGTCAGTACATCGTTTTTGAAAATCAGCAGCTGGGAGCAGAAAGGAAACCTAAATGAATGCCTACACTGGTACCTAAATTAGAGCCTTCAGGCTCTTAGGCTTTCAGCTGTGCTGCCGAAATGTGAGTTCAGCTTTTGTGCTCTGTTTTTCTTGGTGACAGACCTTTTAGTGTAGGGGATTTTGGAACCAGCTAATGCAGAAGTTGTTTAATGGGTATTCAGTGGACTTGGAAACAAAGTGAATACCAAATGGACAGTTGGGAGGTGATATGCGGATCTAAGGAAGAGCACAAGGAAATTGTGGCATGTTTGCAGAGAGCACTTGGAGTTATTGTTGTGGAAAACATTGGGATATAGGTTACAGATCTGTAACTCCATTCCCCTGTCCCCCCAAAAAACCTCAAACCAAAACCTGCTCTTTTCACTCTGTGTTTACTCTGTAAATTGATGTATCTTTATCCGTGTGAACCACTACTGCATCTGGATGTATATAGTGGCAGTTTTAAAATCTAACTTCAGTAGAAGTTGCTTCAGAGATTAGCTTATTCTAGTTTACGGTGATGTCGTTGCTTCCTGGTTCACCTTTTTCTTCCTCCCATTTGCTGATTCTGTCATTTCTCATTTACCTGTTGTGTGTTGCTGTGCTAGTTGCAAGTCCGTTATTAAAGCTACTTTAACATCAGCACTGATACTTTTTTGGATTCTGTGGTAATGAATATGGCAAAAAATATTACAAAATACGRTAAGAAGAACTTGTAGATTTGGCAAGAGCTTGTCTGCTGCTTTTTAAGGCTTGGTAGAATGTTCTTGCTGCTGCATAACAGGCTGTTTATCATGTACTCTGGCACTTTAACAGTGGAAACTCTTGATTTGCAAGCCACTGGAAAAAAACATAAACCCAGCTGTTGTTAATTGGTTATGCATTTTAATTGCAAACCATATATTGCTATAGAATTGCTATTGTTTGTATGGGAGAGTAAAATGGAGTTACTTGCTGTCAACAAAGGGAAAAAGTACTGAAGATCACATATGCAATAATTATGGAAGTGTAAAAGATGTTCTATAAGGGCTGTAAAAGTACTTCTGTAAAGGAGAAAATCTGAAGATTTTCTTTAAGGGAATACTTAAAGAATATTGATTTATTTTCTTATTTTGTAAGCTTGATAACTTGTGATGGTGAATCAATGAGAAAATGACAATGCTGTAATGAAAATTTTCATTATACCTGCCTTTATTCTGATTTATTAGATCCCAAATATCAATTCAAAATCTTTTAATGATAAAAGATACAGTAAAATAGCACGTTAACGGTGAAAGCTATTGTTAATTTTAATGGCAAATACTGCTCCTTTCTCCTTTTGTTAGAAATATTATATTGGAAACAGATTAGCTATGGGCTTTTGGTAAGTAGCAGGCAGATACAGTCTGCATAGCTGCTCTTTTCTCTAATGCCCACCCCCTTTTCCATGTTTTATGCCAGGCAATCACAGTATAGCTTGCTTCTTAGGAAATATTTGTTATCAAAATATTTTGAAGCTAATCCAGGGGGTTGGGAAAGAAAAAATGATAAAATGCTAAAATCTGAATCACATTACAATACTTTATTCGAACATTCACTCAAAAAAAAAAAAAAAAAAAAAAATCAGTTCCCCCCAAATGCCTATTAGAATGCCTTTGAAAATCCAGCAGTTCAAAAGCATTTTTTGTATAACATATTTCTTTGTGTCATTTAACAAGCTAATCTATTTTCTTTCTGTTGTGGATATGCTTTGTACCAGTGTTTCCATCTGTTTCCACCATTTCGAATCTGTGGTTTGAAACTTAAACCATGTCTATTGTTTCACTAAGTTATTTGTGCATGACAAGGATGGTTAACTGTTCTGTGTCAAACTTTATGTTACAAAGTCTTTCAATCAAAGCAAGACTTCAGAAATGAGTTTTAAACAGATTGTTATAAAGTGGCACTGGATTAAATAAATACAGAGGATTTGGGATGCCTAGGTCAGTAAGAATTTTGCTTATAGATAATTAGCATTTTTTATTATAGGCATTGCTTTATAATGCTTAATTTCTTTAATTGAATTTCTTAGAGAAATAGCAGAGCCTTCAAATTCTGCACCTTGTATATGGATTTTAAAATTCACTTATGTAGAGCTGTTTAGCATAATAGATACTGTATATAAACCAAACTGGTCTTGAGTTGATGCTTTCATTTCATTGTTCCCATCTGACATCAATGTATTCAGCTTGCAGAACACTGTGACAATGTTTAGGTTTAAACAATTACAGATAATTAGAGTGATAAATGTCATGATGTACAAGTGTTAGTGAAATATGTTTTTAATTATTACTTTTGCTTTGTATCATATTTCATCCCTTGAAGTCAGCAATACCGTCAAGATGCTTCATCCCATTTATGGAACTCTTCCACTCCCTAGTAATTATGTGTAATTAATACCTTGCTAAAAAAATTGGAATTGCTTTATCTTGTCCTAGTACCATTTGTTACCTATATATTTAAAATTACAAATTAGTTTTGATGAAAATTAAAGTAAGATATTTCAAAGGTAAAATTTCTTGGAACTTTCTCTTCCATTCTAAGGCAAAAGAAAAATCTATTTTATTTTAATGTGCATGTTATGGATGTTAGTAGCARATAATTTGCATTCTATCTGAAGAATTTCCTCAGAAAATATTTTAGTAATAARTATTTTATTTCAAAAGTTGCTAGGACATTGCTAGTTTCATGGGTGATTCATCTCTGAGTCTCTATACTTGATATATTTAGTTCTTCATTAGTTCTTGTATAATTTTCTTCACTATTCTGAAAGAAGTCCTCTGTACTTCTTAGGCTTTTTTTTATCATCTTGTTTTGTTTTTATTTTGTTGGGTACTCAAAACTATTAAAAACTGCTGTGGAGAAGTGTAAAGCTTTAATTTTCTTTCTGAATGGGTTGTATAAAAGGGTCTTTTTGATTGTCATGACTGCAATCTAAAAAAGTAAAAGTTTAATATAAAAATGACAACTATGATTTTTCTAAGACTTCTCTGTATATTAAGTCAGATGTATAATACTTACGAATTTTCTTGAATTTTACTGATGCATTATAAAATGAGTAGAAACTAAGAATTTTCTTCTTGCTCTATCCATGGAAAGAGATAACTGAGGAAAGATGCAAAGAAGCCCTGAGAAGGGCAGGGAAGGAGTTTTTGCTCTCCCTTTTCCATCAAAACAGCAAAGGATAAGAGATAAAAAGAGTTAACGTCAGTTTYGAAACAAAGACAATAAAGGAGATTTTATATTGCAATATGTAGTTTAAACAGTGACACTCTGTGATGCAGGTGCTAAAAGCCTATCTCTACTCAGAAAGGAACTGGGTAAATTCAGGATTCATGTAATTCATTAAGGACTGTTAAGATGTTCAATTCTGGTTCTGCTTATCCTTTGGGTACTTCTTAATTTGGGGGTTCCCTAAGCCAGAATGTTAGCTTTATGTCAGTCCAAGAAACTCCTATAACAAGATATGATTGCCCATGTCGTATGTGGTTCCATATCTTAGACTATCCATTGCTTACTTCCATTGCTGTCCAGACCTGGACATTGGACTAGGTAGCCTGTGGTCTTACCAAGTACATCCATTCTTATGAAAGTCTCTGACTTAAGTTCTCATTCCTAATTACATGTAATTCATGCTTCTGAGCTGATAATTTAGCAGTATCAAAATGGACTAGAATTTGCCTATCTTAAGCAGGCCAATGCATTTTGAGGTAGTAATCTCTGATAAGCCCCCAATTCCTGCTTTGGGATCTAACTGTATTTTGGCTCAAGACGGGTTCTGCTCCCTGATTAGCCTTCCAGTATTAGAATTCATATCATCACTAACTATAGGAGACAAAACTGCTTAGACAGGGCATTTTGAGAGAATGCCTTTTCTAGCAGACTGAGGGTGGAAAAACTGTGTGTGTGTTTAACCTGGGAAGCTCATGGTGCAGCATAGAACATTGCTGGGTTTTGTGTAAATAATTGGAGAAAAATGTAGGGGAAACATATAGGGAATATGGAAATTCTCAGGTAATATAATCCTTTTTTGATGCTGAAAAAAGCCAAAACAGACAAAGCATTTAAAGAAAATAYCATACTTCTGCTATTTAGAATACAAAACAGTTTTTTTCACTAGCTTGATTTCCTTTAGTGAGGCCTCAGCTCTACCAACAATTTTTCATAAATTTAGCTTCTTATTGATTTAGTCAGGCTCATAAAGGTGTAGCAAGATACTGGCAGCACTTTAATTTATAGTTTTAAACTGTTTAATCTCATAACATTTTGCTGAGAATCTAGAATTGAGTATAAGCATTTTGGAAGGGTTTTATTTCTGATCCATTCTGAACCTACAACATGCACTATCTTGGACAGTACTATTGAGAAGTAAAATTTGATTAATGAAAGAAATGTTTTATTAAAAGTATTTTTTTAAGAGTAAAAATATTTATTCTTTTTTAATTACAACAGTGTACTGACTATGACCTGGATTATGGAACTGAATGTTTGCATCTGGCTCTGAAATACTGTAAAGTAAATGCCAAACTTATTGAAGGAACAGCTGACCTCTGGAAGGTAAAGGCGGTATTAATCTCTATTTTTTATATGTTTATTTTAAATGAATAATAGTAGCATGCCAGCTAAACTTCATCTAACTGTGAACATGTAAAACTGTCTTAAATTGCAAAACCTGTGCCTTTCTCTTCCAAGTTTCAAAATTTTAAATATACAATGATTTTTTATAGCATTAAAGCCAACTTTCCTTCTATAAATGCTTAGTTGCTTAGGCTCTTCTAACCCCCACCATCTAGTCAGCATTCTTCATGCAGATTGGTAGTAGTAGTTTTACTGTCTTGAAGTTGAAAACCCATTAAAGATCCAAGCATGGGTTAAGGTCAACTGAATGCTTTGCAGCATTCAGTGCTGGGCCGTATAAAAAGAAGATAGTAGGGTCTACTAGAGTAGGTGATAATCCTTCAGAGTTAGGGAGGGAGGCTAGGTCTTCATCAACGGGTTATTTTAAAGAATTCCTATTACAATTTGGTTATTTCTTCTTGCAGTACTGTAAATGCAACTTTCATGTATAGTAACAAAAGAAGCAGGAACTGTTTTTGGAAATAAAAAGTAGCAATATAGGTCTGAGTCTAGAGTTTAAGTGTGGAGAGATTTACTGATTTTTAATGGATTTTAGTTCAGTTGGTATCTGGTAATGACTGGAACTAATAAAGTCTTAAATCCATTCTTGTATTTGGAGACCATGTCACAGGAGTAAATCTCCATAAAAGTGTGTATTGAGTCTGATAGCAGTTCTGCATGTTTATTTGGGTTTCTAGCTAAAACAAGAAAGGCATCTGTCCCAAAATCTAGAGAATAGAAGCTCTKTTCTAAGTAATGGGGTAGGGGAAGGGAAGGGAAGCAAAAGAACCCAAAAAACCGAACAACCAAAACTCCTTTACTTCCCTGTGGCCTTGATTTGGATTCTGTTGCTGCCTCTGCCATTGTCTATTAAGTGAGTTTGAGTAGGGTGTTTTGCCTCTKTAACCTTTGTGTGCTGTTGTTTCTTAAAATAAAGATAATGACCATCTCCTTGATGCTTAGAGATCTAATCCTAACGGGTAGATGCATGAAGATATGTATCAGAGTCTGTTAATACTATTAACATTTGTAACRATTTTCAATAAAATGGTGTTGTTTAATAATTTTACCTGGCTAGCAACAATCTCATTTTAGAGTCATTTATTATTTAATAACTCTAGAATGTTTAAGACATCTTCAACCTGTTTGTTTGTTTTTTTAACAWCATCCTTTTTTTGAAAATGACTGTAYGTCTCTAATGACTGACAAAACTAGTGTGAATTCAGGTGCCAAAGAATGTCCCTGCTGCTTTAAAATATCTCATTTCATTGTTTTGGYTTGTGGAACATTGTTCTTTCTCAATAGCTGTTGTCATGAGATATTTTTCATTATTTTTTGATTCATAAGCACATTAAAGAGTCTAGAAACAGCTCAGATCACTTCATCAGTCTTTGACAGTAAATTTCCTCTAATGGGTTGTGATTTCTAATAATGTGACAATAAATCTAAAGCAGGTGACTTCCTCGATCTGTAGTGCAAACTTCCTGTGTAGTTCAGCAACAAAATTTACTTGTACATTGGTTGCACGCAGCAACTACTTTTAGTATCTTTCTGAGAAGAAAATGTATCTGACACAGAATCTTTATTATCTGTTTTCCTATTTAACCTTTTATGGGACAGATTCTGTCATGGTTATTTGCCTTGCATCACTTATTGTATAGTCCCATTGTTCTCATTGCAGAGCATGATACTCACATGGCGAGTAACAAAACATACTCTTCAGTTCTTTATTTACTATCTGTAGCTACTACTGAGGCCCAGCAGATGAAAAGTAGTCTTTTGACCTGGAATCTTAGAATAATTTAGGTTGAAAGAAGTCTGCATGGTCTCCCCTGATCTAACCACCTATCAGATTAGTTAATTAAGTTGTCTAGAGCCTAGTCCAGTTGAGTTTTGAGTGCCTCTGAGAACGAAGATTCCACAAACTCYCTGGAAAACTGTTCCAGTGGTTTTCTACATTTACTGGGGAAATGTTTTTCTTAATATCTAATTGACATTTTCCTTGCTTCYTCTTACATGGTGAAAGGATGAGAGGGCAACAGAGACACTGCTGAGAGGAGTCTGGCCTAATTTTTTCTATGACTACTAAGTGTGTGTGTGTGTGCGTCCATAGTTTTTGGGCTGAGCAAGCCAAATTTTCTCTTACCATCTCAGTGGTTTTCTGCTGGATTCACCCAGTTTGTTAGTGTCTTATACTAGGGAGGCCCAAACTGCAAGAAGTACTCAGATACGGTCTCAAAAGCACCAAATAGAGTCACAGAATGGTTAAGGTTGAAAGAGACCTCTGGAGATCATCTAGTCCAACCCCCCTGCTCGAGCAGGGTMACATAGAGCATGTTCCCAGGAATTTTGCCCAGACAGTTTTGAATATCTCCAAGGAAGGAGACTCCACAACCTCTCTGGATAATGTGTKCCAGTGCTCTCACAGTAGACTCACAGTATAGAAGTTTTTTTCTCACGTTCAGATGGAACTTCCTGCRTTTCAGTTTGTACCCGTTGCCTCTCATCCTATTGCTGGGCCCCACTGAAAAGAGTCTGGCCCCATCATCTTGACATCTTCCCTTAAGATATTTGTGTACCTTGGTGAGATCCCCTCTCAGTCTTCTCTAGGCTGAACAGGCCTAGCTCTCACAGCCTTTCCTTGTAAGAGATGCTCCTGTCCCTTAATGATCTTTGTAGCCCTCTGTTGAACTTGCTGCAGTAGCTTCATGTCTCTCTCGTACTGGGGAGCTTGGAACTGGACACARTATTCCAGATGTATCCTCACCAGGGCTGAGTAGTGGGGAGGAGGATCACCTCCCTCGACCTCCCAGCAATGCTTTCCCTAATGCAACCCAGGATACCATTGGCCTTATCTAAAAGGGCACATTGCTGGCTCACGGTTAACTTGTCCATCAGGACTCGCAGGTCCTTCTCTGCAGAGCTGCTGTCCAGGAGGTCAGCCCCCAGCCTGTACTGGTGCCTAGGGTTACTCCTCCCCGGGTGCAGGACTCTGCACTTGCCYTTGTTGAACTTTGTGAGGTTCCTCTCTGCCCATCTCTGAATGGCAGCACAGTCCTCTGGTGTATCAGCCAATCCTTCCAGATGACTAAAACAACTATTTCTATTTTAACTTAGTCATTTAATTAAAAAAAAAGAAGGCCACAGAAGAACTGTAATGGTCTGGGTAAAAAATGTAGCGCTCTCTACTACAAACTTTGCTTATTCTTTCTGCCATTATGATTTTTGCATCTTTACCTGGGAAGCAGGAATGGAGAGTGCCTTCATAATTTCTGTTAGGGAGTGATGGTTAAAATTTTCTTCCAGGGCTACTTCGGATGGATTTGAATTTTATCCAGCTGGGATGAACCTCAAGTGGGCAAGTCTCCTAATTTTTGTGAATGGTCTAACCGCTAGGCTATAATACTAGATGACATGATACTGTCATGAAGCATACCTTTAAAAATGGTGAATTTTTGTTTTATTTTTTGTTCTTCCTTTGAAGAAAACTTTTTTTTAAAGGAAAAACTAATTATTGAAGTGCACAAAACAGCTTAATAGGAGATAAACTTAGTTTTTTTATGTTAGCTTTTTATTATGTAACTCCTGGGATTTGCTGTCATAGTAGAGTTTTATATTAATTTTTATGATTATTTGCTATTATCTTCATATCACTGGCAGAAAGGAGAAAATTCTACTTTAAGCACAGTTCAAAAGATTCTTTTCACAGTGGCTTGAGAATAACATTTCCTTCTGTAAAGTATTAAACATCCTATACCTGAAAAAATCAGTGAGCCATATATGTTAATTAGCAACGTGTTTTCCTTTGCATCCTCATTTTCTCAACTCTTCCTATTATGTGTAGGTATTTACGATATAAGGAATTGGTTTCAGAGAAATAGATAAAGTAATTGTTGCATAGACTGACTATCTTTAACAAAGGAGTTGAGCAGAGAATATGACAACTACAGAGTGTATTTTTATTTATTGTTATCGACTTCATTCCCGTAGACGCTAAGGTCCAGTATTCCTCACTCTGAAAAATGTCAGTTTGTGTCTTTTTACAAATATCGTTAAGATACTGAACTCATAAAATCAAGGAAATGAAAGCTATGATACTGTTGTTGATATGAAACTACAAAAACTTCCCCTTTTTCAGGGAAAAAGAAGCAGTTATGTCGATTAGCCTCAAGAGTTGGGTAAATCAAATTAATACTGCAGATTATCAATGTTTCTCATTAAACTGAAGTTTTTCTTTCACGATTGCCTGCCTTTTGAATAAATCTCATCTACATTGCAGAAACACCTCCTACTCGACATGAGAAAATCCACAGGAGAGGGTTATGACTATCCATACCATAAGAGAAACTTTGGTTGGATTTAGTGTCGTATTCAACATCAGGAGAGGTGGAGAGAATCTGTCCCTCCCTGACTGAAAAAGCCATTCGTGGTGGCTTGCATTTTTTTTTTTTTTTAATCCGTCTAGTTTAGTATTTTCATAATGCTTACAGGAGCTTGTATCTGAAATTTCTAACCCTCTGTCAAAATGGGTTGGAATTAGTATATAGGCTCAAAGATTATGAAGGAAATATATATGGATGGTGTGATGTTGTCTCATGTTATTTCTCTGGAAATCAGCCTAAAAAGTATATTCTGATATCTGTCTCTGAGTCTTGGAACTGATTTTAAGAATTAAAGATTAAAAAGGAAGCCTTATGTGCTGAGTATCTGTACTCCTTTCACGAAGGAAGAATCTTTACAAGAATATTGCTAAGTAGAGATTTAATATCTTATTTGATAAAAGTTCCAAATGACTAATTTTGACCCTTTCTGTTCTCTCAGGAATACAATACAGAAGATATTTTGATGAATAATTATTTGAAGTGATCTTTGGGATTCTGATAATTTGTAGAACTTTTCAGACACCTACCAGCATGGGTATTCTCATTCCCACARCCATGATTTCATCTGTAGTATTTTAAAAGTGATAGTGTGCAAACATCCACCAGTTAGTAGAGTAAAAGGAGAAATAGGAGGAAAAAAGAAAGAAAAATACTTGAGGCAACATCTGTGCCTGTCAACTTTTCAGTGCTTTGTTTTGGAATCATCTGGGTAGAAGCTGGGACCACAGAAAATGTTGGAAAAGYATATCCTGCTGACAAAAGTCTTCTTAGATGCAGAAAGAAAACAGAATGATAAAATATTTGAGAACAGGGGCATCAGTACATAAGCTTAATGTTATGAGATTACTATCCTTTCCTGTGCAGCAAATTGCAGCTTTAAGAAAGTTGCTAGCTGAGTACACTTCCCCTAAAATGCAAAGTATGTTTTTGTCTGTATCAGAGCATGCTGCAAATTCACAAACGTGAAGCCATCTGCAGTAGCCAAAGTTACAGATACAGGTACTGTTCTAGAAATAACTAGGCTTCTCCCTGGTCATGGTTATGAATGCAATTTCTTTCAAAGATTAATCTTTTTCATGATTAAATTAGAGAGTAGAAATAGTTTCTTAAGAAGTTATGAAAATGGATGTGTGACAATAGGTATTGATATATTTTTAAATGATCTTTTAAAGGCTGAAAAATAAGTTTAAAATGAGTTCTAAGCAGATCTAAGTAAAAAAAAAAAAAAAAAAAAAAAAAAACAAAAAACAAAAACACCAAAACCATTTCTCTGGAGTCCTCAGTAATTTCTGTAGCTTCTTTTCTCATGACTTGCCAGTGATATTTTACCATGATTAAAAAATTGACAATATCATTTGTTTATGGTATTTCAAATGCAAAGAATTGCCTTCAGGGCATTGCTTTATTGGTTTTACATTCCTTCCTGCTGTGTAAAATCTAATGAGGTTTATCTGTCCTTTAGGTGACCTACAAGCGAGATCTGTATGCAGCTGAATCGATTATTAAGGGTATGTGTTCATCCTTGTGGCTGTCAGTTTGCATATTCCTGAGTGTAATTTAGAATTTTATGTATTGTTTAAATGCCTTTAAGAAAAGTTTTATGATTAAAATGTGCTCAGGCAAGTTGTTTTAACTTGTTTTCTAGGATACTTGTATTATTATTTAGCCATATTATTTACTTCTCTTAGAAAATAAAACCGTATAAAAAAACTATGTATATTACAGAGCCAAATAGAGATCAAACTGAATGGCTCTCTAATGAATAAACACATTCTTGATTCTTAGTTCCAGTTCAATTCTGACTATGTCACAGCTTTCTAATCTTAGTAGTAGCCCAAAAAGCATATGTCAACCCTTTAGGGCTCTTTACCTTCTTATATGCAGGTGTATCCTAAATTTTTAGGTTTGTTACCTAAATTGATGTGGCAAAGATACATTGAAGCATTCAGTTAGTTCATGAATACTTCATTGAACTGTTTTTTTAACATTTTCCTGTACCAACATGATGGTTTAATAGCAGTCTGATAAAAAATGATCTGGAAAGAAATAAATCATAAGTACCGTATGTTGAACACTCTGTTTTTCCTAAAATGGACTACTTATGCAGAACTGAGAGATAAAAGCCCAGAAACAAATGAGTAGAAAGGGACTTTTCTTTGGGTAAAAATATCTTTTGGGGGAAAAGAGTTAATGTGGTTCCTGCTTAATAAAACATAGCAAATACTATGTCCTACTAGACTATTGTTGAGTGAACATAATTGTTCACTTCAGTGGTTCTTTTGTTATTACAAGATTCAGTATCAGTTTAGCTTCTCATTTGGATAAATTAGTCTGTAGTGAGCTCAGCACTGTCATGATAGACAAGCTAGCTAGCTTAAAAATAGCTCAGCTCTTGCTGTGGTATGCTGCATACTTCTCTGGAATTGTAGAAAGGAGTAGAATTTTAGAATGAGAAAGGATCCCAGAAACCTCAAGAARTTCTCTCTTTAATAAGAGATTGGGTTTTGTCTCCATAGATGGCAGCCTCGAATTCCTGAAAAACCTTATTCTGAGTAGGATTCTTAGAGGTTCCCAGACTCCGATATCTTTCAATCTTAGGATTTCCAAACATACTAAAGACAAGAAGGTTATCAGGAACAGTCAGCAAGGATTTATGAAAGGCAAATCACACCTGACCARCCTGATTGCCTTCTACAATGAAATGTCTAGCTCTGTAGATGAGGCAAGAGCAGTGGATATTGTTTATCTTTATTTCAGCAAAGCCTTCAAAATTGCCTCACGTAAAATCCTCATTGACAAGCTTATCAAGTATGGACTAGGAAAGTGGACAGTGAGCTGGATTAAAAACTGGCTGAACTGCTGGGCTCAAAGGATTGTGATATGCAGCACAGAGTCCAGTCACTAGTGATATGCTCCAGGGGATCAGTACTGGGGCCAGCGCTCTTTAACATCTTCCTGAATGACGTGGTTGATGGGACAGTGCACCCTCAGCAAATCTGCAGATGATATAAAATTGGGAGGAGTGGTTAATATGCCAGATGGTWGTGCTGCCATCTAGGGCACCTTGACAGCCTGGAGGAATGGGCAGAGAGGGACATCATGAAGTTCAATTGGGGGAGTGCAATGTCCTGCCTGTCCTTGGGGAGGTATAACCTTAGGCACAAGTACAAGCTGGGAGCCAACTGGCTGGAAAGCAGCCTTGCAGAAAAGGACCTGGGGGTTCTAGTAGACACATTGACCATGAACCAGCAATGTTGACCTTGCATCGAAGAAGGCCAACGGTGTCCTGAGCTGCATCAGATTGAAAGTGGTGATCCTTCACCTATGTTCAGCACTGGTGAAACCACATCTAGAGTGCTGGGTCAAGCTGGGACGAGAGAGACACGGACATGGACATGCTGGAGCTAGTACAGCAAAGCTCACAAAAACATTGTGAGACTGGAGCATCTGATGTACCCTTGTACCCTCAGAGGCTGAGAGAGCTGGAATTGTTTAGCCTGAGAAAGAGAAGGCACAGGTGTGTATGAATACCTGATGGAGGGAGTAGAGAAGATGGAGCCAGATGCTTCTCAGTGGTATCCAGTAAAGAGACAAGAGACAATGGGCACAAACTGAAACACAGAAAATTCTATTTGCACATCTGAAAAGGCTGGAAATTGGGTTCTCATGTTTCCTATCACAAAACTCAGAAGGTGGAAGAGAGATTGTCCTTGATTTTCTAGGAATAATTAATTCTGCTGAAACTGTCAATATACATATCTTGACACCCAGAGGCTATGAATACCATGYTTAGTCAGCAATTATTGAATTACTTTAATTATTATTGCATTAATATTTTCTGAATAGTATTTTTAACTTTTTTTTTAGCTTATAGGAAGCTTTAAAAATGGGGGCCTGGTCTGACTTGAACTAAGAACAATAATTCAAAAATTCAGTTTTCCTAATTTGCCTACTTATTTTTGGACAGTTACAGACTCTATTGGGTGTTTGCAAACTTTTTGCAAGTAGAATTCTTTCTACCATTAACAATTTTTCCCAAGTAAGATCTAAATAGGAAGTTCTTGATTTAACTCTATCAAAGTAGTTAATTATTGATGTTCTGAAATTCATGTTTTTTGGAAAAGTTCATAGTATTTTCATTTATTTTTTAGATGATCTTTTCTTGGATAAAGCAGTTCAGCTGGAATATAAATTTTGAAAGCTCATATATTGTTGTTATGCTTGTCATGTAAGGAAAATAGTTGACATGGTAAGAACAGTATCTAGTAGAATAGATCAGTGATGTCATGTTACAATATGATTCAAAATCAAGCAGKGATTTTATCTCTATAATGAATAGGGGTCTGAATTAATACTTTATCCTAAATGACAATTCAAGATGAAAAAGGGAAGTTATGCTTCTCAAAGATTGCAAAATTTCTTTTTTCTAGTCTACATATAAATCCCATTCCACTGGTCATTATGCATGTCCTTAACAAATCATCTGACTTGCACTTAACTGATGATCTACCTTGTCCCATTGATTCAGCTTCTGTGTTTATAATCAACTAAATACATAGGTTTTTGCAAAGTCAGCATCAAACTAGAATAGTAGTTTAATTTTTAAAAAACCTTCTTGGACTCCTCAGAATCCAGTTTATTTCATCTAGCAATATGCAGATCTGGCAGTACCTCCATAGTGGAAGTTCTCAGTGAATTTCTGATTTCTTGGATACGACTGGAATTAACCAGTGTTGCTATATTAATGTAAAAGAGGGGGTGATAGTTCCTGTTTGTGACAAGTTTTTGAAGAGGACACCAGCACTGATATGCAGTATTGTGCACCATATAGTACAGCCCTGTAACACATATTGGGTGGATTCAGACTCTAGGTGCAGGTCACCTAGAGTCCTTGAAGGAACAGTCCTGCTTGGTGCTGTAAAGCTGGGATGCAAGATGCCAGTGCTCAGCATGCCAGCTGGCATGCTGTCAGGGTGCTCTGGAATAGTCCCAAAAGCTGAATAATGTGGACAGGCAGGGAGTTAGGTTACTGAGAGTGCTGTTGAAGTTGTTCTGTGTCCCCATTCCTGTTTAAATATTCACAACTGATTTCTTTATCAGTAAGATAAAGAAATCTTTGATGAAAGATGTTCAGCTAAATGTTCCATTTGTGGTTATAAACAGTGTTGTGGGTTTTTTCTTTTTCCCCTCCTTTTTAAGTTAGGAGCTTAATTTAACTGATCTTTAAACACTTAAATKTTTTTGTGCTAGAATATTGAGGTTATACTTGTGCCTATGGACAGTTTTGCTTACAAATTCCTGGTTCACTTTTCCATTTTACTTTGCTATTATTTCTGAGGTACTCTTGCATTTGTGTAGTTTCTTCATGTATTAAATTGCAATTATGTAATTAATCAAATTAAATACAAGAAAAATGATTATGGCAATAAAATGATGTTTGAAAAAATTCAATTCTTCATCTGATTGTAATTATGAGACTCTCTTTATTCAGCTACATTATGAACGTAATTCTACATAATTAACAAATCCCAAATGTTTTGTAGAATCAGATAGATTTTTAAATACTGAGCTAATGAGACTTAACAGATAAATTTCAGCTTGCTRAATTTGACTCATATATAGGTAAGAAAAACAAACATGCATACGTGTGTGTATATATCACTCATACTCTACGCAATGCAAAGAAACTCTTCATAAAAAGACTAATGAGTTATTTGTCTGCTGAGACTGTTTTCTTAAAACTTATTAATTTGCTTACTTCCTCAATTCTTTCTTTTACAGCTCTATTATGAAAGTCTCAGAATCCTAGCATCGTTTGTTTTTATAAACAGTATATTTAGTGCTTTTCTTTACTTCAGCAGGTATGAACTTGTAGAGTATGCAGACAAGGTGGCACATGCCTATTTTTAATAGTCTTGAAGTAAGAAAACATTGTTTTACAATAAGGGTGACTCATCTAGAAATGTAGTTAAGATCTTGCTAATACAAAACATCGTAAAAAATTTCCATTAGGACTGYTGCCTTCAGGGTAAGTATCTTTGAACTCTAGTTCAAACATGTAAACTTTTAAGTGTAACTTCTCAGTAGAACTTTGTAAAGAGTTTGACTCTTTCTCTCTCTGTTTTTTCTTCCTCTTTTTTAAGGCCTCTCCTTCTACAACTGCTTTTTCATATGAGTGTGCACATGCAGATTGGACATTTTGCCCTCATATTTGGCTAAATAAGTATTTGTTTATCTACATGTATATAAAATTTGCTGTTTTGCAGGTGCAAAAAGACRTAGTTGTCTTTGAATATATTACAATGCATTGCAAACTCTGTTTATAACTGTTGCGAGCTGAATACCATCTTTTGTGTTATAAGAAGAACCCATGTGACTTTATAAAAACACTTAAAGGACAAACAGCAAAAGGGTTACTTGCAGAAAAAGAGGGTAGGCTGTACTTTCATGGGCGCAATGTTGTGCTCATTAACTTCTGGCTGTTCTCTACTATGAAGCAATGAATGACAGATGGGGGAAGTACTATTTGTAATAGTTATTGTCAGATGAAAATAACCCTCTTCCTGTCTTCTACCACAAAAATTCCTCCTTCTTATATGCTAATATTGGCAGGAGCAGTGTCAAGTTTGGCTTTCGGTTTTTGTGGCTGCAGAGAAATGTGGAATGGGTAAACAAAGAATTGTTAGATATTTTTGCTTACCTGTGTTGTATGAATAACAATTTCAACTCATTCTCTTAAGTATGAATGAGTTAGATGCTTGACAATAGTTATTTCATTTTTCTTCTGTTTACAGTCATAGAAACAGTTCTGTTATGAGATTCTAAAAGTGTCAGGGAGAACTGGCATGAATTAATTCACTATTTTGAATTTACTGCAGACTTGTGAACAGATAACTATTTGATGAATAAGGTACACTTCAAAAAAAAGTAGGAATAGATCAAGAATACCATGATGTGTAAATACATTTACACAAGGAAGTGTATCCTATATGTGAAATTAAAAGAAAAAAAATACTTCTGTAGGCTAACACCTATATGCCATTCAGAGACATTTATTGTTCTGATATTAGTTTTGTAGGATATGGTATTTATGATCTTTATTCAAACAAAAATATAATTCCTGTTTATTTGTAGCATGCTCTTTAGGGTAAACTTTATACAAATTATGGCAGCACACTTAATATATTTATTTAACTAGGATAATTCCATAGTAACTCCACATATTTTAATCTTTTTACTAAACTTTAAAAGGAATTTGGCTGAAGTCTATCTACCCTGATGGATTAGAATAATCTTAAATACTTAACATGCTGCATTATATAGTCTTCTAACTACAGATTTTCTTAGTACCAATGTATCTATGGCAGAGAAATCAGGAAGCCTGCATTTCAGATAGCTAAGGATTTAGGTAATAAAGAAAAACTCACTTCAAATACATGACCTTTTAATGACATTTTCCCCCCTCACCTGCAGTTTTCATTTCTGAGGCGTGTTAATGTTGCTGTATAAATACAGAGTGTATGTGTGTGAGAATTAGTATTTTATTGTCACTAGACTATTGTCGCTATTAAAAGAATGTGGGAATGTAACAGTCATTTCTTGCAGATAAAAAGAGGGCGAGAGCGAGAGACAAGTCCACCAAATTTTATCTCTTATAAATTACAAGTCATTTTCAATGTTGCAAAATTTTCATGTGAAAGTATGTCAATACATTACATTGTTTTAGAAGCTAATGTCAGGAAATCTTTCATTTTAGTTAGGAAAGTCTTGTCTAAAGAAAAAAACACTAAGATATAACTGATTATGAAAGAAATTAATGTTCAACAATAATGGGGGGTGGAAACATGTAGAAAGTGCTCAGAGTGGTATAAACAATAACGAATAATAAAATTAGCAAGTACCTCCTCAAATTCTGTCAGGCAGAAAACATGAAGTGAATTTCATTTTTATGAAAATTTTGAAAAGTTGGGACATATCTAAGTATACGTTAAATGACGTTAAATATTTATACCTTAAACTAGTAACTGATGGCTCTCATTGAAGCTGATGGGGGTTTAGTCAAGATCATCWGTTCAGTCTAGGGAACAATTAATCTTGTCCAAAAATGAAAGACTAAAATACGTCAGTTAAATTGTTTCCTAAAACTTTGTTTGGTTACTGGGAGCCCGTGTGAGTATCTTTAGTTGTAGGTGCCTCTGTTGTGAACTCTTGTAGTATTCTTGAATCCCACTAGAAAATGTTTGCTTTGCTGCCTGCTACAGCATTAAGGATTCTATTAAAGAGAAAGAGGGGATGGGGAAGAGAGACAGAGAGAGGCTTAATGGAAGTTGTTTTGAAATCTTATCAGATTTCTTTACTCAAGAAAATTCCTATCGCTTTTCTGATAGAGAAATTCAATGTCTGGCCTCACACAATTTGGCAGTGTAAAGGGCTTTTAGCTATTTTTAATTTTATGGGAAAATGTGCTCTGAGTATGTTAAATGTGGTGCAGTGTCAAGAGGCTTACTCCATAGTCAGGCACAGCTGAGAAGTCAAGAATAGATGGGAGACAGGTGTTGCAAAGAGGAGGTTTCCAGGAAAATAATAAATTTAAAATAAATAGAAGGGGAAGCCAAAGCAAGAGAGAGACATTGGTAGGTAGTGTAATAGTGATAAACCAAAGGATCAGTCAAGTGAAGAGGAAAGAAAAATAGGACAGAGACAATGAGGCAGAGGAAGAATAGGCATAATCAAAGGTAAAGTTAGCATGTTCAGTATTTCTGTAATATGTAACTGGTATAAACAATTGGTTTTACATCAAAATTKCCAGAAATTCCATGCCACTTGTTGAGATTCAAGCAAAGCTTTTGACAGTCTCCTAGCATCCCAGACCAAAAAAAAAAAAAATTTTTTTTGTCCAAAAGACAAAAATCAGAACAAGTGAAGTTCCAAATCAATATAACAAAACTCTTTCATCATAAGAATAGTCAAGCAATGGAAGAAGTAGGTTGCCTGGAAAGGTTGTGCAGTTTCCATCCTCAAAGGTTTTCAAGACTCAGCTGCATAAAGGGTTGAACAGCTAGGTCTGACCTCATAG
The DNA here is from genome assembly GCF_003343005.1 of Rhea americana. Taxonomy (NCBI): domain Eukaryota; kingdom Metazoa; phylum Chordata; class Aves; order Rheiformes; family Rheidae; genus Rhea; species Rhea americana. The sequence goes on from NW_028185173.1 coordinate 1,189,871, forward strand.
CTAACCCTGCTTTAAGAAGGAGGTTAGACTAGAGACCTCCTGAGGTCTTTCCAGTCTCGAATGATCCTGTGAAAAACAAAATTTTGTTAGTATTAGAGTTGCCCATGATGTGCTGTGAGATCTTACGGCTTTCCAGAATTGAGTATCTGATTCACCCAAACACAAACTTCTGAAAACCAAGAGTGAAGTTTGGCACAGTTTGCTGTACCTTCAGTCAACAGAATTCATTAAACTATTGGGAGTTATTAACAAGCATTCCAGCTGTATTCCCTGAATTCGGTTTAATTATGCTGAATCATAGTGATAAGCACTATGAGTATTTCAAGAAATCGCCTTCTTCGTTGTCATCTAATGTCAGTAATGTGGGCCTGAACAAATACTTTTTTGTAGTTGTCCATTGTTTAAGTAAGCTTTTTAAACAGTCCTTTTTATGATATTTTCACATTGTATGTAACTATATGAAGTATATTGTAAAGTTTGAGTTGTGTTCTGTATTAATTGTACCAGCTTCCCTTGAAATAAATGTTAAATAAATTTACAGCTTTTGAAAAGGTGCTGTTGAGAGACAGCAGTATATGCATATAAAGTAATGTTCAGCAAATTAGTAATTTTGTTTGATTCTTTCATGAAACATTCAGTGTTTTTTTTCCTCTTATTTGCAGACAGCCTATCACAACAAATTTGTATTATTACTGATATGAAGGAAGATGCAGTGCAAGCTGGTTTTCTCCTTCATGAATCTCTGAAAAGCCAAATAAAAGTAAGTACAGCTCTGTGGTTTAAAATTGTATTATTGATCTAGTGTTTCTGGTTGTCACAACTCGTAAGAAACGGTGTAAATATTGTGACTACAGAAGCTAAGACCTTCTGTGTCACTGTAGTGTTACAAGAGGTTAACATGATTAACACTAGGTGTGGAAGCTACCAAGAAAGAAACACCTTCTGTCCAGTCATGGTGTGGAGATGCTCTTAAAAATATATATATTAGAGGAGAAAGTGGATCCAAGACAGCAGAAAGAAGGTTGTTTTGGGCAGGGTTTGAATTGTTGCAAATTTGTTACAGAAGACATGCTTTAGTTACTTTGGTTCAGACTTTAGTTCAGACTTCAATTAAAAAATAAGTTGCATTCCCTCAAAACTGCAAATGCAAAGTCAAAGTAATTGGTCTATGTGCAGAGATATGGAAGTAAATTTCACTTAGAGCAATTGCCATTCATAGCACTGTTGTGGAATACTGATGGAGTTTTCCATTGGCATTTAATTACCTTGTCCTTTTTCCTTATTCCTACTGATGGAACTACCATATGTCTTCATTTTTCCAAATATGCTCAACATTTAATAATGGGTTAATTCTTAATTGTGTCTTATGTGACGATGTCACTCCTTTGCATTTCTCTAAGGAGAAACAGACCAGTACTAGCTGTTCAAAAATAGAGGTTTCCTGGTTTGCCTAATGTTTCCTCAGTGTTCTGGAAAATAAGACTGATTTTAGTGTGGGCTTGTAGCTGAATGGGTTTTATTCATGCCTATGGATCTTCTGCTTTCTATGCTTAATTAATATTTTTGTGTAACTAACTGTTTTGCTGTTTTATATCTGGAAATGTCATTTGACATATGTAGAGTTTTTATATGGCAAGATTTATATTTCCTAGGGGAAATCATGCTTTATATCTGCTGCATACCTACATGTACAAGTGCAAAACGTTGGAACACTTGAATAAGAATTTCTTGTCTGAATAGCTGTATAGTGGAGTAGAAGTATGTTTCCATTTCACTGATACCACTTCACATCACTAGTTTTCCTTTTTCTTCATGTGAAAATATTTCAAATATTCAAACATTTTTGAATAATTTTTGAAAAATTTCAAATATCAAAAATACAAATATTTCAAAGAATTATTCTGGAAATACTAGGAAGATAACACTTACACATATTAGGGGAAAAAAATTACTACTTTTAAGTGTTGATTTACACATATTATTACATTTGCGTATAGCTACATTAAAAATACCATGAGAAACACCTCCAAGCCAGTAAGAAAAAGCTAAGCATTTGTTAAGCATCCAACATTCTGAAGCCAAACTTAAGCTCGAATCAGGCTGGCGCCAAAACTAAACTTAATTCACAGAATTAAAATCTGCAATGTGCTTCCAAATTTTCATTGCAAAACTAATTTACTGTTGACTCGGTGAGATGTTTAGACCTCTGGTGCATTTGATTAAACCACAAATAAAATGACCACAAAAAAGGTAATGAGGGCATCAAGTAAAAAGATTCCTACTGATGTGKGACTGATTTTTTTTGATATGTCTATTAAATCAGTTTATTTAACAGTAGTTGTCAGAATCTGTACTTCTAACACCTTTCTTTTCTTTTTTGCTCCATGTTTTCTTTCTTCATAACTTTGTTGCTTATTAAAATTGTTTAACACTTTAAAAAATTCCTGCAAGTRAGATCTGTAGAAGAGCTCCAAAAACATCCTCATTCATTTTGTGAATCCTTTGAGTTCTTTCTATTTAATCATTAAGTAACAAATTCTTTTTACTGAGATAATATTTTTAGCTAATTTTTTAACTCTCCCAAGTAGTGTTATAATTAACTGATGTTTTTCTTAACTTTGATTAATACTCATTTACTCATTTAGTTAAAAAAAACCCAAAAAATCAAAAAAAAAAAAAAAAAAAAAAAAAACAAAACACTTTTGCATAGGACATTAACATGCCAAATAGACAAATTGACAATGAATTGAGGATTCCAGTTTGGCAGCAAGGACTGTGATTCACCTGTCTGCTTTCCGATGAGTAATCTGCTATTGAATTGGTGCTTCCTGAATGCTGTTTCCTAGCAAGGTTTTAATTGCTTAGTCTGACCTATTGCATAAAATGGGAATTGAATTAATTCTGTTATTCATAAAACTGGATGTGACAAGTAAATTGAAAATACAGATGAGTAAAGCCTTGGAGACTAGTTAAACTATTTCATTAACTGTCAGATCATTGCTTACGGGTATTCCCTCCTTATCTGAAGAAAATAAGAATTCAGAAGTATCAAAATAGGGTTAAATTTGATTATAATCRCTGGAAATGTGTTCCATAGCTTGAACACTCAGAGACTCTCTTAGAATATAATGACTACAGACAAGAAAGTTGAAATGAAACTGAAATACAGAGATAATAATTGGTGGGTCTTTAARGAAACTGCACAGAAACTACTGATCGTACATATTGATAGGAAAAGACAGAGAATGCATGTCAATATTGGAGGATTGTCAGAGAAATAAAAATGGTAACGCATATGATATCATTTGTTCTTTCATTATTTTCGATTAGGCACTGTCTAGAAAACATTTTGGATGATCTCTCCCAGCTACTCTGGAATCTACTTTTTACCAAGTAAATTGATAAGTAACTCTACTAAGAGCTTCTTTGGAGACATGCTTCTGTATTTTAAAAAAGTGATTTCTCTTGAAGTTACTCACTCTAATAGTTTTTCTTTCAAATTATGAAAATTGAAAGGTAACTGTACAGTTCGCTTATGAATTTTGTAATTTGTCTGTAGAAGTGTGCTCCAGTGAAGAGATTTTTTCCAATATTGCTGTAGTAGAAGATCACAAATGATGTAAAGAAGCATTGGGTAGTCAGTTCTTAAAAAGTAAATTCATTTACTAGTTAGGAATTTTCTTAAATTTACAAAAAGGTCCGTATGCAATGGTATGTGAAATAAGGCTTTTCTTTTCAAACATGAAAATAGCCTTTCATGTTCTTGTTTGCGTGATGTTGTGAGAGGAACGTGTGCRTATAGGGTGAGTGTGTGTGTATATGTATGTATACAAGGATGGAGAGGTAGGTAGAAAAATCACAGAGTAATCCTGTTTTKAATAGAAAAAAGATTGGATTGAGGCTTTTAGCTGATGCCAAATGGCTTAAACTTACTTATATTTAGACTAAAGAGCTTTGTCTACACTAACTATTAAAAGGTGAATTTGGCAAGGTGCTGAGTGCACATATCCTGAACCAGAATATTAGCCTTTGTTCAGTTTTAAGCACATGAGTAGTTTCACTGAAGTCTTGCATGAAGATAGGCAGAGCTCTGCATTTTTTTATGGGAGGATTCTTTCGAAAGCTAATAGGAATTACACGTTACAGTTACATGTTTATTAGGATTTGAGGACCAAGCYCTTAATATGTTGAACAACTCACACAAAAGAGGGGTGTGTGTATTTATGCATACAGCACACATGTATTGTTATGATTTTATCCGTGTTACATCCCTCCTAGAATATAGATCTAGCTGTATCTACTTTTCCAGGAGAGACAACTGATCTTCTTTTTGCTGGATAATATARTTGTAAAAATAAAGACTCAGTGTAATGTCAGACCGAATCATTCAAATTAAAACTCTAATATTCTATATTTGTTTTTATATGTTCAAAAATGCTTAAACATCATGTATTGTAACTTTTCAAGGGAAAAATAATGTAGGCCTTCTCMTTTGAACCATATTTCATTTAACTTCTGAAACGAGACTGGCATGCAGTGTATTCCTCTTCATTTAAGCATGTGTAAGGTTGTGAAGATAATAGTGTTTTCTGATTTTGAAAGAAAGCTCAAGCCAGAAGACCCATGGAGTRTTGCATTTTTCAGTATTTTTAGTAATTCTTGCTTTCTGTGTTTTTCTTTTCTCTTACTCTTCAAAATATTAAATAACATCTCTTTATAGCTGCATTATTGAATTTTTCTCCAAAATGGTTCTAAAATGCATAAATTTCAACTTTGAATTATAAATCATATTCCTTTGGAAACGGGTTAGCTGCCCAAGTATTAAAAAAAATAGCAGTACAATTTTAGATAATAGTGCAAAGCCTTTTTTAGATACGTATTTGGTACTTCTGTTGGATTGTGAGTTAAGTGACATTTGAGAGAACAGAGTATATGTATTCTTTGTTTGCTTTAGCATGTAAGATATGTTCTGGACTGTGCAACAGGGAGGTTTGCTGGCTAAACAGCATCAACATGAAATTTTTGTCTTTTCCAAATATTTTTATTGACTTTAAAATGCTATCTTCTTCTAAGKGAACAAATTCCCCTTCCAATATCTGATTGGCCATTTTACTCAAGGCAAGCYTGAAGCTGATGATATAGTAGAATCTTTATTTTAAACAAGATARGATTATTTCTTATCTGGTGTTATGGTTAAAGGTTGCAAAATAAATGATTGTCATTAAGATASTATTTTATAGTATTTATTGAAGAAATTCTAAGTATTGCTTGGTGCATACAGAATTCCAGAATACCTAAGCAACTGGAATTCCATTGAGTACTTATTTGGTTTTAATTGTATGAAGACCATTTCTGTATTTATTGAACATTGGAGGGATTTACTGAGAATTAGACGCTGAAACCTTTTAGATTGTTTTGACCCTATAAACAGTCTTTTCCTTTCAGRGAACGGTTGAACATGTTGAGGCAGGCAGTGGGTCTGGTGCCTCGAAGGCTCCCTCAGGTGAGGAGCGCCTGTTCGGAATGGCTCCCTCTCAATATGCTGAAGCAAAAACTTGCAGAGGTGTCCGCAGAGYGTTGGACTTGATGCTTCACTGTTGCATCCCTTAAATTTGAGCAGGATTTTTAGTTTGCATATTAGAAATACTACCTACACTTTTAGCATGTGAATGAACAACTCCACCGTAATGGTGAAACRTTTAGCAGATAATGAATACTAAAGTTGATTTGTGAAGTTGTGAAGCTTTTTTTTCTTTTTTTCATCAGGTTGAAGCTATATCAATTTCTCTATGTAAAAATGATAATCATCTACAGAACATATTCTCAGGGCAGTGCTACAATTTTATTTACATACACGTAAGTAATAAGGATTCATGCTTTCAGTTTTGAAAACTAAACAAAAGTGTAATAGTAATGGTAAATGGTACATGTTTGAGTAATAGGTTGTTTCCTAATTCTAACCTCTTGGTATATCCACTTCAGGTTTGATATTTCTGATAGGCACAAAACTAGATCTTTGAGATAGCAGTCCATATTTTCTCTCTTGTTTTTTATGCTTCCTCCAGTCATAGGTGTCTTGTTAAAGCAAACATGAAATTCTTGAGAAATACAACAGGAAAGCAACTGAGCATAGCTTAAAATTTCCTTTCGCAGATATTGCAGAGAAGTGAATTGAACAGGTATATCCTATGTGTGGTCATCAAACTCTGCATTGCTACTGTGATTTAAATTAGTATTTACTATTTTGGATGGATGCATGCCCAGCAACCCATATTTGGGTCCCTGCAATGGAACAGGAAGGTTTTAACTGAACCTTATTTGAGATCGATGAAGGGCCTTAAAAGACGTTATATCCTTCCTAAAAATATTATTATTAATGTCAAAGCTTTTCTGTATATCCATAACTTTACCAAACAAAAATGTTACAAGCATAAAAAACGTACTGTATCTTTGTTTAGTAAATAAAAGACCTTTGTATTCCATTTTTATGAAATAACTGTTTGATGATTTTAGTAATTTTAAACATTTGTTTTCATTTAGGATAAACAATCTGCATTTCAAGAAACCCAGCTACTAGTAGATACGTTGGAAAAATCAAATATTCCTCTCTTCTATCCAGTTATTCTTATTTTGGTAGGTTAACTCCTATAAATTACTACAGTAAACATCTAATAAAATGTTGTTAAATGTTAGAYTTCAAACTATTTCAAGAGACACTGCTAACTCTGAGTAAAATGGTAATCTTGAACTCTAAATTAGATTGCAAAAGGTGTCATTGCATTGCAGCAAATGTATTACAACCTATCAGGGAATAAACCAACACTAGCAAAAAGCTTATTAGTTATGCTTTTCATTAAAATATTCATTGTGGCTAACCATATTGAACTGTTAGCTCCTGCTTTGTTGTTGTGCCCAGCGCTGTTCAGGGTACTGCAGAATGATGTATTTTGCTGGAATGTTTAGGCAAAGGAGAACTATGTGGCTTTAATTTATCTGTGCTTTGTGGTTTATCTGAAGTTTTAAAAATATTATTGCATTTCTGGTTCAAGTATTAAAAATGAACTTTGAAATACTGTGCAATATAATTTTAAAAGACACATATGACTGAAAAATCTATTCTGGTACGTGACAAAAGTTTGAAAGTGTATTTTCAGGTGAAATTCTAATTATTTGACTGTTCTTGTCAGAATAGTTTAGTAGCTCATGTGGAAGACAGCTGAAGGTGTACATGAGTTTTGTTTTATTCCAACTGTGGAAAAAAAATATGAATAGATTTGAAAATTTCTGTGCTGGTTRATATGACATAGTTCTGTCATTTTATTTTCTGGCTTCGTAGTTAGTGARGGATGTATTGTACTGTAGGATGGATGGCACATGACTCACCAAGGAGTAAGCTTCTGAACTATATTTATGCTGTCTAGTCATGATACATCATAATCTGTTGTGATTTTAAAATCACTCTATTTCTGAAACATTTCTAAATGGATAAATAGTTATTCTACCTAAAGCAAGAGAATCCTGAATAATTTCTGAAGTGTAAGTCTAATGATCTGAAGATTAAACTGAGAGTTTACTTCTCAATTTCAGTCTTAATCTGAAATTTAGCTTCTGTAAGTGATGAAATTTTATTACCTCCTTAACAAATAAATGAGATATCATGAAGATTATTGCTTTACAAATGAAAAAGTTGATATCCTCATCTCATATATGTTGTTGTCTCAAGTCCTGGGAGAATATGAATCTACGCACATGGACATATTTATCACTTTATTTCTAGTATGTCATCTTGACCATATTTATGTGGAAATTCAGAGTGGAGCTTAAATTTTACTAAATTTTCAACCAGAAGTGAATTCTTTCTGTATTTGAAAGTGAGAGTAATGATAGGCTTCTAATTCTGATACCCATTTATAAGGCTAATGGAAAAGCAGAATATTCTTCTCTGAACTGAGGATGTTTTTATTAGCCCCTCATTAACAACTTAAAAAATGATTTCTCTCTCTGTTAAATTTTGGAGGAACTTAGAGAAAGTTGGAATTGTTAATCAATTACGTAATACTGTAATGTTAAACWTTTTTTTTTCTAGATTCATAAGTAATCTTTACTATGGACTGTGATTTTTTGTTTCCTATGACACATGGAATATGAGACCTTTGTTTAACTAATTGCAATTGTAAATATCTCTGACTTTRTATACAGACTTGCTGTGATACTTAGAGATTTTTCCCTAAGATACCTAGATTTTGAATTCATCATAGAATCCAGCATTATCTTTAAAGAAAGCCTGCTTGTTTGTGCAGCCTACTGAAGGCACAAATAATTTAAGCAAACAGCTTTTTAAGCAACCTCAGTAATAAAATGATACATTTAATCCCTTTTGTACTGTACTCTGAATGACATATTTCATGCCTCAGTTGTTCCTAACAGATATTGAAAATTTCCCTAACCTAGACAGTGGGAGAAGAATCTTGCAACAAGGTAGAAAAAGAAGCTAACATTTAAAAACAGATAAACTTACATGTGTAAAAAATACCTCTCTAAAAAACAAAAAAGTACCCGAACTACAAAAATGCACTTTGTTCTACACATTCTTGTTTTATGGAGTTACTGCATTATCTTTTAGAAATACAAGATGGAAAAAATAGGCAGAGGACTGGGCAGTGTGTTTTAAATGATTGAAAGAATTATCTAAACAAATCATTGTCTCGTATTAATCACTGGGATCAGTTTAAATCCTTTAAACTTCTAATCCTTAAAACTCTTTACAGATGATATGGCTGGGGGATGGAAACTTCTTTTAACAGTCTTTAATTACATTGAATGTTGAGTGTTCTCTTAAATAACATTTGARTGGGATTCTCCTCAGCTTTACTTCTTGTTAAATATCTCATTTAACATAAAGCCTGAATGCATTGTTAGAGAAAATTCACTTCCCTTTTGATGTAGAAGGGCACCTTTAACRGTTCTTAAACCAACATGACTCAATTTTAGGTAATATGATGTTTTTATGCGTATGTTTTAGGTTCAAGTTGAATGGGAAACATTATTTCTTTCTCCTCTCAAAAGTAAACCCTGCTCCTGGTAGTGAAGAACTGAAAGGATAGATGAAGAAAGCAGCTAACTGCTCCATTCTAACTTTATAGTCAGTAACATTTTGTCTTTAGCCTACAGCCTTGTCTAATTTATACTTTTGTGTAATAAGAAAGTTCTTTTCTAGTCTCTGATTTCAGAACTTGTGACTTTTTCATAGCGATCTGATAATTGAGAGAGTTGATTTTATTTTTCGTTCCGATTTTCAACTTACTTGATTTGTAAGAATAACAAGTATTATTAAGGCACCAGATTAGCAATTTGACCAGCATGTTAACCAGCCGAATTATCCCAGTATAAGGATGGTCAGCACTGGATATAATTATTTCTGTGCATATTGCCTCCATGAATTGCAGTAGATGAAGAAACAGGTGCAAAGGCTGTCTGTCTGGCCTTTAGGACAGGTTAAAATTACAAGAGAAACAGGGAGGCGTAGAGGTAAACTTCATGCAATCGTTTTACCTCTTACCTGCATCGAACCAATATCATGTCCAACCTTGCTAAAACTGGAAGACTCTTATTCTTGATACCTTTCTGAGCAATTTGTATACATTTGTAAATGCAAGTGTCTTACTGAACCAGTGGGGTCATTTTGTTTTTGCTAAAATTAGTTAGGATTGGAGAGAAAGGAATTCTAATACTTCATCTCTGTAATTGCCAGTATTTATTTGCACTTCAGGCCAAAGCAAGTTTGAGGAAAATCTCTTACTAATGCTATGGAAAAGGGCAATATAAATAAGTGTTAGATCGTTTTCTTTCAAAACAGTAGGTTTAAAATTTCTTGTAAATAGCTGTAAATATGCAATACTTTGCTATCGTTTTATTTTTTTTATTTTTTTTTTTTGGAAAAAGCACCTTTAATAAAATAAGTTGCTGGTGAATAGTTCCACAAAACTTTTGTTTTTGTAAATGTGTACTTAGAAAGTAAAGTGATTTTATAAAAAATAGTTTAAAGGAAATGAGTAAACACCTATCATGTGTCAGGATAAATTGAACGTAAGTTATAACAGGAACTTAAAACATTTTTGGAATATGTGGATCTCTGAGGTTAGCTATCTACTTCCACCTCTCWATAGCACTGACTGATAAATTTTATATGGTTGGAATCTTTCAACCAGAAAAATACTTTTCTTTCTTTTAAGAAGATTTATGGTTCTAGATTCTCCTGTTATTAATAGATGCTTGAACTTTATATGTATAAATAATCATCCTTAATCTTGATTTTCATGGTTAATAGGAACTTTGCAATGTAAACTGAGGAAAATAGTAGAACACTTAAGTTCTGGGAAAGAGTTGAGAGAGCCTTGATCCAGGTGAACCAGTTATCTCCCCAGAAATACTAGCTSAGGTCTGTGGGACCAGCTAGGTTTGTGCAGCAACCCGGCTGGGTGAGTGAGACTCCCCTTTCCCTGCTGCAAGAGCTAGTCATATTGTTTTGAAGTAGTTGCTGCTTTTAAAAGTTGAAGTGTTAYGTTGATATGAATGCAACTGAAGCAACTAAAAAGGTGGTAAATAAAAATAGATTCTTAATGAATTGAATTCCATTTTGAAAACCTTCAAGGTACTTAAACATCTATTTCTCTAATTTCCTACTACTGAAAATATYCCGTGGAAGTTACTTTAAAGCTTAGAAAATAACTTGTTGTTTTTCTGATTTAATTAAACATTTTTAATATGCAGTCAGAAGCCAATTAGGAAAAATCTTTGTTAGCCTGTATTTTTGTGTGTGCTTAACAATGRTACAAAATACTAAATTTTGGCAGTCTAAAATAATTCATTTTGAAAATGTGGATTTTTTTGCATCTTTGTTCCTTTGCAGRTGCACTTGAATAGTTCGGAAAATATTTCTTTCAGCGTTGGGATGGAAGAACTAACTAGAATCAAGAAATTTGCAAGGGAAGTGAAAAAGAAAAATATTTGGGTTTATGGTCTCCTTATCCATTACAAGGTATGCAGTTCTCTTTTTACCTGCAAATTATCTACTTTTATGATTTATGTGAGTAATGATAGAATCTTAATTCAAAAAAAAAATCAAAGAAATAAATAGGACATGAAAAAGGTTTGTTGGAAAGATTCTTGCCTGTTCTTGTTCAAAATTTKGAAGAGCCTCTGGTTACAGGCAAAAATGTAAGCATTTTGATTAGAGAGGAATAAAGGGTAAGCAGTTTTTCAAAGCCTGTGAAAGTGTTAGAGCCCTTTTTTCCTTTTTGCTGTTCTATGAAGAAGACTTGATTTTTTTCAATATTTTGTAACTAGAAAATATCAGAAGTATTTTTGATCCATGGTTTTGCAAAATTTTGTTCCTCATTAAAACAATGTTTGGTATTCAGGTAGCAGAAASGATATGGCATATAGGTGATGACACAAACAGTATCCATGTCTGCAGTAGCAGCAAATTKTCTCAGCTGGAAGCAAAAAGAGTTAGCACTCCAGCATCCTTTGTATTCAGAAAAACTTTCTAAAAATAAGCCATTTTGCCTGAGAAGGTGTTCTGCTTGTCAAAAAATTGAACTGCCTTGTTTCCAATGCATGTGGAGTTTTCACATCAACAATCAACAAATCAACAATCAAACTGCGTTTCTAAAACATTGACTATTTTACATTTTGAGTTTAATCAGAAATTGTTTTTCTTATGTAATTGTATATGGAAATTGCATTGTCATGATAAGATTGTAGAAGCACATTTGATCTGTGATTTCCAATGTTGAAAGGATTTTCACACATTTTCTRAAATATATCTAAAAGTGTTGAAATTATTACTTACATGAAAAGAATAAAAAATAAAATTGATTAGCTTTGTTCTTTTATTTTCTAATGATTACTACATTTAAGTGATTTTAAATCGTTTTAGAATTCCCTTAGACTACAGTTATATGAATAGCTGTAGTGGCTTATACTGAAGCAAAATACCCAGCAAATATTTATGTTTATAAATTACAATATTGTACAGATTGATAAAGCTTCAATAATGTCACTGTCTGTTGTGACAACCTGTCATATTCTTCCTGACCTGGAGTTCTTTAGTTTTTTTGTGTGTGTACGTGTGTGTGTGTACGTGTGTGTGTGTACGTGTGTGTGTGTACGTGTGTGTGTGTACGTGTGTGTGTGTACGTGTGTGTGTGTACATATATATATAAAAAATCATTTCTTGTTCTCTGTTAAAGCTGCCTTTCTACTTTTATGGTGCTAGTATGTTAAATTGAAGTCTGGTAAGATATGTAATATACTAAAAACTGAAAATAGGAAGGATTATTACCTTGACTGGTGTATGCTTTTACAAATGCTTTTCAGTAGTTTGAATTTAATTTTGTACATGTAGTTAAAGACTGGTGCAAGTATCTGCACCTGGTAGAAATATACCTTACTGAACCACTAGTTTTCTCAATTTATTTGAATTCTGCATATGTGGCTTCACTTGGTTCTTTTCCTACCCATTTCAAATCTATTCCAATATACCTTTTTCTATCTTTTCACTCTAGTCTCTGTCAGTGTGCCTGTTTCTTTAGTTTGCTGTGATCTGTAGAGTAGTGAAAGGTAAGCCAATTTGTGTAGGATTTTTTATTTATTTTATTTTACTTTTTTTAACCCTGCTCCATCTTCTTTATTCAGTAAAGTCTATTTTGTGTTTTAGAACTCTGTTCAAAAGTCAATAAAGCTTCTTTACAGTATTGTAGGAAAACAGTGAGGAGAACTTTGCAAATAGGATTGTCTGGATTTGGACAATTAAGAGTGGAGGAATAAAATATGGGTATCTTTGTGCTATTTGGGGAACTGCGGAAGTGGAGACAGGAGGATATACAACTTCTCATTTTTTTTTTCCTGGTGGTATAAACCCCATTTTTTCCCAGAGTAAATTCTGACTACTTTTGATAAAAAATCATTTGAGTAACTGTTGAAACKTAGCTTGAAGAGATCATACAAGCATGTTATCAAGGTAAAATGTAACATAGCAAGCCTGGCTTTAGTGTTAGTAGAATGTTTCTTTAATTGAGAGTATATATGATTTAATAAATAAGTGGATATATGCTTTCATAAAGCTGATTGATTGGAAGAAAAAGCATTTATAATGTTCAGTTGATTTTTGCAAGCTCTATTATTAGCAGGCATGTATAACAGATAATCACAGAATCAGTAAGGTTGGAGGGACCTTTGGAGACCATCTAGTCCAGCCTCCCAAAGATTTCCCAGTRCTGGTTCYACTGGGGTTTGAACCCAAAACCTTCAGCATGTAAAGCAGATATGATAASCACTACACTATCCCTTTACCCCATAAATAAGTACGATTTGCAATTCTTAATCCTAGGTAGTGAGAGAATTGCTGCTTTCTCTTTTGGAAAATAAACAGCTAGAATTATTATATAAGATCACTGCAAGCAACATCCTCATCTATTAATGTGGATAAAGTATTATGTAGAATAAAACAGTTTGCAAGGTGATTTAACCACTTCTAGCCATCTTGTCTTAAACAGCTTCAAAGCATTTTCTTCCCTCAAAGACGGGGATATTGTCCTGAGTTCCTGCTCATCACCGTTTGATAGATAGCTAACAAACAGATCATACAGATCACGTATGTTATGTGTCGAGTTTTCTTACAGCTGCAGATCTGCAAAGAACACAATTGCTCCTAGGTAATGACGTATGGAAAGGACTTTTTTTTTTTTTTGTTGAAACAATGATCTGAGAGTCACCAAGTTTTAGTACTGAGATTAACTCAGTTTTAGTACAACCTATTAACCCATATGTAAGCCCCTCTCTGTGTCTAGCACAGAGAAAGTAAATGTGTGCCAACTCGGTATCAAAAGTCTGACTCTCCAGCCAAGCTTTAGGCTTGCAAAGGCTCTTGCTTTTAGAGGTGTTACCAGTTCCCTGTTGCGGTTAGCAGTGGGTGCTGTCGCGTTCACAGCAGTTCCATGCTCGAGGGTGGGAAGGTTAACTTTCATCCTGGTGTGATGGGGGGTCCAGAGGTAGCGCAAACCCCAAAAGCACCTGCTTCAGTAATGCAGGATGTTCAGAGCTGGCTGTTGCAACAACTTCTGTCAGTATCCAGAAGTCCCTGACAGCTATAGATTATTTCAGGAAATGAGTGATGACAAATTACTTTGTGGATGTTCTCTCTAGCTGACAGGTTATATCATCACTACCAAACATGCAGGGTTGATGTACACCCTTTAACTAACTTTAAAACAGAGATAAAAATCGAATGGACGAAGCATTAATTGAGACACATGACCAYAGAAATGTTGAGGTGAAATTACTTTACAGCTGTAAGGGATATACCATAATTGGATTTGATGATATGTTGACATAGMAAATATGAAAGAATGTGATGTCACTAATGTTTTACATTGGGAAAGTAAATCTGTTGAAGTTGAGCTATGTAGTGGTGTTATGTRTCTTGGAAATGCAAGTGAAATGCTGTAGCAACCTTGGAGTACACTTTTAATAATATTGGAGGCAAATTGAAGGCCTCAAAGAAATTATAAATCTTTATTTTCATTTCTTAAATGGAGCATTTGTTTGTGCTTTAGAAAATATATCAAATACTTCTATTATATATGAAAGTTACCTTTATAGACATGATTATCAAGGAGCTAATCAGGYAAATTGAAACAAAAGGCTTTAATCTGCTATATAAATGACCTGATTTGTACCTTCCATTTTCTCAAAGTGTGTGTGTGTGTTCAGAGCTTGAACACAAATAATTTTTTCTRGTAGAAAAATTATTCATGGAATTCCAAAACACTGATAATGCTATAAGAAYTGGATTCACTTAACAGCTCTAGTTTGCATCCAGAGAAAAATACTGATCTAAAATTTAATGTATGAAAAAAATCGAAAGCAAATTATTTTCTAAAACATTTTTGTAATTTAGAAATGTTTTACGTATTCAAAACACATGGGAAAAGAGTATTCAGAAGATTCTGAACTTGTGTTATTAGTTTTTGAGGATTTTTGAGACTGTCAGATGAGTCGGAGGATGTAGGTGGTAAGCAAGGTGAATTGAAAATAGGGGAAAAAATTATGAAAGATATTTCTGTCATACAATAATGAAAATATCAGCAAARTTTCAACTGTTTTGATTTAGTACAAACCTTCAAGAAACCAATGACTGRTATGGTATTGCTATATATCCGAATAAAGGGTGTTTTTTCTTTCTAATAGTAGTTAGRCTAATAGACTGTAATGCAAAACAGTTAACTCTGGATATCATGRGGAAAAGCTATAGAAAGAAGCCAATTTATTTTTGAATAAAAAATTTTTTACTTATCTGTGTATAAAAAGAAATATTTCCCAATGTGAAAATGTAAATTCAGAGGCTTGGAAATATTGCAATAATAGAGTCTTGGTCTAGAATTTTCAGCAATAATTTCCTTTTCACAGAGGATAAAATGGAACAATTATCATCCAGAATAAAAARTATGTAACATGGATGGATGTAGGAAGCCACAGAAAGTATTAAAACATAGAAGTAATATTAAAATATGCAAACTGTGGAACTATTTTAATTTAAATAATCCTCCTTCAGTGGAGCACTRGCAGAGTGTCAGGATTAGAGGAGCAAATACATGTTTTTAGGATTCCTCAGGCTGAGGTGGCACCAAGTACTTCTGCCTCTGAAAGAGCTGCTTGATAAAGGAACTTTTCACTGAAATAGCCAGAGCAATCACTGTTCATACCTTAAGAAGAGACAAGTGATATCATTTTTAGGAAACTGTTTGAAACTAAAAGGAACTTGAAGTATAGGTGATTTCTTATGGACACCTACTAGACATTCATTAAGCAAGTCTTTGATAATGTGCTTAGTGACTGAAGGAATACTTAAGAGTTCTRACTGTGTTTTCTGTCTGGTTGGCAAAATCCAAAAGGTAAATGTTTACAGTAGGGTTGTTTATTTATCAGTAAAGATCACCTGAGAATGCCGATAAGTGGAGACATTAAGGCAGTGATTCCCAAAACAGGGATCACAGCCCTAGCAGGATTATACAAGTGACAGTACAGAAGATGATTTGGCAACTGGAAAATAAGATACTGAACTTGAAGTGCAAATGAAGTGAAATCACCAACTAGAAGTTAGAGAGCTTGTTGAACTCAAATGAGCCATGGCCTACATGCTGTCTGCACACTTCATAATTCATTTCATAACAGCCTAGAACTTGGTCAGTTGATTGCAAGCTAATAAGAGTGTCTTTAGTCTTGCTGTTTGTAACAGCTTCCTCTTAGTGCAATGTATTTTTAATTTTTTTCTTATTAGTATCAAAATTAATGGAGAACTCTCTTTTAAGGTTTCTCTCAATGAAGTATTTGGGAATAATTTTATTAAATAATTTAAATTCAAGATTTGAAAGATGGAAATCTGTATAATTCAAAAGAAATACTTCTATGTGTGCATATTTATTTCTGCTATGCAACTTGCACAGAAGTAATAAAAGATATAGATAACTTTGCATTTTGAACTGAAGTCTGTTTTTCAAAACCTTCATTCTGGATCTTTACTATATCACTCAAACCATATCAAGAAAAAAAAGCTGACATCTCTGGAACATTAGTTAACTGAGAAATATTAATTCCAAACCCTTACRGGAAGCACAGGCCTGGCCTGCTGCTGATTTTAGCAGATACTCTGAGGCCTGGTATTGGCTCTTATTGCTTAACAAATTGGGATTGTTCAGGGTATTAACTAGTGTTTCTCTCTTGAATGCATGAGTACMTGCTCATACACTTGTTTGCTCAGTCTGTCTCTGTCTCTCACTTTCCCTTCCTTGTTTCTCCTCAAGTCCTCCTCCTCCCCTAGCAAAGACAATAAATTAGTAGATTTATTACAGCAGTGAAGCCTTACTAAAGGTGTGCAAGGAATTTCCACAAGCTAACTTCCCCGTGCAGTCTGAGGAAGATGAGCATTTTAGAAAAATAATTGGTAACCTTTTAGGTTTTGATTAAATAATTGTATAGATTTTTATCACAGAAAGGTCAGAGAATTGCTTAATTTTTCTCTGCTGTTACAGCTTCTAGGAGTAGAACAAGCTGCATAGAAATTGAGATTAATGTTTTATGCCTTTTAAACATGACCTTTTCAGACTTGTTTCAGCTATTGAACTTTTAATTGAACAAATCAGGGTTCTCATGTGACCTAGTTAGCCAAAATGATGAAGCCATGTAGATTATAAAAATATATATATATATTTAATTGAACAAATCAGGGTTCTCATGTGACCTAGTTAGCCAAAATGATGAAGCCATGTAGATTATAAAAATATATATATATTTTGTCTTCATAAAGCAGTCTTTAAATTTTCTTGCTTTTGTAGCTGAGGTTCAACTATCCTGGATAGTCAATAAAGGTTGTTGGGGGGGGGGGGGGGGGGGGGGGTTTGGTGATTTTTTTTTTTTTTTTTTTTAATAGTAAAAGAATATTGTTCTAGAATAGTTTAAAAGTATGGAGTAAGATTTTTGGGAATAAGTGGTTACAAAAGGAGAAATGCCAAGCTCTCTAGAGAGAAGGAAAATATATAGCAAGATAGAAAAGTGCATATTTTAATCAGGCTAGATGTTGTGGAGTGATAGGGAATAAACACTGAATTGGAACAGTTTATAAAAACAAATACTGCGAGTATCAAATCTGAGTTTCATCTTCAGATCTATTATTAGCTACTCTGACATTTTTCCAGTATTACAAAAGCTTTGATGTTGACCTGCTATCTCTTAGTGGAAACGTATAAACATTTAGAATGAAAGGACATGAACACAAAATTTTGTTTGCAAACAAACTGCTTTTAACTTCTTTTTTTTAACATTGTTAGCTTGCCTAATAGAAACTTGTGAAGTGCATTGTATTTGTTTATGGATGGTTTCATTTTCATACTCTTAGTGCTGTAATTCTTGGCTGATAGCAATGCCTGTACTCTTTCACTGTCTATAAGCTGGCCACCAGGAGCCCAGCCAGAAACATTAGAAATTAGTCTTCTCATCTTGCTTGTGTATTATCCTTCAAAGGTATCATTTAGCAGGTACCCATAATACTGACTTAGAGAGATGAGTACCTCTGTTTTATGTATGGAGAGCTAGAGCTAGAGAAAACAGCAACTCATAGAACCTAATAAAATTCCTATATGTGCTTAAAAGGCTTTCGAAAATATTACCAACTTGCTGTTGCGTTAGTTTCCTAACGCTCTTTTGCATTTTGGAGGCACTTTTCTGATCTTTATTTTCCTGGTAACTTTAGCCAATTTCAGTTGAAAGTTTAATTTTATAGATGAACAAACTGATAAAACAACTGATAAAGAGATAAAACAACTCTGAAAATGGGATTTATATTTATTTATATAATAAATTTATTTATTTATTGAGTCAATGCTAGCTTGAATGGTAATATAGTAGTTGCTTCTGTATCAATTAGCATTTTACATTAGAGTTGTCCTCTCTGAAAGATGTATTCTGTTTTGCCTCATAGGTTTTATGTTTAATCATATGGTAAAGATATGTAACATTTCTGCAGAATTTTAGGTCTCTACAGGCAAAGATCAGTAATTTCTACTCCATTAATTTACTCATATTCAGAAGTAAAGATATCAGATGTACTTTAAAATTGTATACTGAAAGTTGCATAATATGTCATATAAATTTCMCCCTCTCCCATACCTATTTCTCAGTTCATAGCATAAGTGTATTCATTACTATATTTGACTGATGAAACTTTTGAAGTGCTTCAGCCATTTAAAGAAAATAAATCCCCATCAAGTGATACACTATTAGTAACTGGAGCTATTCTGTGGCTTTTGCTGCAGTCCTTCAAGGTATTGTAGTTCTTGAAATTCTTGCAGAGGAGGCCATCACATCTCTTTTGGTGGTGTTGGAGTATTAATTTCCCACTTTCACCCTGCCCTCTACAAGCAAGAATCAATTAATCCAGTGTTAGGCTGACCTTTGGAGGTCAACCTTCCTTACCAAGGTGGTTGTAGTTTCCATATGGATTTGAGACAGTGAGCTCAAAATCTTATTTTTTGCTTATAGCAGATACGAAAGTTATCCATGATAGAACATGTCTGGTGCTTAAAAAAAATACATTAAAATAATATGTGATATTACAGTTGATGGCAAAAGCACTATAATGTCAGGAACGAGAAACACTTGATTCCCCACAGCCTTCAAATCTCAATTTACTCTTACTGTTTTTTGGAATGATGCACATTTTTACATATAGGATGTAAAAACTTACCTTTTCATACAGTCTTATTTCTGCAGCTACTTAAGAATACTTCTTTTAGTACAACTAACTATACTTGTGTAACCCTTATTGTACTTAAAAAGGTGGTTAAAATTGCTAAGATTACAGCAGTAAGAGGGTAAAAACTCAGAAAACTGGAAGAGGGTTTCTGACACAGAGTTGAGTTCCATGCAGGCTAGTCATGCGTTCTTTGCATAAACCAATTGTGCTCTTAAGGAAAAACATTTTTCTACCTCCTTTATTCTTACTGAAAAACTAGTTGTGATTATCTTACTATATTTGCAATGCACAACCTTCTCAGAGTTACTTTTTTAGAATCAATAGTTAAAGTTCTTCCATCTTCCCTTTGTGTGATAGGTTCTTTATTCCAGTAGCTCATTTATGTACTTCTCACACAAAATTCATCTTCCTTGTAGCTTTTTGCAAATTGTACAGGTATGTCACTTACCTTGAAAGTGCTTCTCATGATACATTCCAGCTTTGGGTTTCTTTTTTTTTTTATCCATGTCAGGAGTTCTACTTAATACCATGGCATCGCAGTTTTTTTTTTTGACTTTTGTCAGGGAATTTTGTTGAAAGTCCTTTGGAAATCCCAGTAAATAATATCAACCGTATCACTCACTCCTTCAAATAATTGCAGTAAGTTTGCAAGATAAGACTTCCCTTAGAAAAGAATGACATGTTGACTCTRCCATCATCTTTAATCTGATATCCACTCTTACTATTCATTATTTTGGGTTTTGTTTTATTGCCTGAAAAATGACTTAAGGCTTACTATCCTATAGCTCTCTGCATCTTTCCAGATTTTTTAAATTTTAAATTGGTGTCACATTTACTACTATCTGGTACTTGGCTACTAAGGCAACTTTTAAGCTTGAGATTATGTACAGCCATTAGAAACTGAGCTTCAGAACATTGGGTGAATGCCATATAGTCCTGGGGATTTGTTACATTCCTTCTCTTAATTTCTTCCATACCTCTTCTACAGTAACTGCAGTTTTTAAGGATCTGACAAAGACTGAATCCAGAATTTCCCCAGTGAACACCAATTCAGAGAATTCATTTAGTTTCTCTCCAATAGCCTTTTTTTTTTTTTTTT
>NW_028185173.1:1210416-1308753 GCF_003343005.1 Rhea americana
TGTTTTTATATTTAATATGCCAAAGTTTGAGTCTCTGTTTTCTTCATTTGAGCATGTCTTCAGCTTTTTGAAGGATGCCTTCTTGTTCTTATAACCTCTCTTATACTGGTGTTTAATAATACCATCCTCTTTCTGCCCTTCCTCAAGCCTTTTTACCACAGGCAGTATGTATTGACTTTGTGCTTTCAAAATGGTCACCCTTAGGTTCTGTTTTGGCTGTGAGGATTTAATTCTCTTAACTGATCATGTCCTTTCTGTTTAACAAGATGCCTCATTTCTTTCATGRTTACCTTTCCCTTATGTAGTTTTCACTTCTATCCCTTTCTCGTTTTATAGCCAATTTATGTAATCCAGGCTGCTCCCCTTAGCTTTGATCCATTCTATGACAGATCTGTTTTCTAAATACAAAATATAATACAAAACATTCTCTCTTCTTTTGTTGGATTGAATTCCTTGCTCTCTCTCTCTCTTTTTTTTTTAATTGTTCCTCTTGTCCACAGATTGTTCTGTTTTCTCCCTCAGTTTAAGGATACTGTCCTCTTCCTTCTTGGACTCTGGATCCTGGTTCTTTCAGAGTTTCCTTCTCTCTCCTCCTAGGGTCTAGCTGCCTTTTAGGCAGCTTGTAGATAGCTGAATTATGCTCCTGCATTTGATGCAAACTTTCTTATATTTTGACCTATTTCTCTTCTATTTACTGGAATGGTAACCTATCCTTCAGTTCTATTTCTCTCCCATTATCTTTTCTTTCTGCTCTGGCTGTATTATCCTGTGCTTGTGTGGATCATCCTACTCCTATTTGGCTGTCACCCTATCTTGTCAGCAGATATTTGCAAATTTTCTATTTTTTTTTTCCTCCTCTCTTTAACCATGGCCTCAGGTGCTAGCTGAATCTTCCCCTCTGAGATTTCTAGCAGAAAATGTTTAATGACCATCTTTCTGTATGTCTGTCTTTTTTCTATTTGTGTTGTTTTCRTTGCTGCCTATTCGTTGCCAACTTTTCTCCTCCATAGCTCTTTCTGTAGATGAGAGAAAACGTGAAGGAAAATTCTTACGCGAGCTTCCTTGCCATTTATGAGAAGCTCTTAGAATGTTTTTGTGCCCATGTCAGCCTTGTTACCCCATTTAGCCATTTGCCTCATGCTATCTCTGAAATTACTGTGTTCAAAGATGCAAATATACTCTTGCTCCTTCAGCTTTGTTTATCCGTGCTCACACTAAGCAGCTGACAGACCTTGCTACAAGCAATATCTAAACCAACCACCAAGCAGGAGATAAGCAAACAAATTCACTTACCCTCAGTACATAAATGTTGTTTCTCTTTACCAAGAATAAGGCCAAAGTAATTTCTGAGTGCATTCTGCTATTGGCTTGTGGTTGCTGTGAGCTCTTTACTTTTTTAACACTTACAGATAACAAGATCAAATCTTGTGGCAACTTAATCTCACTAATCTGAAGTCTCTAAACATTTCTGCTGACTTTCATCTAAATACGCTTTTGAACACCTGGATGTGAAGATATGTTCCCATCTCAAGATAGTCTGAGATGCACAGTGTTTGAAGTTGGATTAAACTCTACTGTGAAAATTCTCGTAAGATGTGGAAATGCATGAACGGTATTAACAGTACTAGAATGATATATTGTTATATTTCATTAAAAATCCTGTCATTGAGAAAAAGCCRTATAGTTCATAGGAAAATATCCGTGGAAATGTTTTTCATACAAATTCTGGAGGTTATTGTTCTATCATATGCTTGGATTAGAAAAGGTGGAAAATGTCACCATCATTATAGAATTTCCAGCRTTTGCAGTCTGGACTGATTATATTTGACTTTAAAACATTCCTTTGAGCTGATATTTGCTTTAGCCAATTTATATTCATGCTTTTAAACAGTATTTACGATATTCCAGGCCTTGCAGTGTAATTTCCCACCAGCTCAGAAAAGTCGTACTTTCTATTGATAGACAGAGGCCCATTGCTTCACAATGTGCTAAATAAATACGCTTGATTTATAACTGTGCCTGTGTTTTGATCTCTGTTTCCAGCGAGCAGAATCTTTTTTAAAATGAAATTGTTTACATTTGACTTTGATTCAACCTGTGTGGTACTGGCAACAGTGTGAGCATTCATTTTTGGCAGAGCCTGTGCCTTCAGATTTCTCACTGACTCGGTTTTTCCATTCCTGTGCTCGTACGTGTTCAACCATCTCTTACTCGTGTAGCTAATTCCAGTGTTCAGTACTTATCGGTCCAAGTGTTGGATTATATAGGTAAAATTTGTAGCAAAATGTCTGGGAGAATGAGAGAAAGAATGTATGATCTCCACTTAAAAGAAAGCAGTAAAATGAAGTATTTTTTGGAAGCCTGACTGCACTAAAACTTTCATGCCTGCTCACTCTCRTAGCTGTGCAGTCTTAAAAAGCTTCTCCCTGTCCTTCATTATCCAAAATGAGGTAAAATGGCTTCAGAGCTTTCCTGTAACTARGTCAGTTATTAATTCTGTAGTTCATCTTTTTGATTTTTGTGCTCTGTGTGCTTTACACTTGCAATGTTTAAAATCCATGGAATTATGGCGTAATTATCTTTATAAGCTTGTGGAGTTTATGAACTAAAATTGTTCCTGTTGTCAAAAGGGATAGCATGTGTGTTTGCCTCTCAAGTTGTGAGCAACCTTCCTTTTCTGATTCTGCTGTTGGAGAAGGTGGGGAGGGAATATCAGTTCCCTCTGTAAGACTGGTCCTTAAAAGAAGCAATTTGCCTGTCACGGCAGGGGTGAAACTATTTCTTGTGCTAACGTCTGGACATATGCAGCTGTTTCTCATCCTTTTGATAGGAAATTTTGGTCAAAAGTTTTTTCCTTCTYGTCTGCTGTTCTACCAGAGGGTGCATATGTTCCTTAGTGATACAACTTTTTGAGATTTAAGACTTTATAATGGAAGACATGAGATAACTGGGCAAAATATGACGTAGTAACCAAGAGTAGAGAAGAAACATCCTGATTTTTTTTTAAAAAAATATTTTAATAATGAAATAATGGCTTTAGATGAGGAGTCTCCTCTTTRGAGTGCCCTTGGTAGTGTTTGGGCAGAAGACAGACTGAAACAAATGTAACAATGTTTGGAGTTTRCATTTATTTTCTGTTCTTGGATATTAAAAACTGTCCATAAAATGATTTGGAGGCCTGCATTAGACTTAGGAATTTAACCGTTAATTTTGCTTCCTCAAGAATGACTGACATGCTAAAATGATTATGACCTAAAATAATCATATTCCTTCAAAGACAGTGAAGAATTGGAATTCAAATAAATGCATACAACTGTAAATAAACCTTGCTAATTTTGATTTTTTTAGAGCCAGTTCAAACCAGCCTGCCTCTACCAATAGTTGATATRAAGCATCTAAGTATTTGAAAATTCCAGTGGAAACAGTTCCCAGTGTAAMGTTTGAATTCAAACTATTTTAAAGTTATGTAAGTTGTGCGTACTGTATTTGTTCTGGATAAAATGTTTTATGCTGAAAACTATTTAAGCATTCCCTATATGGTAAGTSTATATCATCCATCTGGAAGGTTTTTTTGATAGCATTAGAATTCCATTAGGAAATAGGGTGCTGTTTAGGAAACATTTTTGTTACATTTTTTTCCCTCTCAAACTGCTAATTTTGTTATGCTATCTTGCAAATACTTTTAGAGAAGCTTCATGTACCAGCAGATACTTTGTCACGTGCACGTTTTCAAGAACACAAATGTAGAAAAGACAGACTGTTAATGCTGCACACAGTCTGGTAAATTTGTGCTCAGATATGTGGTCCCACAGGAGAAGGTGAAATAAATGAAGCRCTAAACAGAACACGGTTTTAGGTTAGTAACTGTGGGAGACCTAAATAAGCCCAAGGCTCAAATCTGATACTTTAACTTTGGGAGGCTGGGGTTTGGCTAGTTTGTTCATGGGCTTGTTTATTAAAATACCTGACTGAAGATCAGGAATCCTGGCTTCTGGATAGAGAATCATTGAGTTTTGTATATACCTACATCTCTTCTGTGGAAGGAATTGTGAAACTGCCTTATTGTGGCAA
Source organism: Rhea americana (assembly GCF_003343005.1). NCBI lineage: Eukaryota > Metazoa > Chordata > Aves > Rheiformes > Rheidae > Rhea > Rhea americana. The sequence goes on from NW_028185173.1 coordinate 1,214,488, forward strand.
GTCAAAATAGTAAAAAGCTGAGAGGCCTCAGGCCTGAAAGTACCGTTTCCCAAATTACATCTGAGTATATTCAGGAAGATGAATAATATAAAAATCTTAGCCCATTTCAAAGCATTGTTGTATATAGCYGTGGCTAACTTTCAAGAAGATGCTGCTGATTAATATTTACTATTTTAATAGTTGAAGAGAGATTTTTCACCTACTTACAAAAATGCTGAGCAGCACAAGGCTTTTGTTGAATATCTGTAAATGAAACAAGTCAATTAGAATTAAAAATATATATAAAAAAGAGTTAGTGCTTGAGAAGTGCAGTCAGAAGTTCCTTGTTTTGTCTGCTCTATTGCTGCAACACCTTCACAAGACTGGATAAATTTGTTGATGTGAAATACTAAAAATGATCCTTTATGCCAAAAATATGAAAAGTGAATTTTCCTGTTTTGGGCAGGTATTCTAAAATAGTCTGTTTTTGTAGTCTGTTGACTGAAATAAGTAAGAAAATCCAAACCAAACAAACATGCTGGAAATACATTTACTATTTCTGAAAATTACTTTTATTATCACTAAGAATGATTAAAGTTATAAAAGTACAACTGTAAGAAACTGAAGACAGACAACTTCTTGCTGTTACCAGGTTCTGTCATCTTTGCCAGGACACACGAGGGGCCCACAGTAAGATGAATAGCAAGGAGCTTGCTTATGCTCAAAGAACACCAGTCACTGTCAGAGTGATGCTGAGTTTGACTTGATAATAAAAATTCAGACTGAGAAGCACTGTACACTCATGATACTATGTTCTGTGAAATTTAAAAAGGAGTGATTTTTCCATTTTCATTTTGTTGTTACAATTGCTACAAGGAAATGGATTTTAACAACCTTTCCTGAAAAATAAATTAATTATACTTGACACTAGAAGAAAAAGTTTTTCTGACATATTTTTGTGGAGCTAGATTTATGATAAGAATTCATCATGAATTATCTGTTCAAAAAGTAAGAATTCCTGTTTTATCATTAAAATGGTTTTCACTGTTGTGCTGTTACAGACAAACTTGCCTAAAGCATGCTTGGGTAGTATAATGCTAACTGTGTCTTGACTTCTTTGAACCTGAAATTGCACTAGCAAATAACGTATAGAAGTTGTTAGTGCAGCTGACTTTATTTAGAATGTGAATACTAAGAATATACAAATATACAAATATGATTTCATTATTTACATTATTCAAAAAGGTCATTTTTCAGAGGCTGAGTGGGTTTTTTTTTTGCTGCTCCAAAAAATGAGTGAAAGCACTTTATAGTCTAATAGAAACCATTCCATCCACCACGTATGTTAAAGAAGGTATAGATTAGTTATAATTACATAGATATACTAGCCCTTTACTTTTAGCATGCCTAACTGAAGTTCTAGTGAAAATAATCGCATTGTAACTACTGGATAGGCTCAGGAGGTTGCAGTGAGTATAGCTGATACCTACTTAGTTTTAAACTAAGGATAAACATTCAATTGCTTTAAAACTGTAACATTTGTGGAACAGAAGCTGTTTAACTGCTAAATTGCTGCAGAGATTTTTACAAGTGAAAACCTATTTATAAACAGCAAATGCTACTTGATACTAGTTATGTGTCGAATCTGAGGGTGAACTTTGTCAGTACCTAATATATGTCCAATTTGAGCATTTTAAAGGCGGTTTAACCTGGTATGCCATGATATAATGTATCYCAAGAGTATCACACAATCATACAGAATGGTTGAGGTTGGAAGGGACCTCTGGAKATCATCTAGGCCAACCCCCTGCTCAAGCAGGGTCACCTAGAACGTGTTAGACAGGGTTGCATCCAGGCTGGTCTTGAAGATCTCCAGAGAAAAAGACTCCACCACCTCTCTGGGCAACCTGGTCCAGTGCTCTGTCACTCTCACAGTGAAGAGATTCCTCCTCATGTTCGGGCAGAACTTCCTGTGCTTCAGTTTCTGCCCATTGCCTCTTGTCCTGTCACACGGGACAACTGAAAAGTTTGTCCCTGTCCCCTTGACACCCTCCCTTCAGGTACTTGTGCACATTGATAAGATCCCCCCTCAGTCTTCTCTTCCCCAGGCTGAAGAGGCCCAGCTCTCACAGCCGTTCCTCATAGGGCAGRTGCTCCAGCCCTCTGATCATCTTTGTAGCCCTATACTGGACTCTCTCCAATAGCTCCATGTCTGTCTTGTACTGGGGAGTCCAGAACTGGATGCAGTACTCGAGATGAGGCCTCACTGAGGCAGTAGAGGGGCAGGATCACCTCCCTTGACCTGCTGTCAGCTCTCTTTCTAATACAGGATACCATTGGCCTTCCTGACCACGAAGGCACATTGCCGTTGTCCATTTTGTTGTCCATCAGGACTTGCAGATCCTTCTCTGCAGAGCTGCTTTCCAGCAGATCAGCCCCCAGCCTGTACTGGTGCCTGAGGTTATTCCTCCCAAAAATGTTGTCCTGTGACAGTCCAAGGTCCAGAAAGCTCTTTGTGGAGCTCTTAGATAGTTATAAGGCTGTATAAGGCCACACCAAATCCTTAATTAAAATACTATTGAAAATGGCCCTGGTACTCCTGTGCCCTCTGCATTCTTCCTAAGAAAATAATTTTACTAGGATTTTTCTAGATTAAAATCACTGGATTTTTTTTAATATAGAATGATTTAAAATTTCTTTCTTATTTCCTATTTCTAAATCTGCTATGGAGGTAAGTGCTCCACTTTTTTTTATAAAGCTCCAAAACATTTTGAGGTACTTTTTTAGAAGCTTTGGGAGCTTCTAAAGCTCCAGTAAAAACAATTTGTATATTAAAGTTTCAACTTAAACTGACTCTAAAAACAAGATTTAGTATCTATCTGTGTTAGTAAATAGCAGCTAATTATCCACTTATTAAATCCAGTTGACATCAGATTTTTGTTGATTAACTCAACAGTAACTCTTMCTAGTATATCACAGGTAGAGAATGCTAACGATACAATATTTTTGCAAATTTTGCATGATTTTTGCAAAAGATATATCTTTTGAAAAACATAATGATAATAGTTGTCTGTAGATGCAGCCTCTTAAGCTTTCATCAGGTTCTTGTAAAAGCTTAAGTGATTTGTTGTTTGTCTCTGTTTTTTCCCTGATAAAGGAAAAGTGCATTTCACTACCTAGAAATCATTCAACAAACATTAGTTGTATTTTTTTTCTAGAGATTATTGAACAAGTGGCCTAGTGAATACAGATATATTTCCTTATTTTCCTTAATTCTATCACTCTGTGGCTGGTCAATGTTTTTATTATCAGATACCTTGCCATCCCACTTTCACAGATGTATATTGGAAAAACATAGCTCTCTGYCACTTGCGTAAAACCATTTTCCTAAACAATATAATCTCTTTGCTCAAATAGTTCGTCCTAAGAAGGAGAGGAGGGATGAAATTTGGTGATGTGGGAAAGTAGTTGCTGAAATTTCCTAATTGTTTTAATAGAGCTTTTCAGTCAGGGTATATGTCAGACACAAAAATAACAATGACATGCGTGCTTTAGGAAATTAGCAGTTTTGTCAGCAGTGTTGATATTTTTGTTGTAAACATGGCTTGTATGTATAGTGGAGGCAACATGATTGCCRGCGTCTACAGCTCCTTATTAATGTTGTTCTAAAAGTCTGAAACGGATCTATTTCTAAAAGAGCTGGAGTTGATACAGTGGTGAACCAAATGAGTGGCTAATAACATTCTTCATACACAGAATCTTAGAAATTACCGAGAGGAAAAAATGATACAGCTCCTCCAGCCTGTTCCACTCTACATGTAAGATTATTCCTTTAAATGCACGTTGTTGTCTTTGCCTTCTGTGTTGGTTAGAGTACTCTAATCCATCTTGCATAGGTGATTTGATGCAGCACATCTGAAGTGCATGTTTGTTTTGTATACCCATTTAAGCTTTTCATTTTTTGGCAAAAAAAAATTATTGTGTAATTAACTCGATGTTTTTCCTCTTCTCTATATTATGAATTAGGCCTTTCTCCCCTTATATATGAATACATAAAGTATATATTTTTGCCCTAATTAAKAGTACAGAGTTAAGAGAAACTGCTTGGAGGCATCCTGGCTTRGTGCCTGATCATTGCCTACATATTCCTGGTTAAGTGGGACATGAGCAATATCTTTTCAAACACACAGACATATACTTATTATCAAAAAGTGACCCTTTTTTTTTCTTCTCTACAATTTCCTGTCCAAACCACAAGAATGCTTCAATTACCTCTTATTTTGGAAGTCAGGAGCTTTCTTCATGTTGCTTTTTGGAAAGGATGTTCTCTCTTGCTTCAAATCCAGATGCATTCTGCAGCTGGGATGGTTTTTGAGCAAAGTGATGAACAAATGACAGGGCAGACCTGAAACAGCTTTATCGTTGTAGACAAATTTGAGATGTTCTGTTAGTATCCCACATTTGATTTGGATACTGGAACACGTGCAAAGAATCTTCCAGAATGATTATATCAGTATTCTGCAAACTATGGGGGTGCACACGTGCTGTGATTGTATTAAGAGCTGCAAGTAACAACTGTTTCCTGAAAGCAGTATAGCTGCGTTAGTGTGGTGCTTGCCAGACTATGATGGGCTATACTCCTATGAAGGATGTATTCCTTTTGTTACTTTGATTTTTATCATTGGTAGCAGCATGATTATTATTTCTACAAACGTTTTTTACTTGCACTGTAAGCAAGTGTATAACCTTCCCTGTTCCGAACAGAAGCTACACAYTGCATTTAGTCCAAATGTATGTCGTCTGTAGGATTGAGCTTCATTTGGTAACCAAGGTAAATACAAGAAGTATGTAAAACTGATCAAAAGCTTTCTGAATTAAACATAGAATATTTCTGTTTGGATAAGATTAGGAAAAACTATCTTAGGTCAAAAGAACCACTGCTTTTCTAAGTCACAGAAATGGTCCGTAGGTGTGAGTGAGTATCTATGTCATCTGCTAAGTGGATAAATAAAAAAGAGGTGTGCAGGACCCCATTTATGAGTTTCCTCAACTACACTGCTGGGCACTTCTTACCGAGGATGTTGGCTTACAAACTGCTTCAAGAGCAAAGAAATAAAGACCTAACTACTAGTAACTTTCAGTTAGATCACCTCAGGAATGAATTTATTTGACATGAACAAGAGAAAGTATTTTTCCAAATATTTTCTACCTTTTTCTGAAATGTCATCAGTTTTCCTAAAAGTATTATTTTGCTTAAGTGTAGTCCGACTGAAAATATATTCCATTAGGTCTGTGATCTAAAAGCATGTTCTGTCTGTAAGCAATTGTATATACAGTGTTATGTAATTGCTTTGGTTCTACTTAATTACTTGTCTTTGACAATCTCTACCAACAATGGCAGAGATATTAAAAAAAAAAAATGTGTAATAGCAACACAAAGTTGAATGGACATTTTCACATATTTAGTGAAACTGCTTCCTATCTGTACAAAGAATTTAGGTAATTAGTTGCCACATTAGAAGATGTGAACTCAATTCTCTGTTCTAAAGCAGGCAAAGATTTGAATTTACATCTCGTGAAGATACCTAGGGATTCTTTCCAATAAAAAGAATATTTTTTTAAAAAAGTTGAGGGAAGATTATAGGACTGCAAGGTGCCAAGGGTACTTGGCTTCAAGCACTGGTTGAAAAATGGAATTGATTATGTAATAAGTTTTGAGAGGGCTTAAGTCCCACTGTATCTTTTGGCATTTGTTACTACTTTGTTTCTGTGGCTTATTGGTTAGAGAACTCTTGTGAATTCCATCTCTACACTTCTCTTTCTCAACATGTGCTTTAACTGAAACTTGAGATTTTTTTTTTTTTAACTGATGACAGTGCTTGCCTATGTGCATGCTTTTCCTTACTTTGGGCAGTTACAGGATGTTAGTGGGACCAGTGTGACCATTCCTATACTTTGTCCTAGGAGGTCTGAAAGTTAGGCAGGGAAATTCTGTGAATTCTATGAATTCTGAAAATATCTGTGAAGATATTTTGTCTACTTAGTAGGCAAAAACTTGTTAAAATTGTAGTTGACCACAACAGATTAATAAACTTTTGGAAAAGTATTCAAGCTATACGTGAAGATAGTTTTCCAATTAAGAAAGGAATTTTCTTATTTGTATAGCTCTCTTAGCAGATGAGAGTAGATTTACAGTATGCTGTTTGCTTTGAGCTGTGTGGTTTATTTACTAACTTAGTATTAGGATGGGCTATAAGTATTTGCTATTTTATGAAAAATGAGCAAAATCCTGTTTTTTCTATTGATTAAGTGTACTTTCTTATGTGTCAGTTATCATCACCTTTCCTATCCCCTAACAAAGATCCTTAATAAGGTCTACGCAGGTGGAGTCTCTCCCCCAGTATAAGCCAGGAGCTAAGCAGAGTGTAGGATTGGAAGATAAAGTAAATACATTTTATTTACATTCTTCTTTTTCCATTTTTTTTTAATGAGGAAAGCAAACTACATCCTGTAAAATCAGTAGAAACTTGCTTGGTCACAGTGTCTTCTCATAGCTACCTCTTCTTACATATGGTTTAATGTGAAGTGTGAAATCATTTGCTGTTTGCAAAGTTACCATAAAATTAAGAGAGTCAAGGTTCACCACCCAATTTAAGTTTCTTATAAGCAGAATTGGTAACATGGCCTATAATTAAGTTGCCAGCTACTTATTACTGGATATATTTTCCAGTTGCTTGCAACTCTGCCAGATTTTAACTATTTGTGCTGACATGTCCCATGACCACTTTATTTTTTAGACTGATATTTTTTTTTAGAAAGTCAGGAAGAATGAGTCACCCGTTTTGACAAATAAGCAGACATGAGGAAAAAAAGATTTCATGCACATTTTAAAAYGAAGTAAGTCTATCTGTTGATGATAAGGAAAGTTTGAGGGCTGTAGTTTCTAGACATTCATCTGTATTGCTAATGCTGTATTTGTTCCTAGGTTCCAGCTGCTCCTTATGGCTATCATTTCCAGAAAGCCTTTGAGAAAGCCCAACCCAATTTTTTATTTTTATTTATTTTTATTTATTTTTATTTATTTTTATTTATTTTTATTTATTTTTATTTATTTTTATTTATTTTTATTTATTTTTATTTATNAGACATTCATCTGTATTGCTAATGCTGTATTTGTTCCTAGGTTCCAGCTGCTCCTTATGGCTATCATTTCCAGAAAGCCTTTGAGAAAGCCCAACACAATTTTTTATTTTTATTTATTTTATTTATTTTATTTATTTTATTTATTTTATTTATTTTATTTATTTTATTTATTTTATTTATTTTATTTTATTTATTTTATTTATTTTATTTATTTTATTTATTTTTATTTATTTTTATTTATTTTTATTTATTTTTATTTTTATTTTTTTAGGGGAACACACTGTGGCTCAGCACTTGCGGATATTGCCCCATCTATAATAGTTGAGGTAGAATGATTTTTTTGTGCTCATAATCCACCTCAGCCTGGACATCTGGTGTCAAGAAGTGAGAATAAGGAGTATTTTAATTGGGGGAGGAGAGTTAGAACAAAGAAGGAGTGGATGTCGCAAGTAGACAGAAGGCTCAGAGTAGGATACCTGCAGTGAACTTAGCTTTTCATGGGCCCAGCATAGGTGTAGTAGTTCATAAGATCCCAGAGTCATTTTACCAGTCCTATTTATCTGCAGCACTAGATAAGCAATCTGTTTTCAGTGTATTGCTAGTGGGTCATGTGGGGCAAAAAAGTGAGTGATCATATGGTTCTTAATACACTCATATGATATTAAACTGATTTATATAAAAGACACCTAAAATAAGGTTCATGGGGAAACCTTATTTACTGGAGTTCCTACTTTTGCATGAAGTCTTTGGAGTCTTAATACTTTCTAACATAGCTTGTTAAATAGAAAATGGATATGATAAACATTATTTTTCCTCTAAATTTTCTCAGAAGTGATCTAATGTAAAATTAATCATAAATCTAGAGGAGTTGTCTCAATTAAATGTAGATCACTGCCCAAACTCTTCTACAAAGAATAGGAAAGGCATTTCAGTATCTCTGTAATCTCAGAATGTGAGAAGGCTATTTTACTCCTACTGACAGAATTTGGAAACTCTATCAATAAATACTTCATAAATATAGATGAAAAACTAGTCATGTTTTTAATCTTCTTTCTAGAAGATCTAAAGCATTTAAATTTAAATTTGCAGTTCAGATGATGTATCCCCACTTGGCAATTGTAAAATAGGCCTTCTTTTTAATATTCACTCCAGGGATGTAGTGAGCAAAATAAGATTAAAGACATGATTTTAAAATAAGATATGAAGTGTCTGAGGGTTGTGCTTTGTAGGCATGTTTGAAAGTATTTGGTCTAATCTACTGAGACAACGTTTTACTACATAAAAAAGATATTTTAAAGATATGATTTAGGACAATGAATGTGCATTTTACGTAAACATGTTTTATCCAGTAAAAAGCAAAAACTATCTTGAGTAAATGAATTTATTATCATGACAATAATATAATTCAAGGGAAAAATAATACAACACAGGACAGCTGGAAGGGTTAATCGGTGCAGTCCAGAGGTGAATTATTTATTTACCAGTGAAGTTTTGTAATGAAGACTGGATTTTTTAACTGACTGAGTATTAAAAAGTGTTGATTTGCAGTCCCTGCAGCATAAATAGTACATTTCTTCATCAGTCAGCAATACTTTTATTACTGTAATTATACTCAGAGGCAATAGGATTTTAGGCATCTGATTTTATCCAGATGATAATTATATATTTATTACCCAAGTTTCTAATGTTTATTTTGATACAAAACATTCCTACGCATGCTCATGCGTGCAGGAATACTCAAGACCTACCAGGAGCTGGGAAATTATGCTATATTGAAGAAACATGGTGTGTTCATGTTGCTTTTTTAATGGATTAAAATATTTATTTTTCAACTGTGGTTGTTTGCTAGATGGGTTAAAATGTTTAATTATTATTAACAGTGTCTCTTAATGGGGAACTATTGAAGTGTAAAGTAGGAGGAATTGCAAAGTTCTATTGTGCTCAAGCTGTCCTTGACTGCTTGACTTGGACTGACCAGAGATGCAGATCACGTTTTAGTTATGCCATATTTCTCCCCAGCTAGAGTATGAGTATCTTTCAGTAGAAAAGAAACTAGGATGTAATGTTTTTAAGATAAGCAAATATGGAAGAAAAGAACTGCAATAACATTTAAAGTAGCAGGAAAGAGTCTTAAAAGTCAGAAAGAAAAGTTTTCTCTTTGAAATTCTTTTTTTGAAATTCAGTTACTGAGATCCTTAATTTCTGGGCTGTTGACTATTCTGAATCAGCATCAATAGGCTTCCTTTTTCAAAAAGATGCATATATATATTCTATTGGAATTATTAATGCTTTCATTGTCAGTGAAAAGGGGTGATTCTTCATTCTAAACTTGACATAGAGGAAAGATTCTACTTCATGGTGAACTTTTGGTTTGAATTGGTTGTTTTAACCTTGTGCCATTTTGATTCATTCGATCTTATTGATATTCCACAGTCACTGTCATTAAAGAAAACAATATTGAAATGTATTTTCTCTTGTGGCACCCTTTGTAGTATTGCACTATTTCAGAGTTTTGGTTCCCTATTCTATTAAGTACAAGTGTAGACAAACTGCAGTTTTGGTTAATTATATTCAAGACAGCTGAATTTCAACTAGACAGACTAGGAGCCTGGAGCCCAGGGGACCTGCTAGGAGAACGGAGGGTTTGGCTGCACATCTGGTTGTGAGAAGCAGGGTATAGCTAGTGTTAAGGTTTGTGCTGCCATAGTAATTATACGTCAGTATTTTGGCAAGCCTGTCTGTGGATAGCTCTAGTACAGCCATAGTACAGTGCAGCCTGTTTTAAAAAGCTTGACTCTTTCAGCTAAGAAAAAGAAAAATTGAGAGAAAAAATAATGATTTGGGAAAATGAATATGGCATAAATGAGGGAAAAAGTAGCAGTTAAACTATTTAAGTTCAGTGACATAATAAAAAGTGTAACTGGTAATGAACAAATCCGTGGTTTCATTTCAACTCTTAGAATAACAGGATTGGCATTCTGAAACATTCTGCCGATGCAAGATAAAGGGAGAAAACTCAAAACGTTGTTTTATAACTTCATCAATTTGTGAATAGCAGAGTGTGCTTGTCCTTTCAGTAGCAAGAATTTGGACTAGAGGACCTTGGAGATTTCCTCCAGTCTTATGCTTCTATTTAAGAAAATGGGATCCCTACAGGTACGCAATTACAGAACTGACTGTGCCAGACTAATCATATTTCACTGAATATGCGTGTTAAAAGGTGTTTCTCAATGTCTGATGGAAAATTTCAGTGGAGACCTAATTATAAAAGTAGTTCCAGTGTCACTTAACCAAGTTCTGCAGTGATGCTGGTATATCCTATTCCAAAGCAAAAACCTGCTGTGCTTGCAGACTACTTGATAATACTGTTAAAATTGAGATTAGTGCAATAAAGTTCTTAATTTCAGAGGCATTAGAGTGTTCATTAGTAATGATAACATTCTGATGCAAGAGTATGAAGGTGAAATAAAGCAGTGTTAAGGCTATTTACTCCTTTAAAATTACTAAGCAAAAATATAAAACTGGAGTCCATGAAAATAAACGTACAGATATGCTAAAATTTGCAAGACTAAAAAGCTTATCCCTTAAATGTCATAAATATAAATAAATACTCTAATGATGTTTTGTGGACATTTTTACTGCAAAATCGTGGTTTTATACTGTGATGCACCAGCACATGACTTGGACAAGTTTGTTTGCTATTCATGACTGATTTAGGCTGGCAAAACATAAACATTTTCAGGTCACTTCTACTGCTTGAGCCTCCTAGGAGACTGAACTACAAACGGAAATCTGTCTTTCCAAAATAAGCAACCGGTATTATCATTGTGATAGGTTAGTTATAGCTGACAAATGTTAAGTATTTTAACAGTATTTTGCCATTCTTTGCTTTTGTATGTTTTAATAATAGCACAACAAATGGTATAATTGCATATTGTATTGCTGCATGCGAAATATATTGCCAAGATGTTCTTCTGCTCCTGATATCATAGACTAAATCAGTTGAAGTTCTGCCACTGATGTCAGTCATCCCTGTCCCTCTGGTATAAATTTCAGGGGAGGTTTGATGTGTAGTCTGAATGCAGGTTCAATACGTAATCATATCRTACCCTATCACTTCATGTAAGAAAAGGATAGTCTCTTTATAGAGTTATGTGTAGTTGTAGTAATTATGGCATTATGTTACTATTGTCATTACTCCATTTTAATAATAAAAATACAAATAAATATTGGATTAAATAATGTATGTCTTAATTCCTTAATATTTTTTTGCTAATGAGCTTGGACTCATTGCAAATGGATATCTGAACTTGGATTCCTTGCATATGTGTGTGTATGTATAAATATATTTATATGTAGCAAATTTTCTATGCTTCTTTTATATTAATGATCTGTTGCAACTGTGCCTAGAATAATAACCACGTGATGTTATGAAAGACAGCTTGTGCTGCATGACTTGTTAGAAAACTATGTGTACATGAGCATTCAAAAGCCCCGAATGTTTAAAAGAACTGATAAACACTGACCAATATTTTAATTATTTATAATACAAAATGTTATAATGAATTATGAAATATGAATGAATGTATTTTTTAAGTTTATATGCTGGATTATTTTTGTCAGTGTTTACGCCATAAAGTAACATTGTCTTAATGAATTATTTTTTATCACTCTGAAATTTTAATATAAATTTCATAATGAAATTCACAGTGTATTTCATCAGAGGAGTTATCACATCTCAACCATTCATCTTTTTTTTTTTTTTTTTTTATAGTATCTAAAACAGCAAAGCATGTGCTGTGTTTTGTTCTTTACCAGGCTTCCTGGTAGTTTTACAGCAAAAATCAGCTTAGTTGGACTGTTTTTTCAAAGAGATGTCAGTCTTCAACATTCATGCAGTTGTGCCCCTCTTTTTCCTTTTGTGTTCTATGAACTGTTTTAAAACTGTTCTTCATTTAGTGACAGATATCAGAAAATTTTTGCTTTTATGGTGACACTTTTTATAGACTCAAAGGCTATCAGTCCATCAGCTTTTTTAGGTGTTGTCTGTATAACTCTTGTACAAAAGGCATCTTTGAGATCTATCTAACCCTCTAATTTGTATTCTGCACAAGTATATTTGAGATAGCAACAAATTAATATAAATTGTCCTGAATTTGAGTTTAGTAGCAGATATACTAGTAAATTTCAAGTAAAAGAAGCTGAAGTTGTGGGGTTTATTTTTACACTGGTAATCTGCAATAAAGTATAGTCTTTCCTTTAAAATGATTTAAAATGGAAGAATTACTCTTTCATTATACTGTAAAACCTATGTGTCATCACAAACTCAGTACTGCATACTGTACTGAGTGTTTCTGTTAGTCATCCACTTGGTATTAATGGAAATGAATGAACACGGTGCATTGAATCTTTCTACCAGTAAGAGGAATTTGGTGTTTTTTTCAGAGATGGCTGTCATTTGGTTGCTCCTTGCCTACTCAGTAATACTCTGGCTTACTTACACTATTTTGAACTGCAAGCTGTTGAGTTGAGCAGTCCAGAGGTGGATTGAGCTTTTGAAGCAAGTCCCCTAGTTCCTCCACTTACTATGCTTTGAATCACATCACAGGGTTATTTTGGTGGAGCAGAACAAAATTTTATGTAAAACCAAAGATCTGCCCTAGGATCACACCTAGTGAGCTACAAATGCTAGTGGAGTGCCAAGGCTGTAGTGAGTAGGCCACAGTACTGCCAAAGTCTCCAGTATGTACACTGTGCATCTACCAGCAGTAGGCTTTTGTAACGTCAGGAGCTTACACTCTGGAAGTGCTTGTCGTGGTATGTAAAGACATGGACTTTCATACTGCTAAGCACTTCATGTGATTAACTCTTCACAACCCATTCTCTAGTCCTTCATCTGTTTTTGATACCTCTGTTGTTCTCCTGGTGCTTGCTGAAGGCTGCACATGCARCTGCTGACGAGAGTGGTCATTGCTGTTCCAAACCAGACGGAAAGACTCATGCACATTACTGCCAAAGTTGTTTGGAGCACAATGTGCAGCCTTAGGTGGGAATGTTGGTATCGAGTCTCTCTTGCAGTCAATCAASTAAAAGCCATATTCTGTCTCAACACAGCATTTAGTAAGGATGTTGTTAAACTAGGAATATGCTGAGTGTGCAGGTGACCTCATCACCTATCAGTTTAAGATAAGTACAGTATTTCTAATACTAGAAATGAATATGCTTGATGGGGAGGAAGATATCAGAACTACATTTGAGGCCAAGTTTAGAGTCAAGGAGAACGTCAGGATTGTGTATTTCTTTGTGAAGCTTCCTCCGATGCCTCAGGATATACTTCAGAGTTGTATTAGCACTTTCAGGATAATGATGGCAGCCCTTGCAATTCATGTAACAACCACTGCCCTAAGCAGAGTGGGAGACTGAGGGACTGTGGATCCACTCAACAGCCCACACATCTTGCGAATCTGCAGGGTCCAGAGTGCAGATGTCTCATATTCACTGTTCAAAGAAATAATGTTTTACAAAGTGCCCTCAGAAATCTTAATTATGACTTTGCCCACAGTGGCRTGGCTCAGCCCTTACTGATTTGGCATTGATTAGTCAGATTCAAGGATCAGGCAATTTATGAGATCATAGCTGGTCTTTTGTGCTGCAGTTACGTGTCTACAGTTACAGGCACCTGAAATGTGCTGCAAGAATGGTGAGGTCRTGATCCCAGGTCTGGATGTAGAGATACACACTCAAAATCCTCTACTAAGAAGTTCTGCACGTATTGTGTATATCATCTYATGGCCCAAGGATGATGCACTACCATCTGGAACTTCTGATAGACTAGAGGCAAAGCAGCAGTGTTTTTAGAGAGTCCTAGAAGATGTTATTTGCCTCTCCCTCCTCAATCTGAAGTGCCTTYGGGAGATCTGAAGTCGGTTCATCTGAAATACCTTCATGGAGTAATTACCATGGCTACTGTTCCTTCCATATAGGTAATTGACAAAATAATGGTGCAAAGTCAGACCTGGGAGAAGACTCCTCAAGGCTTTGTGGTGGCACACGTGTACAAGTAAGAACTGAAAGCCCTGGAACAGAAACAAGCCAGTCATAGGAAAACAAACAGAAATAAGGCTTGACCCCATATATGAAGATTATAACGGAGATACAGGTCAATGCCCCTGCCACCTAACATTATCATGTGTGACAGGTAAAAGGATGATGCTTCCCRAAGTGTCCTGTAGAAATGCCTTCTCTCTGGAAATCAAAGATTCATGTTATAGCTTTCCTTTGAAGTGCTGAACATTTGATTTGAGATTCACAGTAGAGCTAGTCTGAAGCATATTCCCCAAAATGTGTATTAATTAGATGCAAGCTACTGATCATTCTGTTGATCTGTTCCTATTGTGCTGCCCTACTTGGTGAGGAAGTCTTTCCTTTCTTCTTTTCAGTACATATAACTGCCTTTTCCTTACTTTCACTTGCAGCAAGAGTATCCCCCTTGTAAGCAAATTGTCCCTTTCTCTAGCTCCATTCAGTAATGGAKTTACCCATTACCTTTACTATTAACTTTCTTTTCCTTTATTTTCTTCTCCCTTCCCAAAAGTCACCACTCAACTCCTATGCCTCTGTGCTGTTTGTATTGGGGTCTGCTTGTATTGGGGTCTGGAATTAGTGCCCTTTGTTTAAGAGCAACTTAAAAAACCTGGATCCTGCTGATAAGGAGGCTGCTGCTGGGAGAAGACATCTACTCCAGTCAGATCGTGACCTGGCTCTTCTCCCTCCCTGCYTGCCCTACAAGTAGTCTGTCTCTCAGCGCATTTGGTGCTTAAATAGTTGTTCTGTGACCCTTCATAGAGATGCTGTGCCGGATAGAAGAATCTGTATATTGGATCCCTCTCACACTGGCTATTTGTTTTTGGACTTAAATGTAAAATATACTCTAAATGAAAATAGTATTAATTTGCATAGTGTACCTTTTAGCTAATTTATTCTTTTGCTAATTGCTTAAACTCTGGATCAAGCTTTTTATAATGTAAATAATAACTGCCAGCCCTCATTTTATTGCTTTCCATTGCTTCAGGCACATGTATTATTTCGATATTTAAATAATTGGCAACGGAAAGTTGCCAGTTACTAGAAAAGTTACAACAGTGAATCATCAAGACAGACAATAATTAAGAAAAAAAGAGGGGAAGGGAAGGTGGGACTGAAAAATGACCTCCTGAGTTTTTTTTTCCCCCCTATCCCTTATCAAAAATATTAATAATACTAAATTCTGAGAAGACTGATCCAAATAGGTAGCGTTGCTCACATACTGGTAATTAGAACTATTTTCTGACATTTCCCAGAGTGCAGTATAAGCACTCTTCACTGAGCACATGTGAAAAGTAGAGTCATTCTGTAGCGTCTCCAAGAGCAGCATGGTCCATAGTAGAGCTGATCACTGTGCTTCAGTGTCGCTCGCATTTCTTTATACTGACACCAGCAGCCTACACCCAGCCAAGCTACCTAGCAGATATCTGTGGTTTTGCTTACTACTGTCATTACAGGAGGGCAACACTGTACCTGGTTGAGGTAMTACGTACCTAAAACTGAATACGAATCAAACTAATGGGAAATGTTGCAGTAAGTTCAAATCAGTATTAAGAAAGCTATTTGTAGGTAAAACTTTTCTTTTGTTAGCAGTGAACTTAATCCATTATTCTTTTCATATATTTTTTTAATAGAATGAAATGAAAAAGATTATGGAAACGGTAGATATTACTAGTGCTAAGTAGTATTTTTGTTGTTAAATAGGTAGCCCTTTATAGTTCAAAATGATGGGAATGTACTTACTATGAAAAAGAATTTTATCACAGTGGCATTAAAAGATAAAGCTAAGTGGTCTTACTCAGCGATTTTGTGTAGTTTTATACAGTCTGTTTTTTGATTGTAATGTTCAGACTTCATAATGTGCTTTTCTTTTAAATTTAAGTACCTATCTAATAGTCTATTCAAAGCGAATAATTGGTGACTTTGTAATTCTATGACTATTTATAAGCTTCATCTGTGAAAAACATTTTCCATCAGCTATTGTCAAACAACTTCTCTGTAAATGCCTTTTAAATTCTATTTCAGTCTAATGTGCTGATATTTTTATTGAAACCTCATCATAGTGGGAACTGTGCACCACAAGCAAGGCTGTAGCAGAAGTGCATCAATATCTACGCTAACTTTATGATCAAAGTTGAACATTACGTATCTTGTCATGCTGATAGCACTACTCAGACTTTTAAAGCACATCTTGTTGTTGTAGTAAATTTGAGGCTTTCGGCTTGTTTCCATTCTTGCACCAGTATATGATCAGCTGAAAACTGTGTTACCCTGGTATAATATTGATGATGAGTGATGGCTTCCTCACACAGCTACTTGCATATGAAAATTAATTTGTTGCTATGGTAAATACACTCTCACATTCCAGGTTTTTCATTGTAATTGAAAGAGAAAAATATTAATACAAAAATGGACTTAAAGCACTTTTTATTAATATATATGCAATTACAAAACTAGGGTATGTTTACTARTATCATACATGATTCTATATCAAGAACTTGGATTTCAGTTCATGTTAAAGTCAGTATAAAGAATTATCTGTTGTCTTAAATAATGGTACAGTATATTTTAGACATTGATACTGTTAATATTCTCAATAATCCCTGGGTGAGTGGAGTCATACAGAGGGAGATGTAGAACTTTAAGCAAGGAGGTATTTTTTTCAGTAATACTATATTTTAGGGAACAGTAGGCTTTCATCACTTAATTGGTCTTGGCCTATGGGTAAAATATTCCTCAAGCACAAAATAAAATATAGTATAACAGCAGTTCTCTGGTATGAGTAGTCAAAAGAAGTAAGCACTWCTTAAGCCAAAGCAACGTAAGAGTTAGACATAGGAAAGAGATTGTTTGCAAAGTTTTAATTGTGGGTGGACATGGAAATGGTAAAACTATCAGAGCTTCTTTCCTCCAACTTTTAAAATACAGCATGTGTGCATGCAATTTGAAAACCTGACTTTAGAAAATTGAATGCTATTTGAGTAAAKATTTGTAGAGGGGAGACTGAGTGGATGGAAAAAGGAACCATCTCTTCATTAACAATGAAGAGTCTTACCTTAAGTGCGCGAGGGCAGAGCCTGGTGATGGTCCTCCCTGACTTCCTTTGCCTGATGTTCCAAGTGAATTGTTGCCAACTGGCACAAATTGGAAGTACTCAATTGTAAGGTACATTGAAGCTAAAATCCAAGACTCCTGAAGCTTGTTGGCTTTTAGTTTTTCTTCCCTTTTACCTTGCTTTGCTCTGAGTCTTTGCAGCTTTGTTTATGCCGTGTTAGGTATGCCTGTGAGTTCTTTATGAGATGTAAGCCATATAGAAAGTGAAGCAGCTTTACTTATGTGCCCCAGGGGAGGTAGAATTATCAGTGTGCTGCTGACTGAAATTCACTTGGTCTTAGCAGTGCTGAGAGAGGAGAATTTTGAAAGTATTAAAATTCTGAGGCATTGCTSAGAAAACGCTCAAGCCTAAAAGTGGCACATGACTGCTGAGCTTTATAGGTTAGAGTGCTGTATTATTAGAAGGCAGACAAAAAATGGAAAAGTCTGTGAGCTATTTGTATTTACAAATATGCGTATTTTCTGTCTGGTGCCAGACACTTCTCAACTATTACAAAGCTTTGTTTCTTAAGTACTTCCAGGGATATGAGCTCAAGAATATTTATTTTGGTGCATGTTTGACTTCATTAAGTGTGTCAAGTATGTAACTAGAATAGTCTGTGTGGTAATTTTGGTTCTTTTTTTTTGGGGGGGGGAGGGGACCTTTGAAAAAGAGCAAATTAAAAAATATTAATTCAGAGAATGAGAAGAGATCAATATGATACTACATGGCTAAAATCACCTAATGTATACAGTAACAGAATTTTTGCATACTAAAAGTGGACAGAAATACACTGAAGTGGAGTTTTTTGTACAGTTTGGTAATAAACTATAGTCTTCAGGCTCATCTAGGCTCTTCCTACTTTGCCTGGACTTGGTAGTATTACCACAGTCTCTTGCTAGTTCCTTATTTTGCTATTGTTATTTTAAATGAAATCTTTTGTAGCTGTATATCTTTCATCACCACAGGCTCTTGGAGCTGCTTATATTGCACAGAAGGATATAACTTTTTACAAAACTATTTCACCATATATGTGATATATTTTGTCATATCAAATTATTCTATAGGCTTTATTATGGATTATCTGTGAGTTTGTATCAGCTTAGTGTGTTATTTTTATCTATAACAGCCCAGTTGTTTACCTCCTTCTCTAAATAGTTTCACCAATAGCTACGATTTTGGATACAAATACAAGCATGGCTGTCTTATATTCAAAAGTTGACTTTATTCATGTTGTAAATTATTCAACTACTAACTTATTTTATATATAAGCACATAAACATGGATATATATATATTATCCTTATCAGTAAACTGTCACTCAGTCACTGTTTATATATATACCCCAAGAGGCTGTAGTTCTCCACAGTAACTTTTAATTCATTTCAAAGAAGTTAAACTATGAAAGAATACCTCTGACTGGTACACAAGCCAAATTCTCACTTTTTTAATATTGCCTTTGGAATCTGACTCCTACGTTTATTTAGGTAATTGGATTATACTCTTTACCCACTTAAGTTATACAGTATTCTTCTGCCCTCAGGTTTTCGTTCTTTGTTTTTCATGTGATGCCTCAAACCATAGATGCAAAGCAGGATTTCAAAAGGGGTTCAATTTATGAAAGCACAGAAGAGACTATTAGCAGAAGTTATGAACAAAATGTACTTTGGGTAAACACAATGGCATTCATGCGAATCTTTCTGTTTGGTGACATAACATTTGAACATACACTGGAAGTCGTTATGGGAGATGTTTTGCATGTTTTATCTAGACTGCTTTAAAATGTGTTTGAAGTAGAGATCCTTATCAGTGATGCTTTGTGTCATGGAAAAAGCCAATAATAGATTTAGCATCCTAGCTTAAGTACAGTTCAAACATATTTGTGATACATTAGCAATTCATATCAGAAACACATTTTTCTGAGAAAGCTGATGACTATGGAACGCTGTCATAGAATCCTGTAATGCGCTTGGCAAAAGTCATCCTTGGTTATTACACCCACCTCTGTGGTTGCAGCCCTCATTTCTTTGACTTCAAAGTGTATATACTGGCTTATTGTAAGGTTGATGGAATTTTTATTGTTACCAACGGTGTTTGCTGTTACAGTATTTTTTACCCAGAAGTTCTGATGTTTTGCTGATGGTAAATTTGGGGTATTTGTTTCTACCTAAGATGGGACTGACAAACTGGGCAATCACTAAAGAATCTCTTAGAGTGACTTGTGATGCTCTGTTCTTCACAGTTCTTGCGGGAGAAGGAATTGATTCTAAAATAACTTTAGAAATTTCACTAATGATTCTTTCTGTAATTACAAAATACACAGGGTAAACAGTTTGTATAATAAAGTCTCACCTAGATACAAGGATTCATAGACATTTTTTTAATGAATTTATAGACGTGCATGTCTGAATTTTGATTCTTTCATCATGAATTAGCACYGTTTTGTAAATTGGGACCTTTGGAAATGTTGGTTTCAGATTCTTAATTTTGAKGTTCTGGGAACACTTATATACTTACACAGATTTATACTAAGTTAATAATCAGTTCATTATGTGGGGTGCTAGCAATATCTTACAATCATGCAGTACCTCTGCTTTGTAATGTTGTTTATGATAATATTTTAAATTTGTTTTTGTCTGAGCTGAGTTTTTGTTTGGGTAACATGTTAAGAAATTGCAAAATTCAATTCAGTTACAAATAGCAGTCGTATAAATAGCCTCAAGGTTGTGGATAAAAGTAATGTTTCTGGAGTTTGCTTGCAATGACGTCATTCACAATAAATATGTAGACATATTTTCCTTATTTTTAAGTGTAATTTCTATTTTATACTGGTAATATGATGCAGATATTTCAGCCCAAATAGTACTTCTTGGGTGGTAAAACTCAAAATAGGTATTAAGTCTCATGCCTTATAAACCTACTAGAGGCAAGTAACAATTGAAATACGCTGCCTGTCATAACTTATTACAGCTTATATATTATCTATTGTGTGATACAGTTTTGATTCCTTTGACTACAAACAAAAGTCACAATAGAAGGTAGCATCACAGCAGCCTGTACCAGGACTTAAAAATTGTAGGATCCATGCAGTTTTCTCCAAACGTTATCAATGCCCTTGAGTATAGACTTGCATTTTATTGACTGACTTGGCTTTAGCGCTCCTAGTGCTTACTGCCTGCAGACTAGGGCTTACACAGTCCTTGTTGGCTGCTGTGTATATTTACTTAAAATGATGATAGCCGTAGAAACTAACATTCTTATATGAAACTGTCTAAAGTCATTGCTTCCCAAGATGAATCCTAATGGCATGAAGTGAATTGACAGAAGTTTTGGGAAAGAGAATTTTGGCTCAGCTACATTTTATTTTATAAATAGTTTTGCACTTAAAGTACATGCTTTTTGGTATTTGGTTTGAATTGTAGAGACAGAAAACTTCTTGATTAATCATTTTAGTTGTAATTACAGAATTATTTATATTGCCCCTAATTGAAGTTTATGATAAACTGGTGGAAAATGTAGATTTTTTTTCTTCTTATGCAACTGCATTTTTTCTTTTGCATTTTATTTGGACAAATTTCAATATTTTCTCTTATGACTGTGAAAGCTGGTCATAAACAAGCACACCAACATTAAAATTGAAACTTTAGATTTCAGTCCTACTAATACAATCCTATAGATTATATATAAAATATTTGAAAAAATGGGAAAAATAATTTGGATATTCTGCTATCACTCAGAATAACATCCTTGATATGTTGTAAAAGTACTACAACTAAGAAAGACCAAATGATTCTGTAATATAAAAGTAAAATTTGAATCGTGAAAATTGGAGTTTTGAATTCTTTAAAGGGAAAAAATAAAGTAAATCCCTATATTGTCCAGCATGCCAGTAAGGAGAGCAAGAAGCACAAAGCCCCATCTCTGAAAGTATTTCAAAACTTCAAGAGGAGTGTACTCCAGGAAGGTTTTTTCTAAGCATTTCTATTATGCTGTGCTGTTTATGCAAAAGTGTGTGCTGCAAAATCAGTGTTATAAGAAAAGTAAAATGACAGAGAGATGAAGACAGTATTTTTTTCAGATTAATGTTAGACTGAAAAGTTCTAGAAATCCTTCCTTCTGGTGCCATATCCAGTTAAAAGAAAATATATGTGATAACCAGTGGGAAATAATCAGAAAGTAGTAACTGAGAGAATGAGGATTTGTAAATCCCATTTTTGGACCGGAGCTAGTCCACAGGCACTTTCAAGTAAAAGGCAGTTTGTGTTTTGTTAATGATATTATTAGTAGATTTGTTTGACAGTAGTAGAATGGAGTCTCACTTTGAGCATAGAAAAGGTATTCAGTAGCACTGCTAATGCAAAAGTTCTTAAAAGGTAAAAATCAAGAAAACAATAGAAAGTTAATTTCCGTAGTAAATGTGAAGGAGATGTGGCTCAGACTGGTAGTGTTAAGAAATGAAGTTGGGGCATGTACATAGTGCKGTAGACATAGTTCTGCTTACTGAATAGACAGCAGATTTATGGAAGTGGAGCATACAAGGTACAAGCTGAGGCTAAGGTAGGCACAAAGGAATACAGTTTGTTAAAGACAAAAGGGATATTGAATCAAGAAGGGAATTAGTAGAAATGGAATTTGAGGTTACTTTCTTTGTCCGAAGGAAACTCGTAAAACGTGGCCGTAAAGAGCCAAACCACACATTCATCTGATCAGTGCAGGCTGAGGGGATCGGCAATGTGAAACCATTACCCATGACAAAAGAGAGGTGCAGTTCTGAATGCAGCTGTGAAATTGGAGAGAATCGAATAATTGAAGCTAGAAGGCAAAAAATGAGGAAAAGTAAAAGAAAAAGTAAAAATTGTCCTTTCTAGTTAAAGCACTGGGAGATTCGTTCTTAACTAACACACACCTAACTTATTTGAGCAGCTATACTAATTTTTTAACCCGGATAAGACTTAAGCAGAGCTACGTTCCCCTTTTAACCCTACAGATCTAAAGCATAACAGTTCTACAGCCCGTAACAGCTGGGCRCTCTCCGTGCTTGTTTGGATTGGTATTGTGGAAGCTATCTGTGCCATCTGCAGTGTTCTCAGTCGTGTAATTGTACCATTTCGTGGAAGTTTTCCTCCGCAGCTATGGATATCGAGACTCAAATCCGACAAAATGAGGCTACTATATTTCCCTTAAACATAAACATTGCTATTTTGACACAGTTTGTACAAAAGTGTAGAGTTTTGTCTAACCGATTCAAAATTCCTCTCAAGTGGTAAAACTACGTCCAGGTCCTCTGATGATCACCATTGCTGCTGTCAAAATTACTATCAAACTAAAGACTACTTTATTCTGCTTGTTTCCATTTTGGACAGTTGTATTCAGAAAATAATCCGGCAGTTTTATTAAAACCTTTAAGTCATTCTTGAGTCTATTTTCAATATTATTAATTAACATTTTAAAAGTACTTTAAAGATCCAGCTAGTGAATTATGCAAGTATTTACTGGTGGGCCTTGCATCACTTCTAAATGTTGGCTATAGGAGCTCTGGGGAAAGCTGAGACACAAAACACCACACATGTGGGCAGGCTGCGAGATGGTAATATAGCCTCTAGCATGAGAAATGCTAGTGCTTCCAATCTCCAAAGAAAGTAGCACTGGTCACTTGTCCTTGATTTTAGTTAGCTTTGAATGAGGAAAWTTTTAAAGTGAGGAGTAAGAGATGTAGTAAAATCTTATACCTCACATTTGGTCATGACCTTGGAAACCTTAATAAATAGTTTCTTAATCCAGTGCCTATCTCAAGAAAATAATAGGGAGAACTGAAGTTATCTTTGCAGACAGCGGCAAGCATATTTAAAGCTGCAAGTATGCACAAGATGGTTTTAGGATGTTTTGAAAGGAAACTTTGTTAACAATTTAATTGAAAGTGTTAAAGGCTGTAAAACAGACTCTTCCATTATACAGCTTAAAATGCAACACATCTGAAGGTTTAGATTAATATTGAATACTGATCTCATAACAAGGCGTGCCAATGTGCTTTTAGCTAACAAAATACTTCATGTTTTACTTTTTAATAAAATATCTTAATTACAAAATGTAATTAATTCATCTGCTAAAGCAAAATTATATTCCTTTATTTTTTAAGCAAGACAAAAGGAAATGAAGGGATTAGTTTTAAAACAGCTCTCCCCCCTCCATCCCCCAAAGCACAAAACCAAATCTTTGTTATTTTACAAGAGTTTTATCACTTGGATGTATTTTCATTTTGAGTGCCTTTGTTTGTATATAAACAGGCTATTGTGTTACATGGTTTGGACTGATACTAGCTGGCAGAAATAGAGAAGCCTGTCTTGGCAAACCATCAATTTTATGTGAGAGAACATCTGTGACATCGATCTTTGTGGTGTAGCTGGACCCACATAGCCTGAAGTAGAACTAGAATCTAAAAGCAAGCACATCTGTCACTTTAAAATTTTGAATATTATACTTTTTCTTTTCCTGAGGACACAAGRGATACTGCATGTGCATGCTATTTGCTCGTGAGCCCTGAGGAATGATACTAACAGCTTCACCTATCTGCTGTATTTTAGCTGCAAGGCAGGTTATGAGACCTCTTCTACTTTCCTGCCGCTGGGCTTATACTCTGAGGATGATTCCTTTTGGAAACTGGCTCTTAGCCCTTCCAGCTATGTTCCTGTTAGCAACAGCTAGTGACAGGCGAGACTCCTGCAGTTCAAGCTGCAGAGGCATGGTCGGGTTGGGGCCCAGACTCAGAACAGGCATTACAGCATGAACTACTTACTACTACTGCAAAAAAAAAATGAGAAAGTAAGTAGAAATGTGGTTAGTCCATGTTGACTTTCTATGCTGTTTCAGGTGTACTGCTGTCAAGTTAGTGGTCTTGAAGAGACCTTGATAGCATCCATAAAAGTTGTGCTATACCCTTCAGCCCTTCCCATCTGTTACCATTTGTGGTGCAACGAAAGGCTGCTGTGTCCTGTGCTCTCAGTTCCTCTCAGCCACTGAGTGAAAATAGAGCACTTGTGCTGAAAAGTCTTCTCTTGCTGTATTGCAGGCGCTACCTTTTTGACTGTTCTCTCATCTGTCCATCGAATTGAATATACTAGACGTTTGCTGCTGCTTTCTGAACCCAGTGCCTCTACTCATACTAGGCTTCAGGCACCATCCTTCCTCTAGAATGTCGTTTATTTATTTATTTGTTTTCAAAACTTGTCTGCTCCTGACACTGCTTAGGCATAAACCTTAGCCCAGGCAAGTGCTCTATCTGGAAGAACAATAGATAGAGGCAAATACTGTAATAGTTTTGCATGCGTTAATGAAAGGCTGCTTTGCTCATAGAATTATTCATTGCCTGCAGATAATGAAAGTTCCTTTGCTTCTCTTTGCATCCGCTGCGTGAAAACTGCTTTGGAGCCCAGACCAAGTTAGTGTTTTGTCCAAAGACCTGTTAAAAACAATTGTACTTACTGCAAAATTAATGTGTTAAAAATGTCATGTTGCTGTGAGAGACAGATGTTAAGGGAATGAATAAGTATTAACGACTTGTACTGTGATTTGTTCTTCCCATGCTAATTCCAATAATCTCTTCAAGGAGAGATGTCATGTCCTCATATCTTTACAACCTTTTGTCCCGTTTCTGGACACTTCTTCACTACTCAGGAATTTTTATTTTTCAGGAAAATAGACTAGCTTGGCCTTACATCAAAGTCTTGAATTGTAAGGAATTTACGTGTTTGCCTTCAGATAGGCTGTAGACTCTTAGCTGCACCTTTTAGTACATTTAGAAAGGAAGACCCAGAAACGGAAGTTAGAGATAGAGCATAAACTGTACCTAAAGGTTACTTGAATATCAAAGAAGTAGAATTTGAATGATGAGATGAAAGATGTGGCATGGGCATTCAACTTTAAATAGCAAGTTATAATTCAAGAATGATTTCAAATTTCACTGTGTAACTTAAACATGAAATAGTTATGAATTAGTCTATTAATAATTAAAAAGCATTGCAAATGAAGTTATCTACAGCAAAAAGTAGTGTTTAAAGTGTAATTTCAGTTATATATCTATGATTGTCGAATAACTGTGGTGGTAATACTGTAGTTACTTTGGTTTATATTTCTGTAACCGAGACTGGAATGTGGCCTTTACCACACTAAACTGATACTATCATTCTGAAAGTTTGGAAGCCACAGGACTGGGATGTGAACAATAGCACAGCACATGTGTACATATACTTTTTGCCCTTCAGAATCTCTTGGCTTTTGTTTATTTCTTCCCCCAAAGGAGAAATTTTAATTTTGTTTTTTAATAGGCTGTGCAGTTCTTCTTCTGAACCATCTCAAATAATTTATCTCTAATGAAGAAGAATGTTCCCAATCAGTTAGTTACCGCAGCCACAGGCTTGTATTTTGGATTATTCACAGTATGTAGAAGTTGTATAATGAAGATTTTAATGACTGATTAGGAAACATATAGAAGGAATACAAATTTTTGAAACATGCCTCTTCTTATTTTGGAGGCAGATATTATGACAGGTATAATATTCCATATGAATTTTGTGCCTAGAGAAGAAAAATGCTTTAGGCTGAGAGAATGGAAAAAATGCTCTTACTTTCTCTGTGTTGGTTTTCAGTATCCTACTGGAGATTCAAATGCATCACTCATTCTCTACCCAGACCTTCCCATTTTGTTACAGTCACAATAATTAAGTGTTCCCCAGTCTTTCTGTATAACACTGGTGATCACAATCGCAAAATATAAAGCAGCTCATGTACATTTATATACAGAATTCTGTGATAGCTAAAGCATTTGATGTGTTGTACTTCACATTAGCAACTTACGTGTTTGAAAACTGTGTAGTTTATAAAAACAAAAACTCAACAACAGAAAAAAACAACCTACATTTTCCACAGTATATGGGGCAGAAGGGAAGAACCTATAATTTAGATTCTGCTGTGTTAAAATTACCATAAAGTATGTATTTGCAATAAGATATGTATTTGCAGTAAGCATATAAGAAGGACTGCTGTAGTCATCTCTCTCTGCATTAGATTTTTGTCAAATCCTAGGAAGGATGGGATAGTGCTTTAATAGAGTTAAGAGAAGCATTTAGGTACTTGATAGTAGCCTATTTATAATTTTATGGTTATAGTGCTGACTTCAGATCTCACTGTATTCATTCTACCAGCTTCTTCGATTTTTTTTTGTTTGTTTTTTTTTAACCTACAGTATATGACACGATTTCCCTGTCAARTGGAGCCTGTGGCACTGATGATAATCTCACTTGATCTTTAACAACTGTGCACCTTTTTATATTTTGAAGATTGAGATCATTGCTGTACTTAACCTTAGGGGACTGCTACACTAGTGTTTGGGTGAAGAGTTTGGCTTAGCCCAAGAAATCAGGAGAGGTGAAAAAGTGGTCTCCACTGAACTTCATTCCTATGAAAATGTGGTTCCCTTGGAAGCTATACTGAATTTTGTCTGATGAAATTTGATGTTGATTTAAATACTTTTATATTTTTGCATCTTTCTGTAGTTTGTTTAAAACAAAGAAAAAACCCACCAAATTGTCCTGAAATGAAATGTAGTATTAATAACTACTCCTACTTTGGCACATAAGGAGCCTTCCACAGCAGATGACACAAACTTTTTAAGAATTGAGAATTCATCTGGAAGTATTTTCATTTATTCTAATATTATAGGGTGCTTTTTGCTACTGTAATGGTATCTTGTTTTCTTTTCTCTCAGTAGCAGCAATAATTATCGAGAAGCTAAAGGATGATGAGTATGAAATTGAATCATGCATTAGAAAGTGTTTGATGGCTAGCTTGGTAGCCTAGAGCATTTTTCTAGTTGAATTCAAGTTACATAGTATCATTTTGTGTCTTCAAAAATATGTGGGGAAAGATCTTTCTTTCCACTGAATTGCCGTAGGTTAGTTGGAAGAAAGAGTAAAATATTTTAAGGTAGACTACTGAAGTATTAAAATATGAGCATTGCTCAACTTGTGGGAAAAACTCACCAAGGAATTCAGTCTCAGACCCCACTTTTACCTCTGCTCTTTCTTCTTTTCCTCTAGGCAGTTTCCCCACCACTGCTCTCAATCTTCTGTACATACACATTTTCACCTTCCTGTACGCTGCACGGTTCTAGCAGCACAGCTAAGGCTAAAACACCTGTCATCAAGGGCAACTGAACTTGAAAACACTCTATTTCTTGGTTTGTAAGTAATAGGAGAAAAATTCATATGGCAAATATATTCATGCGTGATCCATAGCTCCTCCGTCTTCTGTTGGTGCTTGCTGTATTACAACAGTCTGTAAATGATTTAAATGATTAGGGTGTAATGTTTTGCAGGAAGCCAACACTGCTTAGCCCATTTTTCTATGTGTGTGTGCAGTGGATCTGCTATGTGTTCCTGGCTGGCTGCAAAACTTAACGCTGCAGTCCATCAAAGTATTTGTAGACTCTTACCRTGCAACAGGCAGCAGAAGATAAACCACTATATGCACACAAGGGAAATGCTATTATATGCTACTGTGTGGAAGATGTATTGGACTGCTATTGGACTGACCCAAAGCTTACTGAATCCAGAGGAAAGCCTTGACACAGCTTTAAGAGGCTTCAACAGCTTGCCATGCTGCTTCTCAGAGAAGAAGGCAAGTCTTCTGTGCCTTAGGAGCATTTCATTTTTCCTGTATTTATAGTAAGAAACAGTCTTGCCTTCACCCTTACCTCCCTCTCCCTAAAAAAGCTTATGTTGTGTTTTACAGGGTTACCAGAGTGATGCCTCATAGGGCCTGTAGATACTATAGTAATATTTGTTAATATATTAAATATTATGATCTTATTTGGTAACAGACTGTATTAAGAGACCACCTCTAAGAAACCTCAAACACCTAATATACTTCCATCTTTAGCAGGCAGCCACATCTGTTAAATAGCTTATTTCTGCCAGTGTTTTTGTACCAGTTAATACAGGTCAGAATTGGCTSCTAGCTCACGTGTTAGGTAGCTTTTTGAATAGCTTTCAGGGGAAGGTTGTTGATGGTTGGTCCTGGTATTACTACAGGCACAGCTGCTGTTGCCAAGAGCATAGATCTAGTAATGGGAGTGAGTGCTGAACAAGAACTCTTGCTTAGGTTCCAGTGATTAAGCGTTATGGAAGTACTCTTTATAACGTTCTTCTGAGAGTTATTTGGCCCAGGGATTTGTATTGATTATTTAATATGATCACTCTAACGCCTCCTCTTAGAGGAGCAAAAAAGACTTGRGGAGGACAAGAGCTGGGAAACGTACAGCCTAAGCCTGCACAAATGACCTAGGCACTGGCACCCAGCTCATGTCTGTTATGAAGACTGCTTATCTATTTTACATTGAAAGAACAAAAACAAAAGCCCGGTTTTCAGAAGAGATTAGAAACCAGCTTTCACTTGCTCCCCAAGTGACTGGGTCTGGTCTAGCTGGGGTTGCATCTTTTTTGTGTTGGGATGCAGTTAGACTGTGTAGAATGGATATTCCTCAACAGGAATTTTAACCCTAATCCAGAAAAAGTGTGAAGTGTTAATACTCTTCAAAAAAACCAGGGTATTGAACCTAAGTCACCTACATGTTGCAGAACATTTAAACCATGGAGCTGTTTTAAATCCATTGGTTGAAGGGAATTCCATCTATTCCATCCATAGTAGAGAGAGGAATGACTCCATTTCTCCTTCCCTGCTCCCCCCCCCGCTTTTTCATCTTAAAAAAAAAAAAAAAAAAAAAAAAAAGTTTGAGGTCTAATTCTGTGAATCTTAAATGAAAAACTGTAGCCAATAGCACTAAGCACATGATCTTTACAGAGGCTGGGAGATGTAAAATACTTGTCTGTTCTCAGTTTATTCACACAGTCGTTTTAAATGTTGGTATCTTTCTATTTTCTTATGACAAACTGTAAAGGCATAGTTAATGAATATTACAGGAGAAAGAGAAAGAAAGTACACTCATGTATTTGTGCACAGCTTATCTGGGTTTGGACAGACTGTAGCATGGATGTGTGACGACGTAACTGCAGAGAAGTAACTCGGATATATCACGGTTTCTTAGCTAACCGGTCTATTGGGCTCCAATAGCATGGTTACAGTTTGGTTCCTGCAATGCCACTGACATCTCTCTCCTCAATTCTCCATTGCCTGCAGAGTGTTTGTATTTCCAAAGTCTTTCTATTTTGAGGAGTATCCACGTAACAAAGAACTGATGGCATTTTCTTAGGGTGGAAAGGGAGCAAGGTTGTGCATATAAATGTTCAACTGTGAACCAGCTACAGTGCTTGTGAACCCAGCTATCTATCTGAACTCAAGTGCTACCTTAGCTATTTGTGTATTACTTGAAAGGAAARCTGAAAATATTCAGTGGAATGGTTTTCTTATCTTTCAGAATGATCTGCATAGCTGTCGTCTTATTGAGGTACATGGTTGCATTGATATGTATGAGATGTCATTTATCAATAGATCCTTTGGCACATAGATTARAAAAATGTAATGTGGAAACATTTTAAAAAGAAAGGAGACTTCAGATTAGATTGTACTGTTACACAAGTGGAGGTTGCTTTGATATGTAGATGCAGTACCACTGCATATCTTCAGTAGGAAAAATACTTCTTCATGAATTTATCAGAGAATTCCTCATTGTGAAATCAGAGTAGAGACCAATCTTTGTCATTTTATTGATTTCTAATAGCGAAAAAGCTCCCCAATGCCTCCCCAAATCATTTTTTTTAATGGGGGGGAGGGGAAGAATGAAGAAAAAAATGCGACATTAGGCAAGTTTTGGAGACACTTGGGTATAGCCTTAGTATAAGTTGCAGCATCCCGTGGAGTTTTAATTTAATAGCTGCTKCTTGTGTACTGCCAAGGGAGTGTTTTGCAATGTGCTTACAAGAATGCGAGCTAGATCAGGCATTTTCTCTTCCACCCTTACCTTATGGCTCCTGTGCCTGGTGTACCTGTAGGCTCACCCTGCAAAGGAGAAAAATGGATGTACTTCATCAGACCATCCCTTTTGCTGTTTCCACTCTTTACAGTATTTATCCTTAAGTTTTCAGGAATATGAGATACCGCGTGAGTGTTGTCTTTCAGCATGATTCCTCTCTGAACTCACTGAAGTCTTTCAGTGGGAAAGATTTCCATGGCACAATTCTATTTTTTTTTTCATGGTGGCAGCTACATGGTATTTGTGCCTCAGTCCTGGGGTAAAATGTTATTGTCATTTTGTGCATGCCTGATCCATTTGGGTAGAGAGAGGCAGGCACAACTGTCACTTCTCAGCGGTACTCAGGCTACATCTGTAACKGTGCGTCAAACAGGCTAGGGACGGTGCTCCGGTCCTAAGGCTGAAAGACAAAGCCTGGCTCGCGTCCGTATGGCTCAATCCTTTTCCCCCCCAAGGGCGGTCTTTAAAGCACGTTTTCAGGCTTCTCATCAGCTGTGTAATCAGTGCTAGCATTACAGTTCTACTCATTTTATTTAATTGTATTAAATAGTTAAATAACGTTACAGTTAAACTAAGTTCCAGTAATAAAGCGCAGCTGTTTTATTCTTTTAGCAATGTGCAGTAGAAGGCAGAGTTAATACCTGCTTAAGGTTTTTGGTTTTTTGTGCTAAGAAGTGAAGTATGTGGTTTTCAAGCTATGCTTATATTGACCTAATATATATGTAAGTTGAAATGCAGTATGTGAAGTTCCAGCTTGGGAGGGGGTGGAAGTCCTTAACAGATTGAAGCAAGGAAATGAATAGTTAGGGGAATGTCAATAAATATTCAGATATCCTCACAGTTTCTTAAATAAAGGCACATTTGTAAAATATCACATTGCATATTCCAAACACAACTTTAACTCTGTCCCCATATCCATTCCCAGTTTTATTCTGTAGACCAGAAAACCTCTACAGTCATTTACTCTGCATCAAATAAATTCTGAATATGAGTTACAACCATCATACAATATGGTTATGTTGGAATATTTTTACTATTTAATAACAGACAAAGTGGATATTTTATTTTGGAATCAAAGTGCWGTTATGTGGATTTATGGTTTATAAGGTTGGCAGTGTTTCTGAGTACTTTCTTTTCCAAAGTACATAAATATAATGTGGTAAAAGTTTTGTTTTTAGTTTATAAATGTAGTTAATCATCTGTTCAAACAACAAAAAATTCTATTTACTAATGGCCAAGAAATGTTAGGGGTTTGGGGTTTTTCTTCTTCACAAGAGACTCATTTAAGTCAACTGGATGAAATGAATAGGCGGCGAATATCACAGTGCTTTAGGGGGGATCGTAGCGCATCAGTTGATTGTGTGGAACTTCCATCATTAATCCTCATGAATCCATTAAAACTGTTACAGCCTCTGAGTSTTATTTAAAGGTCACAGTCTTTTTTATTTTTTTTTTATCATTATTTTTTCTTTAAGGATTTTGTTGATGAGTAGAAGACCAGCTCGTGTCTGATCCCCGCAGTACGTGCACGGATGTGCATCCACTGCCTGGCAGGCTGAAGGAGTGGGAGGGCAGAACAGTGGGTGGGCAGTAGTGCGAGAGAGTTCTTGTGGGCTRCACGAGAATTCGTATTGATCATTCTGTTCGTACATCCTGGTTTTTATCACGGTTACAATATATCCAAACATGTCAGGCAATTAGACAAGTGAAGACCTGGTTCTGCTTGATTATTTGACTTCCTGCAACTAATAATGAGCGTTTTGAAAGATTTAATACTGTGGCATTGAATATGAAAGAGGATTGGAGGCCTGTATGCGCAATGGGGTTAGGTGTGGTAATTTGTCCTGGCATCCTTATTGAAGCCTCCCTGTAGGCACTATCAGCTGTAATCAGCACTGTTGCCAGAAATAACATTGCAGTGTCAGAAATACGGGTGTTTTAAGGGTATAGCCGGGGGACTTGAAGTATTTACTTATTTGTTTAACTTCGAATTAAGAAAGATCTATGAGATTCTTTTACTTCCCTAAATTGTTCTTTAATTCTGTCATTTAAATTCTTGTTTATGTTCTGCTTAAAAACTACTGGGTTGCAAATCACCTATAACTGCTTAAGAAATAGCTAAGGTTTTTTATGATGCACTGAAAATGTCTCCTTGATGCACAGTAATGGCCTAAAAATGAAACAATTTGTTAGCAGGATTCAGAAGAGGAGAAAGAATACTTCAGATATAACAATGGTGTTGGATAAGTCAATGTTATGCCTACACTTTGAAAAATGTGTTCTCTCTCTCTCTCTTTTTTTTTTTTTTGTTAAAATTTCTTTTTCTGCTGTCTTTTTGCTGATAATAAGGACTAAAAATGATCAACAAAATTTAAATTATTATGCTTATGCTGTGACAGACAGATCATTAATAGGGTAATGATTCCTAGCTTAAGAACAGATTTCGATTCTCAGAAAGATACTATACAGTGATTTTGAAATTCCTGGAAGAGTCCTGTTCTTCATATGATTTACTGCCTCTTTCCAGTAACACCGTGGCTGTAAGAATAAAGCAAGTTACATTCAGCATATCCTTAACCTTTGTATCATTGATTTTTTTCTTCCCTGAGAGACTAGCTAGTAGGCMCGGATATTGAACACTGACCTTGAGATCAGCATTACCAAGAAGGAGTAACAATATGAATCTAAAAGCTAGCACCCTCCTTTGATAAATACTTAAAAGGAAGGTCCTATTGCAAGCTTCTATATATGCTTCACTATATGGTTTAACCTATACTTGCAATGTAACTGTGTAGAGTTAAGAACACATTTTCTATTCAATTTTTTATCTTAAGTCGGGTAATGTATATTTACTTATGAAATACAGTTCTGGCCACAAACAAACTTTCAGGCACCAATCCTGTGTGACAGTTCATCGTTCCTGCCATGGTATAGACAGATTTTTAAAAAAGACAAAAACCAATTGATTTCCTAAATAGTAATACTAATCAGATTATTATCAATGAAGTAATTTAAAGTTTTAAATGCATTTTCATTTGTGCTACTTACTTTTTGTTTTTCTCCTCTTTTGAATAAATTGCAATTTCTCAGTCCGTTTCAGTGTGGTTTATAGACCACTTCTGCATGCAGGTTTCTGTATGCATTTCTGTGCCACATTATATGGATTACAAATACCGTCCCCGGTTTTTTGTATGTCTTTCCTTCAGTGCATGAATATTAGCAGTAAAGCCTTAGTGTTAGTTTTAGGAAAAGATTTTTCCAATCTACAGGAATATTATGGTGTCACTTTCAATCTCCCCTTTGAAAACTACATTTCTTTCTTTTACTTTCTTTTATGTTCAAAAACTTAAATAATTTATTACTACAAAGGAATGTGTGCTGAATCCAGTAACCAACAGAGGATGTAGAAAGATTTATTGGGAGAAACATTAACAGCATTCCTGGCCAGGTGTATTTTTTTTTCTTTTTTTGTGAAATGGTGAAAAAAAATATACACCTCCAGCCAACTTCAGATATGGCTGGAAGCCCAGGTGGAAAACATGCTGTCTGTAACTGTGAAGCCCTTCTAATGACAAACTAAGCAAAAGTGGTGAGTGGAGCAGAGAGGTTGGCACTGCTCAATGTCAAGAAGGGTGCTGCTAGATCTTGAAAATTATTTCAGTGTTTGCTGCCTGAAGGGTTATTATATGCACGTGTTTTTCACTCTCTTTGTACCTACGGGGAATGAGGGAGTGAAACCCCTACCAAATTTGGGTTGTAGATTTTGACTTTTTCTTTGCACCATGAGTCCATGATAAAAGGTAGTGGAGAAGCAGAACCTGCAAGTGTAGTTTTACACTCCTCACTTAACTGAGTTCTCCTTTCTTGCATAACCAGAGTGCGAAGTATAGGATCTTTCCCTCAGTAAATGGTAGGCACAGCTGTGATGAACATTGTTACTCTAAGACAGTCTTTAGACCACAAGTAAATAATTTTACTGCATATTAAAATATATAAAATGAATTTATGAGATGCGTTACAAATTTTAACAGGTTATTTATTCAGTGATTTTTAGACTAAAATTCTACATAGATACAAATATCTATTTTCCAGAAATGATAAAAGAATAAGATGTAAACTAGCTATTTCTAGTTCTACCCGGTTCCATCTCTGGCATGTTTCTTGTCATCTACATAAAGCACAGAGTTAATAAAAACATTATAATACATAAGGCTATACAACTGAGAGTGTTTCAGATACACACTGCAGAGACACCTTTCCCTTATCATTTTTTCCTTCAACTCCAGCTATTGTCTCCAGCTTTCCTCCATACTAGCTGTCTAGGTCCCTTCAGCGGTAGTCTTATTCCTTAAAAAGCAGTGCTTGACATCATCTGTTTGTTAACACCATTTTCTCTTTCTCTGTTAATCCAGGTTTCTTAAATATGTCATCTGCAAGGACTTCCTTGATTTAGCATCTTAGAAAAATGGTGGTGAAAAGATTTACAATCAAACTACCCCATCTTCCTGCCCCAGGCAGGACTATGCTATACCTTTGTCATGTTTTACATGTTTGTCTAACCTATCCTTTAAAAAGCAAAGCAAAACAAGCAAAAGACGTTAATGACGGAGTTTCCTTCATCTATCCTATTTCACTGCATGCCAATTTTTATTGTTAAAATGATTTTCTTAACTTCTAATTTATATCCCAGTTGAATTTCCCTTAAGTCTAATACTTCTGATTTTGTCCAGTGTGGGTATGGACAGCCGTTCTGGTTCTCTCTTTGTAGAACATCTTATTTATTTGAAAGTCTTCTAGATCCTTTTTAGAGTTTTTTGGATCTTTCTTTTCACAGAAATTGTTCCCTCCTGTTCCTGTCTGTGCCAGGCTACACTTATTGATATTTTCTCAATGTGCAAATGAAATTCTTACTAGCTCCATTAGTCCAACATATATCCATTATGTATATCCAATACAGTTAAGAAAACTTGGAAATCAGACAAAGATCATCTTCAAATCTGATCTGGAATGCTAAGTTAGAAGCAAAGAATCAAAGTCCCATTTTTCCCATGTTTTGTCCTGCACTGGTACTTGCCTATCAAATCACATTACCTTTTTAACTATTTGATATAAAAAATAGCCTAAGCTACTGAAATGCCAGTGCTTAAATACTTTTCAGTTTGTGAGGTTAAACAATTTGTGGAATGCAGATGGGATTTTTTTAGGTGCTTAAAGTTACGGGTCCTATCAGTGCTACTTAATTAAATCCTATATTTTTTTTCCCAGTATTTACCCAGAATTTGGACTATCTCTTAGATTTTAAAAATCAATTAAGAAAGGAAGTTACGGAATTAAGCTTTTGTTTTGGTCATCTCTGGATAGATGACCTGCAATTCCTGCAATTTAAAATATACACCGTTTCTTTGAATTTTTCTGTGTTTGCTCTTTTGTCATTGTGAGGAACAGAATATTGACACTACTATGAAAGTATATTTCTTAAAACAACCAAGTTTTGGAAGGATTTTCTTCTAATAAATGCAAATAAACATGTTTTTTATATTTTTCAACAATCATAAGGTAATTTTGTCTAGTTGAAAATGAATCTTAAATACTTTTCCCACCTTTATTAACATATTGTTCTCCTCCCTCCCCCCCATTTTTTTTTCAGGACCATTTGCCGCTTCAGGAGGTGGTAAATTCTGCTGCTGCTCTTATCATGGCATTAATAAAGGACAGAAATCCTGAGCTGATTGGTCAGTTATTGGTAGCATAAGATCATAAATTATTTGTAGCTTTTGGAAATGTTTCTTTATCATCATGCATTTACCAAACGTCCTGAAACGTATTTTACCCTTTGATGAAAACTCTGCATTTATGACATTTACTATTAAGATCTTTTAACATATTTTTGATACTTAAGATGCAAGTCTGATGTTATGTATATAAGTATAAAATGAAATATAAATCATTCTGAGATGCACTGGATACATACTTTGAGAAATAGTACCGAAACATTTATTTGTGAGATCCTGATCATTTTAAAAAGTACATGGAGAACACCAAAGCATTCAGTCTTTGTGCAGAATTGTTGTTGACACCACTGCATGTGTGCTATACTCTAGAAATGTATTATGACATTTTCTTTAGGTTAAAATAATATTAAAGCACAACTCTTGATCTTTACATGAAAGTACTTTAAAATTGCTGCTATACCTATTAGTAAATGCAGTGTTTATTGTA
The DNA here is from genome assembly GCF_003343005.1 of Rhea americana. NCBI lineage: Eukaryota > Metazoa > Chordata > Aves > Rheiformes > Rheidae > Rhea > Rhea americana. The sequence continues at coordinate 1,250,987 of NW_028185173.1, forward strand.
GAGAATAGCCTTTCTGACATCAGTGTAAACATGCATTGCAATAAGTGTTTGTAGATCAGGCCCCTTCATAAAAGGAAGAGATGTGCTTATAGATATTGAAATGCTGCAGCCCAGTTTTCTGGATAAGGTACACTCTGAGTGGAGCGCTCCTTAGTGCTGCCCTTCCAGTATCCAGGTACGACTGTTCAGAACTTGCTCTGATACCTCAGCTAAAGTATTATGCATATCCTTGGTGCGTGTGTGTGTGTATGTATATGCATGTATGTGCATGTGCTTAGGGAGAAAAGACCAAAAAAATATTTTCCAACATAACCTGTAGGTCATGGAGAAATAAGAAGATTCTGTTGTTGTTTTGTTCTACAGGAGTGCTGTTTTCATCTCTTGTTGGTTAGCATGTATGGAAGAAAAGCAAGTGTTGCAAGTTCAGATGTACACTACATTGATATTAAAGTGTTGAAAATTGGGACAGGAGGGTTAAAATGGTGAATAGTTATTATGTTGAATATTTCCAGTTATTACAGCCACTAAAAGCAATGCAAGATTTCTGAAAGCAGGACAGTCCCTGAAAGAGTCTGTCTCTCCCTATGCATCAGATTCTTGGGAAATTATGCTCTTCTGCAGCTTGTGAAGGGGCTAGGTTAATGCCTTAAGTACCTGCAGTGATGGGAGGAGGGACTTAATGAAATAGTCCCACCATGAGTGTCCTGTTCTGTCTATACAGAGTGAGTGAGCTCAAGAAGCTTCTCTCTGAAACTGGTCCTATCAGCTGCCTGACTGCTGCCTTGCTCTCATGAGTACAATTTCTCGTATCTGATAGTTAGGCACAAGGATGTGACACTAGCGAATTTGCTGACAACATCCTCTTGGATCCTAGATGTAGAATATAATTTAGCCAGCTCAGCCAGAAAAAAGAAATAATAATAAAAGAAAGCAAAGCATAGAATATCTATCTAAATGTCATTCAGAGGGGATCCTTCTCCATGCTAGGTAAGTGTTCAAAAACCCATCTCAAGTAAAGCTTCTAGTTTACATTAAGCTGTGGAAAGTTATTTCCTGCAGCTCAGCTCTTCAAGAGGACAGTGAGAAAAGCTTGAGTGTTGTGGTTCAGTAACACAAGGTCTTTTGTGGCAACACAAACTGAAAGAGTTCCCCATCTTCCAGCCCTATTGCCACCATGTTCCTCTCCCTCTGATGCTCAGACAAAACTTAGTGAGGAGTAGGATGATCCAGGGTTGGTTTCTCTCTCTTGCTTTGTGCTGCTCGGCTTCCCACTCCTCTTCCTTTCTTTCTTTCTTTTTTTTTTTTCATTCTTTCTTTCTCTTGCTTTTTCTCCTTCCTTCTCTCTTCTTCTTCTCTCTCTTTTTCTGTCTTTGTCTCTCCTTCTTGCCTTTTCTCTCTCTCTGACTTTCACTTCTGCTTGCTTTCTCTCTCTCTCCCCCCCACCTTTTTTTATGACTATTTTAAGCCTAGATCAGTATCCTGCAGTTGCTCTATCAACACAGAAGGCAGCATTGAAAGTAACAGTAGAAAGGGGTCCAGGATGGAATAAGTGCTCCTTAACTGCTTAAGAATGGCTTATTAGCTTCTGCTGAGGTACTATCTCTGTCTTCTAATCTCATTTAGAAGTTGATGTTGATTCCAAACTTCCTTCTTTACGAGATAGATACAACAAAGAGTTGTTGGCTCTCTGTTCTGCATCCAAAGCACACATTTTGTTCCACACAGAAATCACGCCAATACAACTAACAAAGTTCTCATGCATCCTCTGTTTCCTTCTTTGCTTCTCTCTCCTCTCTATTTTGGTTAATAGTTTGTCCTTTGCTGACATTGTACGACATAAGCATTTGTATTAGCTCTGTGTATGGCTACACAATAGGCATATTTTATTCATATTTATTCGTGCCTATATGCAAAGTAGTCAAATGAATAAGGGACCGAAGAATTTATTGTTAGCATTCATATTTTAATAGGACAATTCTCACAAATACATTTCCTGAATTCACTTTTATTATTCACATTAATAAATTGAGTTTGATAAAGGAATTTGTCTCACAAGCTTCTAAAGACATAATGAAAGATATTTATTTGATTACTGTATTTTATGTTTCTTCTACACTTTAAAATACTATTGCTGAGGTGTTTTTCTCACGTAATGATAAAGTGAAATTAGAAAATCCTTTGTGTTTTCCATCTATTCTGATATATACATTGTACTACAACCTTAGCATTGGGTTGTGCACAGCTTGTCATTTGCTTAATAAACAGAACCCTTTACTTGGTTGTGTTGTTTTACTTGCCTCATTATCTTAGATTAATTTTAATACAATTGAAAATGTTCATGCAGCAAAATGTTGTATCAAAACATATTTAGTAATAATCCAAACTTAAATAGAAGATAATAAGCTTCATTCATGTACTATTGTATTATCATTGTATTGTGGACTTTTTTGGTTTTAATAATCTTTTTAAATAACCTGTGTACACCCAAAAATCTGCTATGTGGGAAGCAAATACACAGCAACAGAACTACTAATACAGATCATAAAATAGTAAAAATGCAGTTAAAAAAAAAAAAAAAGAAAAGAAAAGAAGGACTGGGATTAATGCTATTATGTATCCAACCCAAATTTAAATGGTCTTTTGGGTGAATGTTAAGAGTTACAATGGGAATAAAGATATAAAATGAAATGAAGAAACTGGTTGGTTGTTTTTTGTCTATGCATAGCTTCTCACAAATAGTTATATACATGAGAAACTTGGCAGCCTTTTGTACACACATGCTGTTTTGAATTTAGCTAGTGAATCAGTCACCACCCATATTGCTTTGAACATTTGGACAGCGATAACAAAGAGTAAATAAAAGCTCCAACTCTGCCAGCCTTGCTTACCTTACTCCTCAAGCACTCTAATTAGTATTCCTTGAGTAAAGTGTTCATCAGAAGAAATGAATACAGAATCTGGCCCTAGCACTGGTTTTGGTAGCTGCAAAGTTGTGTGAATTAGATTTGGGTATTCCATTTAACCAACTTTATGCAATATCTGAAAATGAAGTTGCTTCATTTCTTTTAGCTCAGTTGGCAGAAGAGTTTCTAGCTATAATTTTTTTCTTTAGATTCTTAGGCTACCTAGTTTGGAAGAGGTATTTTGACGGTTCTCTTAAAAAAGCTGCAAGAATGAAAACAGAAGACAGTGGAATTAAAACAACATCAGCAAAGAGGTATGAAGGGAAATGTGACCCCATTTGTAATGTGACCCCAAATGTAATCGGTAGCAAAACTGTAGTTGACTTTACAGCATCACAGTGAAGCTTTCAGCTCGTCTTGCTAAGATGGGCTGCAGAATGACCCAGTTTGTTTGGACACCTGAAAGGTTTTGGCGTGTTCAGCTTTGTATTTCTGTGCGACATCAGAGTCTTACCATTTCCACAATGCTGTTTGAGGTGCCATCCAAACAGSAGCTTCCAAGGCCACTTAAGAATTTCGGTGGCTGACTTAGTGCTTTCCGATGGTATGCCACCTTTCCCTGGCTGTATGTACGTCACTGAAAGCTAGGAAGTACACCACAGAGGATCATAGGTTTTTTGCTCTGTTGTCTTGGACGTCTGCTTCTGGTCACTGCTCTTTGTTCTTTTCTTCTTCTTCTTCTTTTTTTTTTTTCTTTTTTTTTAGCACATTTATTTACAGATATACAGAAGCATTTATGAAAGCATTTATGAGATCATTTCTCCTTTCTTCCTTTTCTTACTTTTCAGCCATAACTTTGATGTGCAAAATGTTATTCCATCTTACTAAGATTCTGCTAAGGTGCTCAGACAGTGCATGTTTGTATAGTTGCAGGCAGAGACAACATAATCCTTGTTCTCCATTTCCATCCCTGCTTTCCCTGTTAAGAAAGGTTTGGGGATTCAGAAATAGGTTCATGTTAAAAGTGTTCTGGCAGGAGCTAGAATTAGGGGCTAAAGCTACCTTTGATCTGGTGCAGTATGACTGTTCTTACAGTTGGGCCAGTTAAACAACACAGAAGGGACATGTTATGGGAATAATTTAGCTCTTCACAGTAGTGGCTTGTCTTTATATTTTTAAATTTTTTATGATTGTTATCTCTATTCTTTAGGATAGATGCACTAATCTTAATCCCATCTAACTGAAAAAAAAGTATTTGGTATATTAGATGAATTCAGATGCAGTGTATAGATGGTAGATTTTTATCTTTGTGTAGGTAGTGAAAGAATGCTATTCAAAGGAATTTCCTCTTGTTTGTTTCAAAGGTCACTTATTAAAACCAAAATTCTCAGTGAAACTAGGAGAGATGCTGAGACTTGTAAAAAGAATATCTTTTAAGGGCTCCCATTGGGAAAACCTGCTGCGCAATGTTAAGATGTTAATATTTGTTGTGATATCAGATGTTCAACTATAAATACATTATTTAAAGCCAATCTCAAAGAGATGAAGTCTGAGAAGCTAAGAAAAAAATGGACTCTGCTTTCATTATTCCTGCCCAACTCATTTATCAGTCCAATCTTTTGCACCTGGTGTCAAATAATTTGTAATTGCAGCCGGTTAGATGAGTAATGCCCGGCTTTGGGTGCCTACAGTAAGATACCTATGCAAAGTAGCAAAATGAGACCAAATCTTTGTGCCCACAATGCCTCCTCTTTCAACTTTAGTCTTGTAAGCTTTTACAACGTCTGTCTCCCTCGGCCCATTCCACAGCCACGTTGTTCATCTCAATTAAGTTTGTCTCATGTTTCCAACAGACACCAAGGGAAAGAAACAGTCATGGACACGGTGCCTTCCAGGGTATACTGACTTTGACTGACAGGCCTTTAAAGCACTTGCCTTAATATACATTTTACTTGGTTAATTTTTACAGGAATACTCAATTAGTTTTGAGATCTGAGAAATACAATTTCAGAGCCTGTGCTCAGGAAAGAGTCTCAGCCATTAAAGTACTTTTAAGATAGAATATACTTGGCTTGCAAACAGTGACCTGCAGAGGAACTGCCCGAGACTGCAGCTCTGTAAGGCATTTCCCTGTTCAGYAGTCTTTTTAGATAATCACCTCTCTGAATCTCTCTCTTTTTCATCACTCTGCCTCTTCCTTTCCGTGTCTCAGACTAGACCTGTCGTTTCAAATCGCCTGCTTCCCTTCCCTTTCGGCCGGTCTCTGCTCACATCTTCTCCCGCTCTGTCTCTGTTAGTTGCTCTTTCTCTCCCTATTTGTCACTCTCTTTCTATTCCTCCCGGCCCACCATCGTCGAAGGAGACAACCCCCTCCCTTCTTCTGAGAGCCAGGCCGTGGTCTGGCGTCAGAAACCCTTCCTCGCTCCTGGATCAAGAACTAAGGCAGTTGGGCTTTGGCACCTCCGTGCTCCTCACAGCTGGGACCGGGAACAGATGTCACTTCCGTTGCCAGCTGAACGCAGATGAGCAGCAGCCGCCCGAAGGGACGGACCTCCTGCATGACAGCTGCCGGGACTGGCACTCAGGGCTGCTTGTTAACCGGAGTAAAGCTTCAAGCAGAGTTCTCCCATCGAAGGAGAAACAGTCTTCTCCGAGGTCAGACCCCCCCCCCTCTGAGTTAGCAACTTGGGTCTGTGAAGTCAGCACCTGGCTAAAGAGCCAGATTTGCAGATCAGTCAGAGTCTGGAAAAGAAAAATAAAAAGGAAGGAAAAAAAAATCAGAATCCAGGTATAGCTTGCAGGACTGACAGTTGGAAGAAGTGTGGTTTTACTTACAAACCGGAGGCTTTGCCAGGAGTTACTCAGAAATGAACAGCAAGGAACCCCACGACGCAGTGTTGAGCRGTTCCTTTTCACAGCAAAAGCACAGCCTGATTCAAAACCTATTGAAGTCAATGGGACGGAGAGTGCCTCACAGCACTCCCAAGTATGTGTGGCATCTCCTCCCTCYGGCCATCTTCGGTCAACTTCACACGTAAGCGTGCTGGTTCTGTTGTTTTATGCATGCATACACACACACACACACATATATATGCATTTGTTGTGCAGCAGTTTTACATGTGCATTTATACTGTGCTCAGTTGCTTCAGTGTTTGGTGGAACCTTATGGTCTTGATTAATCCCAACTATATTTTGGAGCTTAGTTGTGACTCCAAACTAAGCACCCACAGGCCCAAATAAATGGGGTAATGGGGTACTTCTAAAAGGCAATTCAGTGTTTAAACTCTCTCTTTGAGGTTCCTCCAGTTCCAGTGACAGCAGAGCAAGCCTAAGGGGATGGTTTTATGCTTGGTTTAAGCTGGAATGCAAGGCTAGAAAAAGGAGGGGTCTTGGCATCTTCTGGGTGGTGTTTTGTCGCTCTCCTCTGTGCATTAGCGTTGAGGCTCATGCTGCTGTGAAGCAAGTTAGTTAAAGAAACTGAAAAACTGTTGAGTGGCTGGAAGAAGTGATTCATTTTCAGCTGAGTTGCCCAGATGGGGTGGCTTTAGGGGGAGGAGGTAACTTCGACGGTGCTGTCCTGTTGCAAAGGGACAGAGTGGAGGGCATGTAGAGCTGTGGCCTTACAGATGTACATCAGCTTCAACTGCCACTGAACTGTGCCTTTGAGGGACTAGATTTTGAACTTTGCCATCTCAGGTTCCTGCCGATGTCCAGGGTAAAGTGAAAATAAGCTGTTATGCCCCTTCTGCAGACCAGTGTGCATGCGTGTGTGTAAAGCAAGGATGCGGTTCGGGCCCGTCATGTGGCTCCGCTCTTTGGCTGTCCTGTGCAGGCTTTGCAGGCAGCGGAAGGACCCACGGCTCTGTGTTGCGACATGCAAGCCTGCGTGAAAACGATCCCTCTGAAAAAGCTCGGCGGTGAGCTACATTCCAAAAGAGGAGGTCAGGAGAGGGAGAGGAAGGAAGGAAACCAAATGTTTCTAACCTGCTGTGGGAGTGGCTGCTAGCACCAGGTCAAAGATGTACTCTTACGATGGATATTTGAAGAAAAACTGCAAAATGCCTTAAGTACACAACACTAAAAGGGGTATTGCTATCTTTTTTCTTTTGTTGTTTTTTTCTTTAAAGTAACTGACTTCCGTATTTAATCCTGCTTTCCACGGTGCACATTGTGTAGGCAGCTCCACAGAAACAGCAGGAAACAAGATTTATTTAAGGCTTTGCAGTGCCGGGGCATGGTTACTCAGTGCGTACAGGAATTAGAGCGGCAGCAATGCACCCCCTGGCGGTGTGCCCAAACATTTTTGCCCCAAATCTTCCTAAAGTTTACTAAAAGACTAACTCCAACGGTGGCCGAGGAAGATCCTGTGTTTTGCTCCCAGGCTTTGCTGATTCCCAGCAGTGATAACCTGGGGCCTGAGCAGGGCTCTGCTGCCATYAACCCCACCTCAGCCGCAGCCTCCACGAAGCCAGTAAAATGCAACTAGTGTAGAAGAGACTGGAAACTATGCTCAGTATATTCCAGTTAATGGAAACCAGCTAATCAAACAGATCGCATGGGTAGAGACAGGCAAAGTGTCTGTTATCTGCTGGGACTRCTCCTGCCAACCTGCAGCTGCTTCGGGCTGCGTTCATGGTCGCTTGTGGAGTGGGGACATACTTTGAGTATTATTTGTTTTAGGCTTCCGGAAAACCCTAAAACACAGCCCAAGTGGGCAAGTGCTGGCCAATTCTATGTTGAAATTCTGAAATTCAGCTGTTTTTTCTTAAATGAAAACTTGTATTGAAATAAAAATTTCAATGGTTTCTTTCTCTCTCTCTCTCTCTCTCTCTTTTTTTTTTTTTTTTTTTTTTTTTTTTTTTTTTTTTTTTTTTTTTTTTTTTTTTTTTTTTTTTTTTTTTTCTCTTTTTTTTTTTTTTTTTTTTATTTTTTTTTTTTTATTTTGGTATCTGAAGCCAAATTTGATTAAGGCCTTATAAGAATCAGAAATGTTTTAGAAAATAGCTGTATCGCACCATGATGGATATGGTCAGTGACTTTAGTGAGCAATAGTGAATGGCTGGCAGGAACTAAGGATTTTCTAGTTGGCATTAATTGGAAAAAAGGTTTGCTTGTGCTAAATTAGCCTTGGACATAAGTTAAAATAAAAGCACCTTTGAAAGGGAAGTAAAATGGGAAATAAAATCTCGGTAAGAATTGACATCCCTGAGATGCAGCGAGCACAATAAAATGAGCTGTATCCTATGACTGTCAAAAAGTTGCCTTTAGAATGAATCCAGTGAGTCATGTTCTTTAGTATGTAGTATTTAGTATTTTTCTCCCAAGAAAGTAAGAATTGAATTAGATGGATCCTTAGAGGATCTTTCAGGTCTAAAACACAATCTGTTAAATACTCAGTGTAGAAGAAATCAAATATTGCAGAAAACTGTACTGCAAATATTAAGACTTTATATGTAACCCACCTCTCTGTTCAGTAGCTCTTTCATGCCCTCTACAGTTAAAACACTGCTTTGTGTCTGTGCAGTCGAATTTTGTCTTTCCGTGTTGTGAAATGTGCCGCCTAGGGTTAATGAAAACCAGTAGAGCAGYAAATACTGCTGGAAAAACTTTTGGTTGCCTCTAGGATAAGTTGTGGCTTTCATTACTGAGACTCATAAGCAACAAGCAGTGCCGTGCAGGAGATGATCCTGAGCTGTGCTTTCGCAGTGGGTACCACTGATAGGAACAGCTGAGAGCGCAGAAGTAAACAGAGGAGCATTCCTGCATGAAACCTTCGCTGGTGCAGGTGAGGTTTCACTACATACAGGCAACCATCTGTAGGCAAGTTTGGATTTTCTTGCATATTTGCTGTCAGGTGCAAGTTATATATAGATAACTGTATGAACAGCTTTGGAACTATCAAGAGTTTATGAGTTTCAAAATTACAAGTAATTATTCTCTTTTTTGCATCCTTTTCAAAGTGTTGATCAGTGAGTGCTGATCACYTTTATGCATATAAATACATGAAGAAGTGATTCATTCTACCCAAAATCTCTAAATAAACAGGTGGGAAAAGGTGTGATTTCAACATCAAATTTCAATTGACTGTACCTTGAGTATATTCAACTAKTTTAAAATAAATATCCAACTTCTGGACAAGTAAAGTTGCATGTAGTGAATTGTGTCCCTTCTGCTTGCACTCAAAGACAAATATATGAGAGTATATAAAAATTTCACTAGATGAAAAAAGAAATGGTCACTCAGATGAAAATAAGGATTGTAAATTCCATTCTTACAGGTCCTTCTCTGGCAAAGCATTTTAACATACACCACATTAGAACTAYGTGAGATTTATTTTCCACACAGATGCTTCGTATGCATGAAAATAAAAGTTATATTGGAAGGTAGCCTGACAAATACATTTTTCCTTTATTTCTACAGTGCCACAAAAAAACTCATCCTGAAGTACTCTAGGAAAAGAAGATTGTAGGGAGATTAAAAAAAAAAGGGGGGGGGAAAGAAAGCATACTCTGATTAAGAGCCTAAGAATGATATAATAATTAAAGGAAACAAAATGAGTCATCARTACTGAGAGAATGAGCTGCTATTTAAAAACCAAAGATGTGGGTTTTTTTCCTACCAGTGATGTTTTTTGAGATTTTAAAGACTGTCTTTTGGTTATTGATTTTGGCAAGGACTTCAGTATGGACTAGAGCAGGCTATTTCTTCCCTCTGGCCTCAGGTTCCCTACATGCATGTGTATATATATATATTATGGGAATAATATGACTAATACACCACTGTAGACTGAATGCATTACTTTGGATTTCTGATCCCCATGGGGACACTAATGCACCAGGCACTTCAGAAAGAGTGCCGCTGTCCCCGGGGACTCTACTGCCCGATAACCCAAACGAGGGGCGAGACTGAGACCAGGCCCGGCGAGGAGGACGGAGACGCCCCAGGACCCAGTGGCCGCTCAGAGACGTGAGGCTGCCGGATGGAGAGGCCGGTGCTGCACCTGGGAGACCCCGCCGTCCCCCACCGTGTCACGCCGGTTTGGTTTCTCCCCACAGAGGAGCAAAGCGCAGCATTTCTATCACGAGGTGGATATGGCCGTGGGTTTAAAGCACAGCGCTGGGAGTCAGGAGAGCTGGGCGCTAGTGCCACTGTGGGACCGGCGCGCTTCAGCAGGTTAAGGAACATCTCTACGCAGAATATGAGTAGCAGCTGCTTTACAGCAGTATTTTTATAGTGATGGTATTCATATTTATGAAGCCTTTTCTAAATGGAAAACAATAAAAGCTTAAGATGCTTGTAAAATTCATTACTATTAAGAGGATATCTTAGTGTACATAACAATTCTGTGTATCAGGGAATCATCGACTAATCAGTTGAACCACGGTAATCTTTTTGCCTGCATTTTTTTGCCTGTAATTTTTCAGTGGCTTTAGAGGTAATAAGTGATATTACTCCTGTATTTGAAATATAAGGACCTTAGACTGCAGCATTTATTAATATATTAAAACTCTCCAGCCATGTTTTGCATTTGGCTCCTTTGATTTTATGCAATAACTTTATGAGTGCCCACCTCTGTGTTCAGCATTAGAGACATGAATTGGACTGCAGTCACTCTTGGATAGACCTAGGGATTAGCACTCCTAATGATGACTATGCTATTAGGAATTGTGTTTTTTGAAAGCATTTAATAGAGGAAACTGGACTTCCAGCTTGTGTTATGCTAAAATTTCCTGATAATTGCGTGGCTTCGACAGGGTGTGTKAAAGAAGAACAGATCAAAGGATCACATCATGAGGTAGTCAGGGATATTGAGTTGGATTATGCTGAATATGTGTTGTTCAGAGCAGATCTTGGTGCTCTTTTGATGTAAGCCACAGGAGAGTGAAGCAAAGGAGAAAAGAGAAGAGAGAAGAAATACACCATCATTTCRGCGACAATATTAACTTTGGAATTCAGCAAATGATGCTTAAAACGCCTGTTTCATCACTTGCTTTCCTCCACCTGTCCATGCCAGAGCGCGACAATCTCGGTCAGCACGTGTGTAACCTCGTGGGCCCAGATCCAGCCAGCCGACCGCTGCGTCCTCGTGCAGGAGCTGCTGGGCGGAAAGAGCCGGCAGATGCCCCGCATCCTTCGCTCGGTGCTATGCCCTGCAGGACCGCAGGGCAGCGTGGGGCAGTCCTCCCGCCCAGCGCTGCCCTCCGGCCAGGCTCCTCGACGGGCTGCATCCTCCGCGATGCAGTGAGCGCAGGTTTCCCGTTTTAGTCAAGCGAAGGAGCAAACTCGCACAACTCTGCATTCTTTGAGAAAGACATTGCAGACAGTCAAACAGCCCCATAGGGAAAGATGTGGCCTTAATGCTCAACTAGTCCTTCCACAAGGCAGTACACTGTTATAGGAAAATGCAATTTAATACCTATTCGAGACAARGCATTTGAAACCAGCTGCGTGAGTGAAAACAAAGCGTTTAGGTTTGGAAGTATGCTTTGCTTTGATCAAAAATACTATAACAGATGTTCCAAACTTTCCTTTTTTTTCTCAAAGTCCATTCCAAAAAAATTTCCAGTGTCATTTTTTGGCCTTGATTTATGGTGGAAAGATTCAAATAATGTCAGAATTTACTGAGGGATGAAAATCCTAAATGCCCCTCAACCCTCACCGTGGAGCTGTAGTGAGGCGGCACGAGGGAGAAGTGTGGCTGGGGAGGAGGTGGGGGCTCCACTGCCGGGAATGCAGACGGGAAGGAAGCACAAAACAGGATCCTGAGCAGCACTGAGATCTGGGAAGAGACATGGAGTGAAACTAAAACACGGACAAAGGGGAAAGAATGTATATGACTGAGGGAATAAGGTTGTTCTTAATAGCAAGGGATAAACRTAGAGTTGTACTTACTACTTAGCCAATGTCTTTTGTGGGATTAAACCACATACTTCCACGAATAGGAGGTAACTGCAGGTTAGAGGCAGTAGGTACATCGAGAAAAAAAGAAAAGCAGGGGAGGGAGAGTGAAAGAGGAAGGCTGCAGGGCTGCTCTGTGCAGGCTGGCCTGATTTCTGGCGCTTGCCCTGCAGAGGGAGTATAAGACTGTAAATGAAGCGTGGAGGGCTGGCAGGGCTGGCTGCTCGGGAGCAGAAGTCCGGCCGCTAACAGACTTCTGGGCACTCCAGCAGATGCTTTGTAGCAAGTTCCTTTTATCTGGTTCTTCCATTTGTAAAGCACACGTTTTCATTTGTTGAGCTGCTTATCAACTTAACTGTATTATATATGATGTGTATGCTGTATACGATAAAGTTTAGTTAATGGGTTTGACTAATGAAATACGGTTTATGAATGATATTGTAAAGCAAATATGTAGCAAGGAAAGAAAAAAAAAAAGCCTCTTGGTATGTACAGCAATTCAGGACGTGGAATTCCTGCTGAGGAATGTGAGCCYAAAATTGCTACCCACTGTATGTAGTAGCACCCCTGGGTGTCAGTGGAGCCTAAACTCATCGGTCACTGTATGGAGCTCACAGTGTGGAAAAACAAGCATATTGTTCAGACAACCTTAGACTGGATTTTTTTTAATGAAATTTATGATAATAAATTATCATAAAAGTAAAGTCATGCAATCATATATTAATGGCTAGAGAGAGCTGGCAAGGATTGTCAATACGTATTTGTTTAATCTGAAGGACTTATCTTGTCATTCTTGCTTCTCTTCCCTTTTTAAGATTGCAGGGACTTTTGATCTTTTTCCCTGGGGGTGCACAGCAGCATTGCGAATAACAGCCGGGGAGCTGCAGCTGGTGGATAGTCTGGGGGGACAGCTACCAGCTTCCAGATGGCCAGGGCCAGCCAGAGTGAGGGYGCTGTAGCACCTCCCCGTGATTTACTGTGTCTGGCAGATACTGAATGTGTGGACACGTGAACAAAGGCAAGTTCAGTTTTGCTCCTGCACACACATTAAATTTTAGGTCCTGTTTTTAAACCATTGAGGTACACCCCAGCCAGCTGGTRTTGTCCACAGTTATCACTGACTTCTTCATTCTTCTGCACTGTTACATCCACTGGTCTCTTGGTTTAAGCAGTAGTACTAGCAGTATGGATAGTAAGTAAGTGCCTCATTCCAGTTCACAGAAGAATCATAACTCCTACCAAAGTGTCTTGACTTTGATGGATATTAAATTTGCCTAATGACTGCTTAGTGAAACACATTTGGATGTCCTTTAGCTATTGGATCCTTTGAGGAAGAGTCCACGTATCCAGTTTAAGTGCWGCCTGTTCTCCAGGCAAGGTGCATGTGTAGAAAATCTTCCAGCTGTATAAGCTTGTTGTATTCTTCCTTATATTAGATTAAATGTAAGTGCTGATAAATAAAAAAGATTCTATTTCTCCATTCATTTGTGCATTTGTGAGAGCACATCATATTCTTCAGGCAGGCTTTTTGGCTTTCTTTTTTTTTTTTCTTTTTTTTTTTTTCCCCAGATTTCACACATTTTACCCAGACACTAAACTCTTTCCAATTACTATGACATTTCTGAGACATACAGACTGAAGTTTTCCACTAGTTAGTGTTAGTATTGGCTTAAACAAGTGCATAATAAAACATATARTTGCCAGTGGCTCAAGTGTAATACTGCATATGAAGGCCTTTTATAAACATTCATTAAAGATGACAATAATCCAGGTAGGGAAAGCTGTCCCTATTTTGCAGGGAGACATCATTTCTTAGCCTCCATTTACCACAGCCTTGACAGTGAGATAACATARTCACGCCTCTCCTGCAGGACAAAGGCACACATTCAAGCATTGCTACTGCATCTGATGGCTAAATCTACCTTTCCTTACAATAACTTGCTCATAAGAGCCAACTCTCAGAGGCCCATCCAAGTAACATCACCAGCCMAGGATCATTGGCTATTTTCTACCGTGAACTATGACAGTCCAACTGGTTTAAGGATTTGGTTAGGTGCCAAATTTGGTTTAAAACCCCATGACTAGCTTTAGATMCCAGATATTCCCACCATGGATTTTATCATAGTGCCTATGTTAACGGTCAGAAAGTAACTGCAGATTTAACTGGTGGACAGTGCACAGTGTGTCTGTCTCTTTGAACTTACTTACTATTCATAGGAAGAGAAAACAACTGCTGAAGTTATGACTTCTTCCAGTACTTTCAAGCACTGACAGCCTAGTGAAGCTTATATCCCTAGGCTAATAGTAACCCAAAGTGAACTCCCTGTGCTATACAAGGTATTGCCTTGTGGAGATACTAAATGATATCCCCCAGACAACTCAGCTGCTTGCATCCTGTACTGTGCTTGCACTAATAAGGCATGTCCACTGCAAATCTCATTTGCAACACAGGTCTAACATGACTGTGTTACTTCTGACTCTTCCGTTAGCCCAGTTTCTGCTTCTGGAGGTCCATCTGCAACATGTTCCTTTGCATGATGTAGAAGGAAAACAAGTAGAAACCAAAATGCACTTGAACAAACAGCTGTTTGCACAGCAATGAAAAGCCTAGAGAAAGTCCTCATGGGGAGGTCACTTTGAAGGACACTGATGCGGTGAGTGACTGTGGTTTGTCTCCTCTCAGGAAAAGATGATCAATCCACTCACTGTAAATGTACACGGCAATGTGAGTGTTTGAAAGAAGTATTGATAGCTGCATCAATTTCTTCTTCTCCTTGGAGCAGTCTAAAACCYTTGAATATTGGCCAGTTACTTAGGTCCAACAGGATAACCAGAGCAGAAGTTCTGACAAACAGGCCAAGATACTTTATAAGCTTTCTGCTGAGGGATGGAGACCTGGAACCTATGTAGCTCAGCAGCAGCTAGTAAAACCATTGCATCCTGGTCTTCTGAAACAAAACAGGATTGAAGGTATGCTAAGGTATATACAAGGTATGCTAATCTTAAAGCAGATTAATACAAGAGGAGCAAAAATTTTAACATAAAGGCCTACGGATTGATTTAATTGACTTGCCGTACAAGATTTATGTACTTTAGAGATCTGTACACAATTTAGGGTGAAAAACTAATAGCAGCTTCAGGGATATGTGTCAAGGAGAAAGAGAAGGATGCGTCTATTGCAGTACCTACTCATCATGTACATCTCAGGACGATAAGAGTCTTTGCTGCTCCTGGTTAGCTGCTGCCATTTCCAAATCATATTTCAGCCTCAGCTGCATGTTCTGCTGGCTGGATTCCCTTCTGCTGCACCAGCTGTAGAGTTCCTCCTCAACTCACAGGCACACTGCTGTCGAATGCAAATTCATTTTCCCACATTTTCATGAGCTTCAGGCCTGCTTTTGTCATGTTAGGACTCTTTCCTATCGCTGACTACATTTTTCTAATCTTTGAATTGYAAATCTCATTGACTAGAAACCTCCTCTGGAAACTGGTTCTTCTGTTTCCTAGAATGAAATCTGTACCCTTAGTTTTCTCCTTCCCTACTCTATAATACCAGCGACATTTCTTTTCTTCTGTTTCTTGTACAGTCCTCTTCCACCTCATGCAGCTTACCACATCCTCATGGAAAGGGCCCTAGATAACATACCCCGAACTTCTAGTCTGCTTTCGTATTTACACCACTCCATTCAGCTTGTCAAGTGAAGTTACGGATAGAAGGTACAGTTAGCATTGGAGAAGTGTTCAAATTTAGAGCCAAATCTTCATTAGAAAAGGGTATATATGTAAAAATACATACAGTATATAAGTGTTCATAATATTATTATATACATTAATATAACTTTTATATATAATTACATGTATTTCATATATAATTATGTATATTATATTACATATATAATACAAATATGTATGCAGTGTGAATATATATAATAATATAACTGTACTGACAACATCATTGAACAAACTCAGCAAACATTTTTCCCCAGCTCGGTACTAACCATGCTGTAACGATATCATAACCTTTGGGAAGCAAGGGGTTTTGTGGTGTGGTACAGCACTGTATGGTGTTAGTGAGCCCTTTTGTAAAGCTCTGCGAGACCTAGACTATGACTATATGCCAGGCAGAGTCAGAGAGCCTCCATGGCTTACCACGTAGCTCTGAAGGGCTCAGTTTTCATACCACCGTGTTTGCTAAAATAGCCTATTTATCACGAAGGACTCTAAGCCCCACACCGTCTCTTCCTTCATATCCCTGTTTCTTTCTTTATGTGACCCTGTAAAGTAGCTAAGTATGGCATTAGTAATAAAATTCCCAATTTCTAATCATAGTAGAAATACAAAGTATAGAATTGTTCAGTTTCACAAAGCTTTATTTGATTGGGTAGGGGTTTTCTAAGGCACCTGTGTAAGGGCCCCGTTCCAAAAACCCACCTAAGTCAACAGAAAGACTCTTAAGTTTGTCAAAGGGCAACAAATCACTTTCCAAGATGGGTGAGATGACTGGCCTCAAATTAAGTCTTTTTGTACAGGCAATGACTAGTTTTCAGTTCCTTTCTGTTACAATAATAAAACGTAAAGTCATGTGGACACAAATCAATGCGCCTCACTCAGCCAACAAGGCACGATTCAAAGAAGGAATCCTTTCTGCCCAAACGAACACCATATTTCTCTTGCAAACTCTCAAATATGTTTAAAGCCCTTTCCCTCCCATCCTCTGCTCCGTGCCTGGCTGGCAGAGATGCCGCAGCCTGCTGCTAGTGCAGGCAGCCCGAGCGGGTCTGCCCGGCCCGGCCGCAGCAGGCACCGTGCCGCTGCACACCGTGCCACGATGGCTAGCGTGGGAGCTGCACTCCTGCTGGGTATGAGCTAGTGGGAACTAGGGAGAGCGCTGAGCGTGGCTGGGACGCAGAAAAGTAGGAAGAAAAACAGAAAATGCAAAAAAAAATGTTAAATGAACTTAGCTGAGCTTCAGAAGGGTTCAGTTCAAGTGAGGTGTTCTGAGAGTCATCTAATTCGTCRCCTAATTGTCTTAATCTCATCATTAGTTTTTACCTGGTCTCAGCAATTTAAAGAATGGATGAAAGACAAATTTCTCTGAAAAGAAATATTTTAGGATAGACTTGATGTCTATCCTAAATGGGCTTAGAACAGAATCGGCATCAGCATTTCCTAAGTTCTTTCATATAGCTTTTTTATATAGCTTTTTTAATTTAATAATTAATTTATCAGAGTAATTCATTAATAAATAGCTCCTTTCGCTGCTTTCTTTTTCTACTGGATGGGATGATCATTCCACTAACACTGTGAATTATCTAATGCAATGGTCTATTAAAAATTGTCAGTTGCAAAAAAAAGCTATTTCATTGATTCCAATATGCGGTAGACAAACCCTCTTGGATTTCTCACACTTTCCAGCACTCGAGTGCTGGAGAGCCAGGGTTGCCAGGCCATGGTCTGGAGATCTCCCGAGGAACACGCTGCCTCTGGCTTTGCAGGTTTGGGCATCAGGGCTCGCAGCTGGCTGCCTGGGAGCACTCTGAGGCCCCGCGTTAGCCCCCGCTCTTTGCACCCAGCACCCTTGGAGCTGGTACAGGCCTTGGAGAGAGCCCTCCCTGGGACCATTTTGGACGACACAGTGCTTCCTGCCAGGTTGTCATTTCATGCTTGGAAGCCCAGAAAATGCCAGCGAAACAAGGGATCTTTCCTGGAATACCTGGCCTGGGGCACGCTGCCTGGCAGGGCTGCCTCCAGACTGCGGCAGGGTGAGCCAGCGCAGCTGCTAGAGAAACTGATGTTTTCTCAATTTCATAGTTGTTAAAGTAACAGCTACAGGAGCCAAAGGACAGTCTTTAAGATACACGTTATGTCATTGCTCCAAAGGCAATTTCCTTGAATTTCTGAGAAACTTGAAAAGTAATAATTCATTTGTATTTGAGCTGAATCTAAATTCTTGAAAAGTCCTACAAAGGCAGAAWTCTGTCTTTTGGGCAGTTCTCCACTGGGTCGTAAACAATAGTCAAATTAACGGTTTCAAATTAGTTAAAAATCATCTTGACCCCCAATGCAGATGGATAAACATGAACAATATGAACAATAGTAGCTATTTAAAAACACCTCTGGAAAAAAAAAAAAGAAAAACAAAATGAAACATTTTTGAGGTGCTTTTGAAGGGGCAGAGCAGTTGTGTTAGCCGGAGGCAGTGAGCTCCACCTTCTCTGTGATGCTACTGCAGGGGCTCAGGCACCCACCTGCATCCAGAGGAATGGCAGGAACAAAAAAAGTGCTGTCAAGAGGAGGCTTCAGGAAGAAGCCCTGAAAATAGCTCTGGAAATTTATAACTTGGGCTTGTTTATGCAGATGATAGTCTCCCCGGGCAGAAAAAGCCTCTGCCATAGACAGGCAAGCAGAGCATCTCAGGAACACTCCTGGGCAAGGAGGCCAATGGGCCCAGAGGGCCAGCTCAGCTCCGGAAAATGCTCTTAACCTCCCAGGCTGGGTGGCTGCTTGCAAGCTACCTTTTGGGAACGAGTTTGAAATGCCCCTGAACTGGGCCCAGGAGTGGCTTGGGGGGTTACCTGGCAGCAGCTGAGCATATGCATGAGGCTTTCCTGGCAGTTCAATGGTATAGATGGTCCTAATCCCTGCCCAGGAATGTTCCCAGGCCCGCTTAGCTCACTACGATAGATGCAGACAAAGACAATTAAAATGATATATTGTGTTTATTGAGAACTGAACTGTCGTATTTTCTGCTTTACAGGACATAAATTACAGACRTTGATTAAACCAGTGCGACAGTATTTGTTTGTCTGATCACAGAACTAACTGCTCACTTTTCCCTCCGTGTTGAGAACAACCTGGATCAGCACTGATAGCACTTCTGAAAATCCACTTATTTTCAGGATAGATGCAGTGTTGTGCAGTTGCTATCTTAGTTTTGCCAGCATCGGGAAAGAGCCAGATTCATCTGCAGCAGACTCTTTAATGTGACCACATGAGTTGGTTTTCATTGGTGATAATAGCCAAAACTGTGAAGCATCTGCTAATTTCTCCTCTTACTTTTTACATCTGTTATCAGTCCCTGGTGTGATTTGACTTTTGGAAGCTGGATTTCTTTGCACACATACCGTAAGGCTCCCTTCAACCTCCATTTAGTATTTACTACAAAACTCCTGATKAATGCTCTCAGGGCCGAAGCTGAAGGGTGGCAGTCGGCCCAGACCGCTGCCAGTCCATACCAGCTGAAAACAAAGCCTTTAGACAATACGTAAAGTCAAAGATAGTTGGTCTAAAGGTTAGCCGCCGGCTTCAGCAACAAAAGCGCAATCACCACCGCGATCCTGGCAGGGTGAAAGGGAAGGAGCGCACGGTTGTTTCACCTCTTCTAATTCCCGATGATCTTGCCTTCCCCCAGCCRACCAACGCAGAGACATTTGCAGCCATCAGACACGCAGGCTGCCAGACCTAGGTGTGTTGGACTGTGCCTCCAGGGACCCTAACCAGATGGTATTTTAGGAGGGGACACAGTTCATTTCAGAGCAATCCGAATGAGCAGCTTTCTTTTCTTTATTATACCGTTGCATTTGGCGGCAATCCACCAGAGGCAGATTCCCTGCTCTCCAAGGAATGATCTGCCCACTCTGTCCATTTAACAGGACATTCAGCTCAGAAAATCCAGTTGCCGATCACACATGTGGAGCAGATGTGCGAGCATGCRTAGCAAAATAAAAAATAAAAAATCCCAGCAGTGTACTGGGAGAAATGTAGCGTAACTACTGAAAAACAGTGACACAAAAGCTCTGATTCTGAAACAGTGGTTATTGTTGTTGTAAGGAGGATTTTTCTTATTACTCTTTCTTAGGGAGGAAAAAAAAGTGTAATAAATCCTTTATTATTTTTCTCTTTGGAGGTCAGGGAGGATTATTCACGTTATACTAATGTGGCTTCTTTGTTCATTTTCACAGACTTCTCCTTACAAAGATATGATTCTAACTATTTTGACCAGACTGTCTTGGGGCCCTACCTCTCAGGAACTGAGCACTGGAAAGCTTCCACTGGAAAAAAAAACATACCCTTTTAAAAGAGAGGATATCAGAAGTATACATCTTTTATCCATGCCCCACACGCTTGCATGTAAAGGGAGAGCACCAGCTGTTTTTCTCATGGTGAATAAGGGTTACTTGGGGAAATCTGACTTCCTGTTTTTACATGGACAGCTACATTGTTGCATAGCCAGTTAATTTTGGTTAGGTCAATAGAGCAAGTTTAATTATTGGAACTTGCCTTATTCACTCAAGCTTCATACTATACAGAAGAAAGAGGGTTTACTAAGTTTACTAGGAAGTCCAAGCTGCGTACAGAAGCTGAAAAGCTCATCTTTATTAATTACAGGTCCTCTTTTTATATATACAATAATTTGAAGTGGTGAGGATTTGCTGAGTGATGCTTTTTGGTCTGCAAGCTAAATTTATTTCATAGTTCCAAACAGAGTGAATAAAAATCACAAGGGCATTTTCTTTCTTTCTTTTTTTTTTTTTTTTTTAAGATTATTTTTTTAAAGAAAACATTCAAGACACTGGGAGCAGCACAACTGCTCCTACAGATGTGGTGGGGAAATGGTCCATTCTTCCAGGACAGCGCAACTCACAACAACAAAACTCCGAGCAGCTTCAGTGCAGAGAGCAATCATGTTCGGTCGCAGGAGGCAAGACGAAAAACACACCTCTCGAGCTGCACCTCTCACAGCAAGGACAACTAGTGATGCTGAGACAAAACGTCAACTAACTACAGTTGAAATATATTGAAAAACTACAAACGTTTCTTGCCCTCTCTGATGTTCATTCCTAATTTACTTTAGCCGAAACGCTCGCGGTTTATTTTGCTATTTAATTCGGTGACTGGCTAAGCCCCTTCCTCCATTTCACATGGTGTTTCAAGTTATGGTGGATTTCTAAACCTTACTCTTGGTTAATGCATCAAAGGACATATGGGCCGATTTCCTTCAGTTTCTCATAATATACATGTAGCCAGCTGTATGTTATTACATAACTTTAGACTTAAAGCAACCAGATCATTCTAGATACCATGATCTATTTCTGTGTTTTTGAGACAGCAATATTATAGCAGTAGAAACTCACCAGTGTTGTTATAGGGAAAGTTTGTTTTTCTTTAATTCATATCCTTGTTCTTAATAAACATCCCAAAGAAAAATATTCAACAGCAGCAGGCAGTAATAAAGAGGCAGAAAATGGCAAAACCACAGTACTGAGGAAACCTATGTGAAAACACTGGTTGTGTCTTCCTGGTTACAGAAAACAAATAGAACTGTTCAAAGCGCTTGCCAATAAGAGCCTGCCAAATAAAATATTGTTTTATGAAGTCAGGAAAAAACTAATTTTAAAGGTTATTGTAGGTTATTTGTGGTCACGTCTTGTGTTCATAAAACATGATGTCATCTTGAACCCTTCACTATTTTTATTTCAGACCTATAGGTCTTTGTCTGAGACGTTATCTCAGCAATTGTAGAAATTTAAAAGTTATTGGGAAATATTTGCAGAGTCTGTTCTGCAAATTGAATGGTAAAAAAATAATAGATAAAGGCCAACAAAATGCAAGAACCCATCAAAGCAGCTATATTTTAGGAGAGTTTATTTACATAAGCCAGTAATTTGGAATTAAGACATCACCCCAGTAGCAGCAGTTTTGGAATCTGCAGAATAGGTCTTCAATAGGTCTGTATGATATTTACATTGCAAAACTGCCCTTCATAGCATCTGCTTCTCTCCCTGCCAATGCAACACTGAGGGAATGATTACCAAGACCCTTAAAGTAACCATTTGGGTCATTTATTTTGCAACTTTCTGCTCCTCTGGTGGAATGATCTTATTCACCTCGATGACTGAATTAATCCATCAGCTAGTCTAATGTATCTAGAGGAGCTACAGTCCAACAGAGAAGACAGTTGTTCATGAGAAGGCAATAAGGAATTATTATATTTTTTTTTAATGGCCACTATTAAAACTTTTACTTCATTTGTTTCTCTCACTTCTTCTATTTGCCATTTGCTAGCCTGTCAAAATGCCAGCTAGGAGATGGAGTACATGGGAATTTGGGTGTTTTTTCTGAATCAGGGCTTCCTATAAAAGGTTTCCCCAGTTCAAAACTACCTAATTAACAGCTGACTCAGATCTGCACACTTCCTTGAATGTTGCGGCCACTTTGGGGATTTTTTCCTTCTTAGCCACTAAAAGTCTCTTCTCTGATGCTCTCACTGTTAAAGCAGTTTGTCAGAGCAAAGAAATGCTTATGACATCTTCCATGTACCCCTTTAGGGTTGTGCACCTACTAATTTCTTCATTAGGATAAGAATTATGCTCTATTTCTTCTTTTCCTTACAGTTAGGCTCCTTCTGTTTTATTTTTTTCTTTTTTAATGGTCATAGCAGGTAACCTGATATGAACTAACTCTTAAAATATGAGAATTAAGGTAGCAGACAAATTGTTCCTTTTGTTTCCATGGCTGACGCCTCTAGAGCCCACACGGCAGTGCTATCCAAACAAATCACTGAAGTACCCCATACCTGGAAGGAGYAGTTTGCTGGGGGCATGGTTCGAAACAGCTCCTTATGCCTTCCCGGGCCGTGAGGAGATGCATGACTGGGCGCTATGATGGTCCTGTGGGTACCAGAGTGTGCACTGGTCTCTGATTTAATTATTCGCACTTCTTTTCTTGAGATGGTGCTCATCCTTAAATTTAAAGGCAATTCTATGTGGATATGATATTCTGGGTTTTGTGAGAAAAGATAAGGGGTGGGAGCCTGGGCCACATGCCAAAGAGCACAGAGCTCATAACCCCGTGGGAGGAAGACGTAAAGGCAGTTTTAGCTCACTACTGCACCCTCCCTAGCTCAGGCTGCTGCAAGCGTGAAAGCAGCCTTTAGATTTTTGGAGAATTTACATAGCCCTTGAGGCTTGTGTGCTCTGCTGGTGACAGTGTTGCTCAGTGTGTCTCAAAAGCATGTGACTTGGCTCTCTGGTCCCCATCTCCACTGGGGTCTTATTTTATGCCTAGGGTTGCTGGTGACTCTTAGAGGGACAGCCAGAAGGCTTTCCTGTGGTTGCAGGAGGAAATCCTCCTTCAGCTGCATCTGGAGCTTTCAGAGTCTCTTTTCACCACTTGCGCTTTTCCTCTGCATAAAAGAAGTGCAGTCAAAGGACAAATCTCACCTAATATATCTTACCTGTAAATGGCATTTTTTCTCCCAGATCGATTTCTAATACCCTGCTGATATTTGTTTTTCTGTTTTGCTGCCAGTTGGCATTGCGGACGCTATTTCCTTGCTATACTATCATATTGATGGAATGAATCTCAAGAGCACCGTTTCTGTTAATGGCTTATCGTTTGTGCTTTCTGGGTAAGTTTTACCCTGTAATATGGTTGAGTCAGACTTCTATTCCCACTATCAATTTCATTCCACTCAGGTGCCTTCTACCTCCCAGCTTGTAAATATTTTTCTTTATAGTGTGTGCTGTGGAATTCACGCTTTGGAAAGGCCTTCAGATGGTGTGAGCTGGTACTCAAAGATTCTTCTATTCTTGTGATTACTCAACACCGTTCAAAAGTAAAAGAGTGAAACCTAACTTAAGCAGACATTAACGTTTGCTGTAGAGCAAATACTATTTTTCTGGTGGTGACATTGCTTAATTTGCAGGTTTCTCTGAGTAGCAGGATCCAAAATAGGGCAACAATATGGCACACTGAGCCACCATATTTATGTGTTGCTTAAAAGGGTTTCTAGTTACCATCTCACCTCATCAGCTGAACTGTTTGATCTGTATCTAGTAAGATTTCAGCCAGATAGTCTACCTTAGTGACAATGTTAGCGACATTTATAGTACAATTCCTAAAGCAATGGACAATAACATAACCTGGCTCCAGATTCATCAGGCTTCTTCCTTATGCCGTCCCCTAAATTTACACATTTTTTTTTCCTCCGGCCTGCTCATAAATGGAAAGAGATGATCTGCCCCCTTTTAAAAGCAAAAGAAAAACCAGCAGCAGGAAGTCTCGGGATTGGTGACAGCTATACTGCATGAGTAAGGTAGGGGTTGGATGGGAAAGGGAGATGCTCAACTGTCTAATCACTTCTCTGCCATGAAACTGGAAGCATAAGTAATAAAATAGTAGAGGTGGTCATAGCTCCTGCATGTTAGTGTACATTAGTGTTAGCCATAGTTATTAGCTATGGCTAATAGAACTATTTTTATCTTAGGAAACTGCCAATTGCTCACCTCGTGTGTCTCGGAAGGCTTGCTCTCACTGAGGTATTGCTATGGTGGAGCTCACATGAAAAGCCTAGCATAGATGTGAAATTAGGCCAGTCAGTCCTGGTTTGAATTACAAAATTCCATCTTCTATATTTTTAACTCTAATTTTTCTGGGCAGTTGCCTGCAGGGGCTCTTCAAGGTACAGAAAGTGTATAGTAGATGTTCACTGACAAGAAAGCAAGCAGGATCACAGGATTAATATACTTGTTGCCTTTCTTTAAAGGAAGTATAAATTGCTTAGAAAAAGCTCCATGTTTGATCCTGCCAGGAACTGGCTTTCCTGATCCCAATCCACTGAGTTTTTTAGGATGAGTACTACTATCCAACCCACCTATGTGTACAGTCACGCTGGTAAGTCTCATAAACTATAATGAACTTTCTTCTCCACCTGTCCCATATCTGTGGTATAAGGAATTATTCTCCTAACTTTTCACTTGGGGGTCTGCAATAGCAAGGAACAAAATAACCTGGTCCRAAGCACTGTTTTATCAAGCATAGGTCTCCGAGTCCTGCCTTACTGTTCAGTTCAAGTATTCTGTCTTCCCCTTTATTCTGGTCTACTGGACGGACAGAGTGTTTTGCAAGACTGACTTTGGAGGTCAGCAAAGGAGGTAGGTGCTACTTGCTGAAGCAGAAATTTTGTTGCAGAAGACATCTGCTATATAATTTAACAAAAATTTCATGGAGGTAACTGCCTGAATGTGGAATGGATGCACAAAAGGGTTAGCAATGGGAATTCCCCTAGAGCTCTCAAATTCCAGGGCTATTCCAGCTCCTGCCTGTCAAGTTTGGCAGGAGCTCAAACTGGTGAAACTGTACATAATGTTTTTTTTCCTCCCAAACTGCACAAGCAATTGTGCGGTGGCCTCAGTCCTATGAATAGTCAGAGAGTAATTTAAACCAAAACAAAGCAACTGTCATGCTGACTGAATAGTTTTTTGAGATTATTGAATATTTCTGGAAGAAAATTGTAGCAAGGGAAGCTTGCAAAACATACTACTTCATTTTGACGGGGCTCATCAGATGCAGATGATGACAACACACACTTACAGCAGCTTCCTCTGAGTGAGTTGAGCTAATTTTGCATAGCCCTCAAGAGCAGCCTGGAAGCGCTTCTTTCCCAGAAAAGCAGAAAGCCCTGCAAGCTGGTGACTAAGAGGTTGGGAGATGAAGATGCTGCAGAAAGCTCTGGTTGCTGCCAGTTCAAATCAGTGGGACAGAGCCAGTGAGGGACAGATAGTTGGGACATCCTGACAAAATGCAAGGAACTTGCTATGGGTCAGAGCTTAGCAGAGTCTCTTAACTGAGACTACCTTACAGCTCACAGACACACCAGCCATAGCGGGCCACAAGCACAAGAATGGTTGTCTGCGCTTTGCGGTTGTCGTGCACCGTCGTTGTTATACTATTTTGCACGAAAACCACATAGGTACTTCTTGAACACTTTAGGTAAGGAAGAAATAAGACAGAATCAGAACCATGGGACCAGTACCTTTCTTTAGAGGAGCACTAGCTTGTTCCGTGACTTTGTGCTTTTGGGCAGAGCAGGAGAGACTCTTAAACCTCTGTTCTGACTTCTGATCAGAGATAGCTCGATATGTATGACAGTGGACTAGGACACAGGGCATTTTGGTGTAATCTCTTGATTCACCACTGTTTTCCTGAAAGGTTTAAAGGTGTGTCACTGCTTCTAACTTTACCTCAAATTCCACCTTTAATTTAAGGGTAGCTTTTCCTTATCTCACCAAAATTTTGGGAAGATTAAAATTATATTTAACACAATAATACACTGGCAATACAAGAATATAGCTGATGTCTTTTATTTTATCAGGAAGGCTAAGGATACCTTACAGAAGACAGAAGTAAGTTGGATCCTTTCTCCACATGCTTACAATCAATGTCAGCGAAGGGACAGTACTGCAAAGGACAAGGCRTTTGGATTAATAAATTATGTCCATCACAGCCAAACATAGTGCAGAGACAATTTAATGAAAGTGGTTGACATAGCTTTTAGTTGGTTTCTGCAGGTATGTCCATACAAGAAAAAATCAGCGCAACCAACTTCTTTAGTTCCCTGATTCAATACCCCACAGTTTCCTGGCTTCATATGAAAGCTTTCAAAACTTACCAGCTAAAACAAAGTTTAGTAATAGGGTCAAAAAGTGTGGTAGAAGTAGAATTTTTGAGTTTCCAAAATACAGTCAAAACACAGGTGGAATTTAGCAAAAGATACTACTGATTTTATAGACAATTTTTCTTGGCATAAAACACTACTTTAGAATTGTTCCACTACTCTAATGTCACAAACTCTTGGCATAATTTAAGGGTGTCATAGGCTTCAGAATAGTCTCAGTAAAAGTCTCAGAAAGTGAGTAATTCCTTTAATTTATTTTCCTTATAATTCATATTGGCATCCTAACACACGCAGTTCAGTTTTAAGAAGACTTATTTGAAGATAAACTTATATATATGTGTGTGTGTGTGTGCATATAGATGTATGTATATATGTCACTACCATTATTGCTTTGAAAATATATGGTGTTAATTCCTGGAAAGTAGCATCCTGCGCAAGTGGCTTCAGAGGATTTTCTGTATCTCCTTTGTTTCTCTTCGACTTGGCAGCGAATCATGACACAAAGTAGGCAAATGAGGGTTGCTGTGTTTGCATTGTAAGAAATATCTGGGGATTTGTAAGATTTAAGTGAATATCTACTAGTAAGAATCATATTTTTAAATCATCCGTAGTGTATCTATTTTGTTCCACATACTATATAGCCATATACTTAGCCTGTGGACAGCTGTTCAATTTGCAAACAGCTGTGTTAGTTTAAGATGTTACTATCCCCAGCTGTTAGTACCAGCCTTTTACTAAAGGCCCTTGTCCCTRCAGCTCTGTAAGATTTTATTTGAGTTTCTGATCTGAGCTGGGGCAAAGTCATTTAGGCTATTTCAAACCATCAGCATCGGCTGTACCTGTGAAGATATGCTTGACGAACACCAAATACTGCTCCTGCAATGTCTGCTGATGGGGCCAGGAGTGGCTGCTTCCCACTGGTGAGCTCCAAGCCAGCTGAGGGCTTGATGTCTTCAACYGGCACAGCTAAATTGCCCCCCAAAGAGATTTATCTGCGGTCTCCTAAACCTTATGAATTATAAATAGATTGTGGATAATGTTCTTCATCATGGATTCTCAGTAGGGATCAGATCATGGGGATATAGGATACCCAAACAGAGGTTTCTAACGCCTTTTCAGCTATCTAGGTTGTCTCTTTGACAACCTAAGGTTAAAATGGCTCTAGACACCTGTTTTAGCAATTCAACTCTTCCCCTCGGTGTTGATGTGGGATAATTCTTACCGATTTCAAAGGTAATTGTTTTATTTGGAGAGCTATTAGAAAGTTTTATGGAGTACAGCCTGAACAGAGTGAGCTACAAATTCAAGGCTTACTTCAATAGCATTTAAATAATTTTAAGTCCTGAATTACTTATGAAGAAGAATTTTAAGAGAAAAAATTATATGAAGAATGTGTCCTTAGATGTAACAAAATATTTCCTTATTTAAATCTTTTCCTAGGGGAATTAAAACCTTCCACAGTCTTCCTCAGTTAAGGTCCTTGAAATCTCCTAAATAGCATAGTATAATATTTAGGAGCAGCTATGAAATTTTAATATTAATCTTTGTATCATTGTCATTTGCAGAAACAAACCAACTACCTTAATTTTTACTCAGTCTCTCCTACATAAATTGGAATGTAATGCAGCTGAAATCAGTCTGAAGCGGAAGAGTGTAGTCACAACAGAATATCCTTGAAATTGTCATCTAAAAGCAAATGGACCCTGAATTACTGGTTTTCACTTTTCCCATGAGAAATGGGTCAGGTTTTTTGGCAAAACCTGTTGCTTCCGAACAAGGAAAAAGCAGCGTGATTCTTAGCTTCACTCCTAAATCTCAGGCTTGGATGTATAACAGCAGAATCCTTTTGTTGTTCTGGAATGGTACGTATACGTGTGAAAGTTGATGAAAGAAGAAAAGGCAAAGATTTTGTCCATTTATTATCCATTGCTTGCTTTATATATGCTTTTGCTATTCGAGTATAATTCAGAAAGTGGAGGGATAGTGCTTCCCATTTCAAGCAGATGACTGAATCACAAATAAGTGATTCCACATGCTGGTTGAGAAACAATCTTTATATTAGCCCTTCACTGTGCTAAACCTACAAATCATACTTGTAAGACCTTTCCTTTCTGTTTTTGACCTATCACTTTAAATTCAATGTATCTATTTTAGCTGCAATTTAAAACAAATTGTCCCACAGTCTGATGAAGACTACTTGGTTTCAGTGCCAGAAAAGGGCATATGTCACAAGAAACAGTCTGCACACAAACTCCACTGTTGCTTATTTGACAGATGACCTTGACRTGAATCTCCACTGGGGGTTGAGGCTGCTTTTGTCCATGTTTGGTTCAGGTTGTCCTGTTACTGTTTTCTTTAAGTAGAGCAAAAGATTTTCTAATTTTTTGTCACAACACTTTTTAGCAACATCCATACAGAACAATTCTGTTTTTAAGGGAGGAATCTGATGCCAGAGCTTTCAGTCACYGTACATTCATTTTCAGTACAAACTGCTGAGTGTTTTACAAACACTCAATATCCAGATACCTTAGGCTGATCTGAAATAGAAGGAGAAACATGAAGTACAAAGGTAGTGAGAAAGCTACTGTATATGCCCATATCTGGCCACTTCTCTAAAATACCAGCAAGAGAAAAGTCCAACTAACATGCACATGATCTTTGTGTTCCACATGTTTCTCACTTCAAAGAATAACCATGAAAAAATATTCTAATAAATGTTAGTTATATAGCCTGCTGCGGAGAAGTGGGCCAAAACACATGTTTCAGCATCCTCTTATGCTTTAGGCACTACAGGACATTGGGGGATTAATAACTAAGTCCAGCAGAACCATGGACTGTGCTATTATGGGATCACAGGTTATGGCTGTGGATCAAGAAGAATATAACTGAGTTTTCAATATAAAGCAACTGCAGCTATTTCATATGAAGAGTTCTGTATATTTTCCTTCCTTCATCTTGTAATGTAAATAATAGAGCAATTCAGATATTAATTCATTGTTTCATGTCTTTAATGTTTTTTCATCTGTATACCTACGGCACCCGTAAACTGAAGCATGAGGGCAACTGGATTAGCTACAGTGTTTTACTCCAATCTTAGTGAGTTCAAGTCCTTTCAAGGAAAAATCATTCTTTTCAATGTGCTAAGCTGTTTTTTTGTCAATTCCTAAGTRTTTAAGAAGCTTGAGTTATACGACATTTTTCTTAATTTTTTTTAAGTAAGTCCATATTCTCCACAATCAATTAAGATTTTTTTATGATATTCTGTGTATGTTGTTTCTTAATGTGATGACAATGTTAGAGACACTTTCACTGGCTGCTTATGATTCATCTTGACAACAGTTAAAAGTGACACACCTCACACTATTATAAAAGGAGTTATTGAATCAGAGTGGGCTTCTTAGATGGCTATATATATATATATGTATATATTTACTGGAGCAAAATGCCATGTGAAAAATTTTTCTTTAGAATAAGAATCTGTGGCACTTTTCTAAGGCTTTGTGTGTTGTTGCTAAGGTTTTATTAGAGGTAGAAATTCATGCAGTTTTCTYTGTTTCATACTGTTTACTCTGTTTCCATTTTGTTGCATACTTGTGTCATGACTCAATCTCTAGAAATAGCCATATTATTCTGGGCTTCTAGTGCTCTAACATCTTGGCTCTCACAGCAAACAAACTTACTTAGCACCAAGTTGTCCTGCCTACAAAACCATTTCTGAAGGTTCTGTGAGTTGGAGTTGCATTAATCTGAATGATAAACTCTCCTCAGCCTGTTTAGCATTATACCTCATTCAATAGACAGTTTAATGGATGATCCACAGCAGTACATTACATTTTTGAGCTCTGGGAATTACTCTGCACAGCCCAAGATTGGGGACTGGATTTTGGTGGCTGAAATCCAAAAGCTTTTTCCTTTTTTTAAGTACCAAACATTGCCTCTTGCCAAGTGGGATCATTTTCCCATCTGTTGAAGGGTTTTCTGCCCTTGGTAACAATATTCAGTTTCTCTGGCTCTTTTAGGCTCACACTACTATGAAATAGAAGTAACAGAAGTCAGCAGTAATGGCAGTAAGCAACTGAAGTCAAAGGCATTACCAAATCAGACTCTGAGGTGTGAGGACCAGGAGAAGGCCACATCTGGAATGGCTTAATGTATACTCGATTGTCTCCTTCCCCTTCCAATAAACGATTTCTCATTTTAAGCTACTTGGGGTATCTTTTACTTTGATACTTTCTTGACGAGCATGCCAACTGCCTTTTAAGCGCTGGGTGAGGAACATGCTACTATGGGAGCCTYCGAGAGCGCTGTTTATTTTCTAACCTAGGGACTGTTGAAAGAAACCACCCTGGTTTCCAGTGTGGAGCGGGCCAGGGACGCAGCATGCAACRGCAGCTAGTACTGCTGCAGCTTGATAAGGCTTGATCTTCACGGAGTGGCAATATGAACAAATGAGAGGTCGGGCTGCAGGTGGGACGGCTCGGCTCAGCCACACGCAGGGAGATGCTCCAGAGGTGGGGTAGGTTGAGCTGAGTTGAGACACTGGTCATTGCTGG
Source organism: Rhea americana (assembly GCF_003343005.1). Lineage (NCBI taxonomy): Eukaryota > Metazoa > Chordata > Aves > Rheiformes > Rheidae > Rhea > Rhea americana. The sequence goes on from NW_028185173.1 coordinate 1,281,799, forward strand.
AAACCATGATTTGTTGAGCTGATGAACGGAGTAGTGAATTTGCCACAGCATAGTCCTGAAAAGTGTACTTTGTCTTGAATGCATAGTCTTTGATTCCCATAGAAACCCATAGGGTTTAAATTTCTACAATGCTAGGATATGCACAGAAAATAGGGAATGTGTATATACATGAATGGCCCTAAATGTAACAGATGCATATTAGTACTTTTCCCAAAGAAATTACTCCAGCAATTACTCCCTGATAGCTAGAAAATGCTATCAAAATATTGCCAAAAATGCCAAATGCCAAAAAACATTTTCTGTGGATATTTTTCTCACAATATATTTCAGAACAACAGTCACAACACTGGGAATTTATTTCAAAAAATACGTAAAAAAAACCCTTCATCAAACAGCGGAGGATTTCAAAACAGAGATTACAGTGCAGAGAGTTATGTACCAAAAGCAGATGAAACCAAAAGTGTTTGGTTCTTACTGGGTTAATCTACACTGTTCTGGAAAGTACCAAAAATTGCATATAACTGTTTCAAAAATCACGGGGATATTTTGAACATTTCCACTGGGTCAAAGCAAAAATAACTACACATCCTTTTTTCGGTGATTATATTCAGGAGACTGGTCTTGCTAGAGTGACTTAACACTTCCATTATTGCAATTATAATTTAGTGATAATTACTCTGTAGAATTCCAGTGTTCTATTACTGCAAGTGAGAGCCCATGCAGAAAGTCAGTATCCTTCATCTCTAGGGTCTTGGAACGAGTGCCTGTGATTTTATAATTTCCAGACTTGTTACATTTAATTTAGGAGAGGCTATGCCTGCATTGTGTAGGTTAAAGAGCCATCTCTTGGCTGATTAAAATGAAGCACTGTCATTGAAATATCAAACCCAATATGTCTAATTAACATGGAAAATATGTTTGACCTACACTGGTTAAGATAGATGACTTCCTTACATGAGTTATAAACAGTTGTAGGCATTATGCCAAAACTTAAAAGCAATTTATGTTTTATGAAAGTCTATTTAGGGTTCCCTTTCAAATTAAAAAAAGAACAACTTGCCTAACACAGCATATGCCTTCAGAATCAAAATATCAGCCCTCTGCAATCGGTATGTGATCAAAATCATTTTTGAAAACGACATTCCCTCATAAAGCACAGTGATTGTGCTGAAAGATAACACCTAAAATTCTGCTTACAGAATTGCCCAATGTCTTACAAGGAGAATATCAGTTAATTTCCCAATATGATTTTATTATATATTTTTTAATTCTCAAATTTGCCCCATACAGGAACAAGGGAGATACTAGCCACCTAGAAAATGAAGGAAAGAACAACTGGTGGAGGAAGAAGAAGTGGGGAAAAGCTAAGGCTCTCATGGGCCTATGCTGCTTCAGGTTAGTGGAAAAATGTTAGTAAAATTTAAAGGGTTTTCAGTCCAGGACAATGTCTCCTACACTGATTTGCAGTACTGTATTTTGCTCCAATCTGATTTAGTGGAGGAAAATAAATAAATCACTACCCGGTTATACATGACCCAGTCCAAGCCAAGTGGTGGGACAGATCCTCAACAYGGCTCTTCAGTTGGCATGAAGGGATCTTAAATGGCTTGCCAAATCTAGTGGTCATTTTGACTGCTAGGAGAAATCTCCGCACGGCGTTGATGTATTAAGAGGCACAGCTGGGGGTACTTAGCCTGCCTATGGCACTCAGCTGTTGGCATACGGCTTTGAGGGGGTAGCTATCTATGCCACAGGGACTACAACCAGTGTAGGAGCAGCCAGTTTTAGGACTGAAAAGACACAAATGTGAGGTAACACCATCTTTGCACTTCTTTTTTTTCCCTTGTTTCATCCTCTAAGTGTCAGCACGCAGCCAGGAAAAAGCCTTGAATGTGTTTGTTGAGAGAATTGAAGACATATATTCTGTGGGTATGTGGTATTTCCTTAGGCTACCCTTATGACTAAGATTTGAAAGTTACCTTCCAAAAGTTAATGTCAATGAAAGGGAAAAAATAAACCACACAAATATCAGAAAATTACCTTCAAAACAAGAGAAAACAACTAAATGCTTGAAATTTCATTCTCATCATTTTTCCATGAGGAGTTAGGACCAAGCTGAGCAGCTTCACTTTCCATCCTGTGGCTAAGTGGTCTAGGGCAGAGGAAGGTATTTACTATATCTGCGGTTTCTTTTGCCTATATTTGTGACGACAACAGCTGGCTATATCAGGTAATTCCCAGCTGCCATGTGTGTGCTCTTAGCTGCTGCCAAGGTAAAGGATATGAGGGCGGCAAGCCCTGTGTTACAGGGTATTTCATCCACTCTTTCTCATAGCCTGTCCTGAGCCTGATTCTAGTCTCTATCCTTTCTCTACTTTTGCCAAGTACCCTAGGTACTCTCAAAGACCAGGAGGATATATGCAACTGCAGGAGAAAGAGGAAGGACTCTTATCATGGTACTGAGATAGAGAAATGTCATACCCTAAGCGAGAAAGACAAAAACTGCAGCCTTCAGTGATAGTTGCCCAAAATCTGACCGACTATTTTCATCGTGTTTTTCCATTCAGCTTGGGAAATCTGTTTTGTTATCTTTGCATGCTGAATTTGGCTACCCCAAGTGTGACATTGACATTCTTGTTGTGGCAAAATTCAGTTTTATCTAGACGGATAAAAAGATCTAAGACAGCTCTGCAAAGGAGCTTGATTTTCAAAAAATACTGAGCAATCACACTTTGAGGCCCTTTAGGTTATCCAAAAATAACTAGTGGTATTTTTTAAGTGCTGATGTGCAGATTTCTGGGGATGGATGCTACAGGATATACTAATGAACCATTTCTTGCAACACTTCTTTTTTGAGTTCAAACCGAAAAGCATGGATCCAAGTTCTATCGCCTTGGGGATTTTTTTCAATGTGAGATTTGGATCCAGCCCACTATAAAGGACCCACATGCAAAATTTTGAGATTGCAGAAGGTTTGGATTCTATCCACTGCCAAAGTTCAGCGGGTTCTGCCTGAGTATTTTGAGGTGGGCTTATTTTCATTTCAGTTTTGCAAACAGAAAAGCCTGAATACACTTAAGAAGGAAATTCTCTTTACAAATATGCAACTTACCTATCACGTGCAGAAACAATTTCAGGACTCTCAGCCCTCCAGGTAGTTACTCATGCACTGACACCCATTGTTTTCAGTGGGCTCCATGTGTGAATAATTATGCACCCGGGAACAACCATTTGCAGGGTCAGGCTGTTCCAAAAGAATATACCGATGAAAACTTAAAAGGTATCTGTAATCCCTGATTGGACTAGTGTAGACTGATCGTAAAGAGGCAGCCTGGATGTAAGTTATCGTCACCCTCATTTTAAGAAGCGTTTTTAAACGGTTATGTTTCTCTGTCCTTGTTTTCCAGGGCGCCTCCTACTTCTCCTCCTCCTACAGCTTGCAAATGCATGTTAACAAATTCAAAAACTACAAATGAATTTTACAGTCCTCAGTGCTGGCTATTCTCACCTCATGATTCCAGAAGTGTCTATGAATTTGAAGGATTGTTTTGGGGGGATGATCTCATCTCCCAGCTTTACATATTCTCTGGTTTCGTTTTCCCCTGCAACTTGTTCCATGCACTCAGAGTTAGCAAGCCAGACTTTCCAGAAAAGCACAAACTACTATCGCTTTTCTTCCTCTTCCTTTACGTTTGCAGGCTGTGTTCATCATCTCACTGTGGGGCAATAGTTTTTTCGAGGGATAGGAGTTATTTCTTATGTTTTTAATATTTTATGTACTTTTTATGTTCTCAAAATCAGAATTTTACAATTCCACAGATCAAATAAATCCCAGACTTTCAAAAATGATATAATAGAAGCTTCAGCTTCACAAGCACAGCTGCAAATGAGGCTTTAATTGCTGGCTTAGGAAAAAGGCTGAGAATGTCTAGCCAGTGGAAGTGCAGTAAATTGAAGAGGTCAAGGTAACACAGTGCATGTCTCTCTTCCACACGGTGTAGAATATAAGGGTAGGAAACTCTCCCTGAAGTGTAGTATATGAGGTGCAATACCAAACATGTTTCCATTTTTGTTGTGCTGATAATGAAAAAGAGAAATAATTCTTCTTTCTTTTGTTATTAAATTCTCTGTGAGTGAGCATTTTACCATCTTCAGACTTCTTATTTGTGTATTTATTTGCTTTCAAAAAGCTATGAGAGAGTTTTTTGTGTTCTTTCAAACATTTTTTGTCTATTTGAAGGTCAAGAAAACTTTTTAGGTATTAAGAACTATTTTGGAAGTTCAAAACAGTTAATGGATCAATTATGGAATATCTTCATGAGTTGCAAAAATCTTTCAATGCTTTTCCCTAGCCCAAACTTCATATTTCTATTTCAAAGCATGAATGCGAGAGAGATTTTCAACACGAGTTTATCAGGCCTTATTTCACAGGAACAAAAAATATTTTTTTTTCTCCCAAGAGCTTTTCTTGGAAAGAATTACAGTATTGTTTTTAATTGAAGAAAACAACAAATGGGTTCTAGGAAAATAACAAAACGGAAAATTGATATCCCAAGATATTGAAGGTTTACAAGCCTATATAAGCCGGCAAGAGGATCAGATACTGGGGTATGTTATTACATTTTCAGTAATAGGCGGTATTATTAGCTCAGCCTGTAACTGGTATTCACATACAGGTCAAATACGAGATGTTCTGGAAATATTTCATTATATAATAAATGGGCTTCTTTGAACTCAATCTCTCAATCTCTTGAGGATGACTCATCAGTTGATCTCAAACATTGTGTCTTTGACGTTGCTATAGAGACTGCCGAAAGTTAGGTCAACCAGTGCCAGCTGCTATGGTATTTGTGATATGAATGAAATCCCAAAGAAAATTTGCTTTATTTTAATTTTCACTATACCCTAGTTATGTATTTAGGCTATCTGTTTTGTATATTGAAGTGAAATGCAGTTTTAGGAAAAAAAATGTCTAAAAACTCAAGATAATAATTGTTATGAAAACTTTAGCTGCAATTTTTGCTGTGGCTTGTTACCTACAATTAATAATGATCCAAATAAAATATATAAATAATAACAATAATTTGGTTTAGTTATAACTAAATATAATAACTATAACAATAAAGACAAAAACTATTTTGATGTGGATTTTATAAATAGTTGAGATATGATAACTTACTTTGTTACTATTATGAAAAAACAGTGTGACAGTTCTCTCATTCACTTTAAAATTGTTTGGAAGAATATAGAAGAAACAGAAGTCACAATGTTTGTTACCTGAGTGTCATGTCAAAAGCTGTCAACATATAACTGGAATTATCTTAGAGGCCCATGAGCCAAGCACTAACTTTCAGTGACTGGCAGCCAAGGAAGGCAGAATATGCGACATAAAATTTTGACTGTGCTGGGTCAATGAAGAAAATAACATTTCATTTTTTATATGTGTGGTCAGTCTGTGGGATCCATTGTCATAGAAATTTATGGATGCAAAAACTTCATGTAGGTTCAAAAAGAGATTGGGTAATTCACCAATGAAAAACCCAGCAACGGCTGTGAAATCTGAAAGTACAAACTCTAGCTCAAAACTGGCTCCTAAAGAAGTCATCCAAGAAGGAGGTCCTTTGGGAAAGACCACACTATGTTTTTCCTGTTGTACACCCTCCCTGTTCAAACTTAGGAACAAGATGTTTGGATGCAGAGATCTGTGGTTAGACGTGGGAGAGCCATTTGCTCTTTGGTTACAGGGATTGAGCTCCTCCTGACACCACCAGACGATGAGAGTGGGGGAGTGCTCTTCTTACCAGAGCTACTGATGTGACGTAGTATGAAGCAGTTCCTGAGTTCCAAAGAAGTTCAATGGCAAATGCTGTCTTAGTGCAGAGAAGAGAGAGGTAACAAGTCATCCCATGTGGTCACTTTTTACTTAGTTTGATAATGAAGTCCTTGATGTGTTGCTGCTTGTTCTTCTTCCACCCCACCTTTCTAGAGAAGATATACCAAATTCACCTTCTGCACAGTAATCCGTTCTGAGGGGCCAATCTAAACGGTCTAGTGATGAAAAAGTTTTCATTTACCTCCCTTCAGTTTGTGATCTGTACATACCTGTATCTTATTATTGCAGTTCCTGAATCTACCTCTGTTGGTGTTTTATTGCTAGCTAGGTTCCAGCAGCAGGGGAATGTACACAGACCACATCAAAGAACAAAATGTTACTTGCAAGTGGGAACTACTACTCTAGCAGTAGTAACTACTTCTCTAACATCTGTTGTTCTTCAAGGCATTGCTCTGCATTTTTTTTACACTACCTATCTGAGAGCAGAAGCTGATTTTCTTAAAAATTCCTGAAGCTCAGCAAAGCCTGCAAGCAGCAGTAACAACGTATCAGCTAAACCCTGCAAAGGGAAAGCTGTAGGAGATGCTACCCGAGACTGGTCTGTGCAGGTGTGTTACAGAGTGTGAAATGTGCTCCTCTGCAGCTAGTCACTGGGGCGAGCTGCTCCATTTCTTCCCAACATCTTCCTCACACCGTTAACTGACTCCTGAGMTACTCCTGAGCTCAGGGCCCAAATGTCGAACTCACTTTTGCCACTGTTTTCCAAATCTTGTTTGCTATCATACTCCTGGTCTTCAAGTTTGTTTTATATTGAACCCYTCCCACTCCCAAGAAGCTTCTGCTGCTTTTTTGTCTGAGGCACCATTCATTGCTTGAAGTAGGTAACAGTAATTGTGCATTCTTTTTAAAATAGGAGYATCCCCAAAGACTTATATTTTCGATCCTATTTTGAATTTAAAGTCAAAGTTTAAAATCTGATTATTGCATCTTCTTTTTAAAAGTGCTTTAAGTCTATTTGCATGTGAAAAGTGTTTTGAGTTAGCAAAACATGTTAATATATTTATTTCTACAAACTGAATTTGTGACACATGATACAAGAAACCTTTATGTATTTGAAAGCTAGCCATATGAATTTTATTGCTCCTGCTGTTCCTTATGCGAGTCTCTGCTGCTGATGTGGCTGAACACAATCTGGCCCATCACTTTGCCACTGAAATGGTTTCATGCCCACTTTTTTCTCCTTCTTACCTACTTTTTGCAGGCATGTGGAAAACCCTTTCTTTAACTGCTGACATTCGCTAAAGGACCATACTTTACTTACTTTTGTTTATTTACTTGGGACCCCTTTAATGGCAGTGTATTAAAAAGAAGCCTTGGATGCTCATCTTATTCTTCACACGCTCCCTTAACTTGAAGAAAAAAAAAAAAAAACATTCAATGACCTTGCAGGTAACTGGATGCTATTGATTCTTGTTAAGAATGCCTGACAACTGCTCTTTTTTTTCCTTTTTTGTATCTGAGAAAATAGAGTTAAGCTAAGGAGGCCATGGTCATATGCCCTTTTGGGTCACTGACTTCAGAAAAACTGGTAAATGGATTAAGACAGAGTTACCAAGGGGAGCACTAGGACAGGGTCAGGTCTGTTTTGATGAGTTCATCTTGATTCCTTTAGTTCTTTTCTCTGTGGGTGGTAACTATCTGAGTTCCCAAAGTGTTTACAGTTGAAGTCATCTTTAGACAGGTGGACTTATTTTGAGTCTTACCAAATTCATATTTATTTTCCTTAAATTCCAACAGAGTTCACATTTCCCTGTTGTTTCTCTATGCAGATATATTCTTAGCAGAGATCTCTTTCAGCATTTCTTTTTAAGACTTCCTGCATTTGAATAGTGTTTTGTAGACACTCACAAATGTTTTGTTTTTGTGTTTTTTTTTTTCCTTAAAAAAATCATAATTTGGGGGATCTCTGTGTAAGATAGGAATTATGTGGGGAATCAACTTGAACATGATGATTAGTGACTGTTTGGATGGTGATAGGAGTCTCTGTTGCAAGGTACCTTGTAATGGCATCAATTAGATCCAATGAGACTTCCCAAACTGTTCTGCCCAGTTCTTAAAATCTACCCAGCTGTGGTCCTACATGACCACTTCAGCACGTGCATGATCCATTGGTATTGTTTATCTTAACCTTCATAAAACCTCTCTCCTAACTATCTTAACTATGTTCGACAGATTGTACAACATGACTATTTCTGCAGCTGCAGTTTCTAGTGACTACTCACATGTGTCTTGTCTCTGCTGCAGGAGTTTCCTGGTGGAGCCTCCTTGGTGGCCAGATTCTTCATCCAGGATGTTAATCAGCACATTAGAGCATACAAATAACCCCTATCAACTGCTCTATGCACAGCAGAAGCTGCTTTGGGGGATCCTTGGRATGGTCCAAAATCCCACCTGGAGAGCTCCAGTAACTATCAGTCAAGTGCCTTTTTGTGAAGGTGCCTAGGAGGGAGTTTAGTCAATCACCTTGTCTCAAGTCTGCCCATTGTCTCAAATCAGCCCATTGCTCTCACCTCTGCTGGGGACTTCCTGGGCCACCCAGGCAACCAATGACCACCTGCACGTAGGTGCTGCCTTGACACCCGGCTACACCACAATTCTAACTATAGGACAAGCCTGAATTTCATTCGTCTCACACTTTTCAAAGCCCTTCCTGTGGTAGAAAGGAAGTGTTTATTACAGGATTACTGGTAGCTTCTTAGTGCTGCATCATGGCTTCTCTGGAAGGATTTGAGCAGGCAAAGGAAACACTGAGCAACGCTACAAGGGACTGTTTTGATAAAGACTAGAATATCAGCTGTCTTTGTGTTAAAATTTGGACAATGGTTCCTAGAAGCTATTATCTCTGTACATCAGTTAGGCAAAGAACAGGAAGACAGTGAAGCTTAAGAGCAGAAAAAGCCATTTTAAAATAGGCAGAGGTTAGAAAATAGTTGTGATACATAACTTAAAGACCTTTCAGCTTCTCAAATGGTTGAATGCTTTCTTTGACACWAATGCTCTTCATGGTTAGATTGATAACCAAATATTACCTGCCAGAGTGCATACGCTATTCCAGATTCAGGCACTGAGATAATCAAGCCAAAATATCAGGAGGAGCATGTCCACAGCTGTGATTACCATGTTTATACATGAGCATACTCATGTATTGTTCAAGTCTGTGAAGCATGCATGAGCTAATGTATGTGGCTGCAGCTGAAGATCTTTCCCAAGCTCTCTGCAGCTTATGTATGTGTATACACATATATGTATAAATAAATACACACACACACACGTACACATATACATACATATCTATCTATATATATGTAGGGACTTATATAGTGACTGTACGTGTATATTCGCATGCTCTGTGATTAGCATGTGGCATACTTCCCAAAACTTACTCCTCTCAGACCTGTAACTTCTCCTGCTGCGTGGCAGGGGTAGTAGTGGCCCCCAGTGCTCAGCTAGTTACCTGCATGTCATGTTCCTCTTCCATCACCAAACAGTGCCCAGAGGTGGGCAATGCTGCTGCGGTTTTCTATCTTTATACATTCACAAAAAACTCTACAGATTATAGGTCTTGGGGGTAGGGTCAAYTGACAGGTGTCAACTGACACCTTGACATTTTGAGTAGCATGTAATAGCATGTAATACTATTCCATGACATTTAAAATCATTTAAACTAGAAAAACACACAGGATAGAAAGTGACTTTATATGTTAGGTGCGTATGTGATGTATGGCTTCTAATGCCTAAGGGAAGGTGTGTCTGTAGGACGAGGAACACTTGGAAAAGCTGGCAGTGAATTGGAGGTGGGCCAGGCACCACCAGTGTCCCTGTCGGCGAGGGTCTTGGAGCTGCGGAGTTGGGGAGTGTTTGTGTCTGGCGGCTTGGCACAGTCCTGCAGCAAGAGTCATGCCAGATGCAGCGCACAGTTCCAGATTTATCTTTCCCAAACACTGAGCTTTCTGAATCTGGGGTTTTATTCCTGGTCAGCCTCCTGTAACARTAGGAGGCGTTTCTGGCTTTGGTGTATGTGTGGTTTTTTATTCTGTAGATTGTGTCTGTTATTTGTGTTTTTACCTTGGATTTTTGGATTTTTTGTCCTGTCCTATTTTTTGTATAAATCTCCTCATTTTGCTACAAGAGATGACATGAGTGAGCCTCCTTGAGCCTTGAATCTGAGGTCACTTAGTAAAGCATTTACTGAGACTCCAAGTCCAGTCTGTTTCAAAATTACTATGTTGTGACAAGATCTCAAAGCACATATGTCACTAGCTGGTTTATCAAAACTTACTCTTGAAAAGCATAAAATCAATATGAATATAAGTTGTCAGTAACCTAATTTTGACCAGTAATCTATTCTATGAAGAGTTACCTCAAAAGAAAGTTGGACTGGTTTTGTCTCACCTAACTTGAAGCATCTACAGTGTAGATGTTTATCCCAAGCTTGTCACCATAGCCACCTTTTATCACTAAAGAAAAGAAATATGCACTTTCTTCCTGAGATATATTTGACCAATTTTAAACTAAGAGAAATTCCACCCTAGAAGACCCTTTCTAGGGCATTATTTACTGTGAGATGTCTCTTACTCATGAATATTACAGTTGCACAAAACACCCAAATTGAAGGGCATCAGTGATTTGAAATCCAATCCTTAAAAAAAATAGCCATAAAATCATATTTTAAGACCTGCTTTGACCCAAATGTCATTGTCAAGCTTGATTGCTTCATTAACATTTTCTGACAATAATTTCACCAACTACAGAAAGATGTCATAGATCTTTCTATTAYGTATTTCTTGTAGTAGAGAATCATATTTGGGTTCATCATCTGTTTGTAGACCTTTTTACCTCCTCTTAATGGAAAAWGATCATGAAGTCTCTCACTGAAACGAAGGTAGGTTACGTACAGAGGTGAAACCGTCAATAGGCATTTCTATCAAAYGRTTTGACTGACATCAGTCAGGCACCACTTATGCATGACTGATTCTGTGTTTTGCTGCACATTCTTGTTGCTCTTACATACAAACATACACAATAAAAATCCTGGTCATAATTGGAGCTGAGAATGTTTTTATTTTTTTTGTGCTTCTTGTGATAGTGTAAGTTAAAACAGCTAAGCTTTCATCCAACCTGTGAAAAATGTTGGCATTTTGCAAGTGTTTCACAAGTGGACTTTGATGTGGCRCTACATTCGGCCATATCAAATTTATAGTGCCTGCAGCTTGACCGTTTCAGTCAAGCTGTAACTGCGGAATAAGAACGTGTTGCTGTATGGTGATCACGCACAAATTCCCTGGCGGCCTCCCCTGAGAACCACTCACCTGCTGTCACAGAAAGCCCTGGCTAAGTCCTTCACCGTGGTGCGGGATACAAGCAAGGGAAGAATTTGGTTTACGGTCTTTAAGACAGACATATAACGTCCTTCTGCTCCATCTCTCTGCGAGATGTTAAAGATGCCCTRTTTATTGGAGCTGGTTGAAAATTTTCCAGTGGAACACTTTTCTGTCGGAAAATGCTGATTTTACAGAATTGAAACATTTCACAGGAACATGTTGATTCCATCGACTGTTTCAATGGAAACCAGGCAGGCAGGCTGTGCCGGCAGCCTGCATTCCTGATCCCATGCCAGCCTSGGCTACCCTGGCTCCTCAGCTCCTCGGGCAGCTGCTTCTCCAGGTCCCTGGCACCCCACCAGACACCAGGTGCCAAGCAGGGCGCCTGAGGGGAGGGAAAGATGAGACAGGGTGGTGCTTACTGTCAGGTAGGCTCTCCTGAAATAGAATTTCTCTCAAAGTTTTCTTTCTATTAAAAAAAGAATCAGGACAAACTATAAGTCACGGTTTTCCAAAAGACAGAAATYCTGATTTCTAAGCTGATCTATCAGCTAGGTGTTGTTACAGATCTTCACTTTCTGTTTATTTGTGCATCACGTATTTACAATTATCTTAGGTGAAAAGTACCAAAAACATTCGTAGTGAAATAATGATATAGTTGTCATAATAATATAAAATAATGACCTAGCAACAAAAAATGGAACTATTCACTATGCAGACAGTCATCATGTTGAAGTAAACTCACAATTTCATCTCTGAACAAGCTTCCAGAGTTGTCCTGGCAGAAACTTACTTTTACAAACACATAAGATTTCTGACCAAAAAAGAAATGTTTTCAAAATTGTTCAGGTGAAGAAAAGTTTGCTTCAGTTTTTCTCACTCAGTCTGTGAAAACAAAATAAAAAAAGTAGTTGACTAGAAATGTCTTTTAAATGTTGTAATACACACTATATTAATTTCTATACCTGGCTAAAAACCTATTTATATGTTTTGGTTAATATATCATTGAGTTTTGTTATTCTGTCTATAACTTGAATTTAGAGCCAGTTCTGCTCTAGGATAGGTATGGCAGGTGCTTGTAGAAATCAATAGTGTCACACTGCTCATACACATCTAAGCCTGTCTCTTCATTTGGTGCTGTTGTCATGTGCATGCTACTTGTCTCATTAACTTTACATGAACAGTAAAATTACTAACATGTACCTAATCGTAAAGAATTTGGGGTGACTCGGACAGAAAAAAGAGGCCATATAAACCTAATGTTTGTTCTGCATTTTACCACCTGTGGGGAAATGCACAAGCTACGAGTGTTTATGTGCACAYGCTTACAAGTTTTGACTTGCACGTAGGTGTCACACTGCTGATCATTCCTGTGCTATTTCCTCAAATTTGGTAGGTGGCACACTTACAGTACATCCAATCAGTGAATCAATAAATAATGAAGCCTACATATTAAGAAATGTTTAACAAATAAGTGTTCATAATGAAACTTAGTGTAGTGGGKTTTTTTTTTCAAGGTCTTTCTGGCAGTCTTGCTTTTGATCTGGGAGCTGTTAGGAGCCATTGCACCACAGATGAAAGGAGTTAGAAAATTCCATATCATAATGCAGTTAGATCAGTAATTCATGGAGCAGGTAATTCACAATGACTTGCCAGTCCTTTGATTGCACACGGTTTATGACTATTAGCAGTTTCCCCTTTCAAATTTGTATGCTTCCATACTTCCTTTCTGACCTCTTTTTCATCATTTATAGTCCAATTTGGTAGTGAAAAAACATAACTGGTGCTCAAGTGCATGGCTGTCATTCAAACACCAGCGCGTTACTGAGCAGTTTGACATTTGTGACTATGAAAAAAAAAACATTAAGCAGGTGTACAGAACACTAACCAGGTCCCTCAAACAATACTTTATGGGATTCACAACTTGCCTCTAGGCTATAAACCTGACTCAGTCTGAGTTTTCAAGGTAGATTTAATCTCAATATTTGTACTCCCAAACATATCTTGCATTCAAATATATCTGAAATATAAATGACACAAACACATTTCAGATGGAATGTCATGGGAGGAGAAGTGTTAGAGTAAGAGCTTTGCAATCTGATTCGTCCTTTGAGGTTTAACAACTATCTGTGCTCAGTTTGTAAAATCAAGGGCTGCATCCTCAACTTCAGTAAATTGGTTTGCTCAGAGGGGTCCTGGCTCTAAAGTTTTCTCAGTGGAAGTTTAATCGCTTTTTACATAGTCATCTGCTATACAGGTGTGCTCATATCACATTTTATTTCAGTTATGCTTACCAGGTTTCTGGGAACTGATGTTACAGCTTTACAAAGGTAGAGAGATTTCTACAAGTTGGATGAATAACATCAGGTAAATCTGTTAAAAGAAGTTACTGCTTTGTCTCTACAGGACCAATATAATGTTCAAGTTGCTGAAAAAGGCCTCCTAACAAAAGCATAGCAATTAGGCCCATGAGCCTGAGTACTACACAACTCTCTAAGGTACTCAGCTGAAATAATCTTTCCCTATATACAAACATAACAGCTATGTACAAAGCCCTTCCGTGGTATCCCTCCCTGCTTCCAGTAGCACTGGGTTAGGGACTTCCTTAGCCAGAGGTGCATCCGGATCGTCGTGCTTAATAGCCATTGATAGACATATCCTTCGTGAATTACTCTAATCTCCTTTTGAACCCTGCTATGCTCCTGGCTTCTGCAGCATCCTGTGCTAATGAGTTCCATGATTTAATTGTGCATTGTAATGAAAAGTGCTTCCTTTTGTTTGCCTGAAAATTGCTGCTTCAAAATGTTGTGGGGGCACTTGCCTACCACGACTGTTCTGTTTTGTTTAGTAGACTGAGAAGGTTCATGGTCTTAACCAGGTTCTTGTTTCTTGTAATGGCAGAATCTACAGTCAATGAGAGGTAGAAAGTGTCATTTTGAGATTATTTCGGTACTGATGTGTTTAGCCTAGTAAGATCAGAGTAGACAGGAATTGTGAATACTTCATTTCGGGGATTTTTCAGAAATATTCTGCTTGGGGTTGGTGTGGTACATATGAATAAAAAATCAGCAGTGCCACAGGAGAATCTGATAAGCTTTTTTATTATTTTTTATATATAATCACACGTGTGTATACACACATATTTATTATAAGACATAATTTCTGAAGTGATGTATGCTTATACCCGTTGTGAAGAGCACTTTTAGCAGAGAAATGTAGCAAAGACATTGTGGGCAAAATGTGGCAAGTGCAAGGAAAATGTGGAAAAGAAAAAAAAAAAAGGAGAAAGTAGAAATCTGCCTCCTTCTTAAATTTTTTACTCCTCTTTTTTGCTTTGGATGGGGTCCTTTGGAAGTGTCCATGCTCCTTATGAAATGGCAGACTCATAGACAGGCCTAGATCAAAATGTGAGTCAGCTTATGTATTTTGATGAGCTCTGTTTGCCTAATGATATAAACTTTGCCATTTTTGTGAGCTCTGTGAAACAAAAAGTTTTGTTTTATTTTACTGGAGAAAAATGTTTTGTTTTCTGAATATAGGATATTTTTTAGTCCCAGTAGAAGGCTTCCCTAACATTTCAGGGTTTGTCTTTTTCTTTCTTTATTACCTATTGACTTGGGAAAATTTTTAAAGAAGGAAGAAGAAGTATAAAAGCCCCCAAACTTAAATTTAAAATGCTAAAGAATGTATAAAATATTTTTTCTATAGTTTACTTAAAATAAAGCAGTAGGCCTTACTGAAACATGTCTTTTTGATAATTTGGGGAGAAAATATAAAAGGAGATAATATAGAGTAAATACCTTTTTGTTGTTTTCCTAACATAAATGATTTAATCAGAATAATTTTTACTGAAGAATCTTCTCTTTCTCTATCCAGCTACATCTTTTTTTTTCCCCTGTATTTTGTTCTTTCTTCTTTCTCTCGGTGCCATTTTTCTTGCTGACAGGCCTACCAACGATTTGACCTTGGTTCTGGGTCTGACTGAGTCAAAGCCGTGTTGGACAGGCTGGGGCTCGCTRGGTGCGGATCAACGCACGCAGCGGTCTGTTGTGTCGCTATGCCAAATACCCCAGTTTGCTCCTAATGTCAGAGACAAATCCTGCGGTTTTTGGCAGGAGTCTCTTTATCCGTTCTCTTATGTAAGAAGAGATAAGACAGTTCGCTGAGTGCTATTGATAGAAGATCTTATATTTACTTGTTCTTCAAAGCAAGCAATACAGATTTCCTTGATGTTTACATATTTCTTAGCATAGCAAGGCCCTAATCTTTGCCAGTAAGGAAGTGAGGGTTCAGTTTTAAATTTTGGCCATAGATAGGAAAGAAATCATCATCAGGACATAAATCAGCATTGTTCTATTAAAACTACTTACTATATACAGTATTTTACACCGGTAGATTGACAGGATTGTCTTTTAACAGTGAAGTCCAGTGTTATACTATATTATATTACATTATATTAGTATATTTAGTATATTTAATTAAAATAAGAAAATTGTATAGGCTCAAAAAGAGCCGATAAAAAGAGAAAAAAGAAAGCAACAAAAGGAAAGATTCTGCTATATTCTTCTTTTAGCTTGTTTTCTATCTTTGACCTGTGAATTTTTCTTGATAAACATCTTTGAATCTGAGTCTACAGTTATAGATCTGAAGCAGAACAGAATCACCTCAAAGTGAAATAAAATTTGAGAGCCAGTACTATTGCGACTTTAACTTCAAACAACCACAGGAAAACCTTTGGCAAAACAGCTGGTGTGAGGTTTCTATATCAAGATTGGAGAAAATGATTCTATTATAAAAGGAGAACTGAAACTAAAGGTAAGCACTGTCCTTTTTTTTTGAAGGTATAGAAATGTTTTACTTGGATTAATAGAACAACTGTATACTCTTGGGAAAAAAATGAAATTGCCTTTGTTCGTGCTCTGTAGCTTAAAAAGCTTAAAGAAAGATATTTCCTAAGCCTCAAATTTAATAATATTTTTAAAAGGGTCCTCTAGTCCTCTGTTCAGAATATTTGGCTGCTCCTTGCAGGTGTTTGGATTTTAAAATGTTTGGGCAGAACACCAATAATTTGGTTTACAGATTACAGTGTTGTCCAGTTTCCTGCACATTATTGCAGTGTGGAACAATGACATTACAACAACCCACGTCTGCTATTAACCTCTCCCCTCCCCACATTTTTTTTTTWAATTTTTTAGACTGTGTGTCTCTTCACAAAACCTTGAAATGTGTCTTGGCGAGTTACTTCAGCTGTTTACCTAAGTAGCTACAGGACATCTGTTTCAAGATAGGTTACAGGCACATCACATTTTGCCTTCCTGAAGGGGAAGAGGACAGGAAACTTAATTTTGAAGTTCAGCACTGCCAAAACTTTCTGATTTTCATAAAGATGCCAGACGGTGACATCATATCTACCATGTGTCCCTTTGCTTTATGGCTGGAAGTTCATTGCATGGTGGAAATGTTGCAGGAGAACGATTGATCTTGATTTCCACCAGTGCTGTATTAAGCAAAAGTAACAAATGGTGTCATTGCTGAAGCTTGTGAAAAAATATTTGTAGTCATGGTTTTAGCTGGAGCCAAAGTCATAGGCACTGAACCAGAACCTCCACAGAACCCAAACTTTTCAAGGTCACACATTATTTTATTTATTTTTTTAAGTTGACTAAGTAGACTTTTTGATATTAAACCATGTCCTCTACTCTCAACAGTCCTGTGGGTTTGTGAGAAAACAACTCCTTAACGTTTTTAAATGCAATTTCAATTAAATATAATTATTCAGAACAAATGTTTTCACCTACCGCATCATGTAGCTGCAACTGTGTTCAGCTTTCAAGTCTGTCATAGTGAACGTAGGTTAAATGACCACATAAAATAACTGACAGTTGCCTTGTGTAAAAACAAATATGATACGGTGGACACTCAGAAATAAGCCTGAAAAATACCATTCTCTAGTGTACATAGCCAAAGTTGCATACTGCTGACTAAGTTCTAAAATATTGACCTTTGGGCCAAAACTCTCATGGTCTTCACCAGTGTTGAACGGAGGCCACTTGTAGTAGGCGGCATGCATTTTCAACTAAATGGTGTATGTTGGAAGCAGTTATTAGTAAATTTAATTATATCATGACAAGTACCGCAGCAACTAGATGCGTTCTTCTTATTTTTTTTTTCCAGTTCCACTTCTCAGCCACTCAGTCTGTATAAAGATGTGGCTGTGTTCTGCTCAACACCTGACACATGCTTCTCAGAAATGGCTCCATTTCAAATTCAAGTGAAGTGATCCCTGCACAGAAGGCCCAATTTGCAAAATTACTGAACCTTCACATTTCTGACTGAAGTAAAGGCGAGCTGCTGCTTAAAAACCTTTCATAGCTGTTTCCATCTTGTAGCAGTGATTCTTTGGGTAGAAAAGGGCTACATGTTACATACATGTTACCACATTTTTATTCTTTATGCTAAATCACAGTGAAATTCTTACTGAAAAAAAGAACAAGGAATAGTGCAACTTGTAAAATAAAGCTTTCGCTAAGCACTGTAAGTCTTCCCAGCTTTACAAGAAAAGCTGCCGTGAGCCATCTTTTTAATAACTTTAGGAAATATTATGTTACAAATGTTACAAACATATATAAAGGCACACTAAAATGGTAAATGTTATGTCAAAGTTAAGGGTCTGACTTTTTTAACCTCAAAAGTATAGATGCTTTAACCAACCTGCATTCATAAAAGAAATATTGATAGACCCTTAACTCTTGTGAAACCAATGATTACTGGCATAAAGAAAAGAAATAACACATTCTGAAATATGTTACAATAAAGCTCCGTAGCACATAGTTTATAGATTTATAAGATTTAGATTAAACCAGGATCTTTTCCTGTGTTTATCAACAGCATTAAAAAACCAGTAAGTGAACCTGGAATACCACAAACCAATCAATAAAGTTTAAAAGCTCCAGTGAATGTAACCTATAACAGGTCCTTGTTTGGAGAACACGCTCAAGAAACACATGTGCCTTTAAGAGGTCTTGAAAGAATTTACACCCATGGACCATTACCATTTCCAAACACCCTGCAGCTTTACCAGCCCAACATGTGCTGACTGTATATCACCATGACCCTTTCACTAAAGCTCTTTTGACTGGAGTGCTTTTAATACCCACTTTCTCAGCTGAGCTCAGGAGTGATTTGTTTTACATGCCACATTAATCCTTTCCACATTTTCTGGATGAGGCAACCACAATTCCACTTGTGAGGTGTTTCTAAAACATAGTTATAGGAATAAAGCAGCAGGGTCCCAGACTTGACAACTTCCCTTCAGGCAGCTGACAAAGTGGGCTATCGTGGCTGGCGCTGGAGCCAGCGGCTGTGCCCGGCAGCCGGGGTGGGCTGCTCGTGGTGGTCAGTCGGAGGCCCAATTATTGTTGGCAATTCAGCCACAATTAAAGCCCTGTAGGGATCTTCGTCGATTTAATGTCCGGCAAACGCTGATGCAGATTAATAAAATCCAGCTCTTCTTTTATAAGCTTAAGATGAAATGCAATAGGGAGAACCAGAACTGAAAATATAAATCGCAGCTCCGTAAAACCCAAGAAGTTTATGCCTCACACCTACATGATTGTAGGAAAAGAGCTTTTTATAAATGGGCAATTAGTGTTCAGTGTACTGGCTTTTATTATGTGGTAATTTTACAGTTTTCACTTTAAAGACACTCAAAAAAAATCAAAGGCCAAATGAATTTCTGTTGTATGCATTTATGAGCTTTCTACGTTTATAATGTTAGCTCAATGTTACTAATGTAGGGTTTTGAAAATTTAGTGTTGTCAACAAGGCTAACAGAGTGGACCAACCAATTATAAAACTGTTTTTACATGTCAGCGCTGTGCACATTTTATTAACAAGTTAGTATTATACTCCATTTTTTATGTGTTACATTGAACTGTACAAGTAACTGGAGGACTAAAATTATGTTTCTATCCAATTTAATTTATTGCTCTTCCCCCATAAATTTTACTTGCAAGTTCAATAGTCTGAGCTGAACTATAAATTAGAGTGAGGTGAGTCTCATATATAACTTGATTTACTCTGGTAATTTCTGAATGAAGTATCTGAATCCCTACTCCAGTCTACAATTGTCTTTATAGCAAAGTATAGCAATGGAATGAGAAAATGGTGTTCAATTAAGACATTTTTTGGTAGAGGGTTTTACAATCATATACTAGGCTATTCAACAAAACTTCAAGCGATGAAAGTAGCATGAGTACTGATGTGCAACCATGCATGCCATGTGGCAGGTGTCACCAGGTGGTTTCATTTCAGTCATACAGCCTCATTTTTTTTTTATTTAAGCATGTAGATAAATATTTATTTTGGGGAAGACCTACCCACTTTTTAAATCTGGGTTATACACGGTTGTATACGGAGGGAGCTGTGTTATCACAAGGTGTGCTTTGCTGTGTGCCTTGATCTCTTATTAAAATCTGTTCTTCAGGTTGGAGTTGTTGCTTGTAATCCCAGTGTTAACAATGAGCTGAGATTCCTGAGCAGGGGAATTGCTAGCATGCCGTTTGATTATCTCTGGTCCCGGACTTATTTATATGTGCAAGTAAAACAAGCTATACTTAGAGTATAACCAGAGGGCACATATCTGATTTCTCCTGATCTGCCAAGACATTTTGCAACTGCACTTCAGGGAGACAACAATGATGTCTATACAAATTCTCTTTTGTTAAATTACCATAAGATACATTTATTAATCTGACTTTTCAGATACACTAATTACCTGCAGCTGAGAGCYGTGGATGGCCAACACTTTTACAGGTCTTAATTTTGTGGCCTGACTGATTTTGTGGGCATCAGACAGAACTTCTCTGCCAGTTTTGCCAGCTATATATTAAGACCTTGTTATCTGCATTTTTGCAGCGGTTTTCCCCTCTCTGACTGCATGCTGGTGAAAAGTTCAGCAGCACAGAAACATCAGCATCACTTCTTCACATTTTCTTCTTGAGAGATGGGAGACTGTGGTTTTGTTAAGGAAGAGAGAAAGTATTTAGAAGGAATTTCAGAAGTCCTCGCTTTGGCATTTAATTTGGATCCAGTGTTACAGGCACAGAAGCTGCTTACCCCACTTCCCACTGCCGTTTTCCCAGCACATGGCCCATGTTCCAGTTTCATGTGTGACCTGAGTGAGGACATTTGCTCTGTCAGGGTAAGACTGATACATTGACCGAGAAACCCATCAGCTCTCTCAGCAATTCTAGCTGAGCCTGGGCTATGCCCAAGCTCCTCCTAATGCTCTTCAGTTGAGGAAGTCTGCTAGTGCAGCAGCACTCTGCATCCTAGGAGGAAAAGGATTGCCTTGCACAGGAAAACTAGMAGGATATGGCCAGCCAAGTACTGGCTGCACTTTCGGAAGGGCACTTTCTAGCAGCTTGATCCCTCTCAAATAGAAAACCAGAGAAGTTCTGGGAACGATTCCTGCAACAACAGGACAAGCCATACAGYCCTCAATTCACCACGCTCCTTACGGGGATGTACACATTGCTTTGTCGAATGTCACCCGTGCTTTTTCAGGCTGGGTCCAAGCGAGCTTGCACATCTCTGCAGGTACCGTCTTGGTCAACATGCAAAACTACCCATGCAAAGCCACTACAGCTCAGCCGTATGGCATTATGTGCGTGCTACTTAGCTTTGTGCATGTAATGAACTTACATGTAGTGTTGTGCTGATTCAGCAATAGTCATTCTGGTTCTGGAGTCTGCTGGTTCAACACCAGTTTGGCTCTTCCTACCAGGCACCCCTATCAAAGTACATGAATTTCCTTYAGCCTTCTAAGAGTAATGTGCTCTGGTCCGCTGTACCTGTTCACACATCCAGATCTTTGGCTCTTAAAGAACAATTTAATTCTCTGAGTTCCCACCGACTTTTTTTTTAAAGAGTCTCCCTGCACAAAAAAAAAAAAAAAAGAAAAAAGAAAAATAGATTTCATAGACATAAAGGGAAAAAAAATTCATAAGTTTGACCTGTTAAAATGATTTGTAGCCACTTATATTGTGATAACATCGCTTACTGCATATCGTAGAAAATGAGTCACACAAAACACTGAGCTGTAAATATTATCCAGCCAAATAGCTTTTCAAGATGATGGTCTAGATTGTATGACACAAATGAAAACTGTAATTCCTTTAGCAAGATTGTTTCCTGAAACTTTGTGAGCATAAATGTTTTATTTTTTTATATCTCCCCAAAATGGGAACAGTTTAGTAAACAACTTGCTTTGTAGAGCAAGCAGAAACATTCATCTGCTTGTCTTTGGAAATCATTACTTATGAGCTTGGATTGCTTTTATTTTTATTGTTTTCAGTAGTCATTTAATAAGAGTTTTCTAATTGTTTGTATCTCAGGATATAGATTTTGGYTGTGAAGAAGACAAGAGGAAAAAAAATCCCTCAAACCTTTTAAAACCTCAGATAGCTTTTGATCACTTTTAAGATCCCATACTTGCAAAACTCTTTTAYATGCCAGTGCAAAAATCAACTCAGCTGTATTTTTTTGCTAGTATATAGCCTGAGCCACAAAAATTGCCTACTTCTCCTTTGCCTCTGGGCAATTTTTCAAGGTTAACTAAACCAAGTCCATAATGTAGGCCTGCTGGCCAACATTCCAGGTAAATGAATAGCTTTTAAGGAAAAATGATGCTGTTTTTCAAAAGCTTGACATTTCTAAAATACAAGTCCAGAATTGAAACCTTCAATAATTTTTCCATGCCTATATGTTGCAAGCAGCAAAATGTTACACAAATGAATACATCTGGGATTATTTTCAAGCTGTTATTTCCCACTAGGGAAAATATTTAGAAATAAGGCTCATTTTTTTGTGCTGCAACTACAAAGAGGCCAGCCATCTTGATGCTTTTCCAGATTTTTTTAATGGTTTTCCTGATATTGTATAGTGACTTTACTGCCCTGTTTTGTATGCCCTTATATTCACCAATACTAAGCATTTATGTTGGTCTTATTCCAGTTTTTAAATCTGTTTTGTGGCATTTATGGCCTAAAGCTAATAAGGACATTCAGTATTTTCTTGTAAAATATTGAAAATACCTTTTACCATGAAAATAAAGGAGAAATGCTTTTAAAATTAAAAAAAGTGGCCTAACCAAAGGCAGGAACCACCCTTATTCTAAACTCAGGCAGGCTCTGCCATAAGAGTAAACTGCTCTTTCTTAGGCACCAGGGATCTGACAGAAGCTCTTGAAGCCAGATAGAGCCTCCTAGCTGACCTCAGCTCACTGGGCATGAGGTTAGAGCCCAGCAGAGATTTGGCAGGACCTGAGTGTAAAGTAGTACCACTGGGTCAGGTTAGGTGGACAGCTTCTGATGAAATGTATCTTYATAAAAACGCCAGTTGGTTGAAAGCGAAGCTTGTCGTGGAGAAGGATTTGGATACATTTTTTGACATGAAAAATCTGGGAGAATTTTTCGTTGATCGATATGTTCCATTTCTAGCCTTAAAAACATCACATCCTGCTTTGCTCACTTGGAATTACTTTGCATTTCGGAAAACAAAACAACTGAAAGTGTAAGAAAATGTAAACAGAAAGAAAATGCAATCTTTTGGAATGAAGTAAGTAWAATGTTTTGGAGGGGACTTTTAGTGAAAGAAGCATCTCAAGGTTTCAGTTTCTTTTTTTTATAAGCAGATTTATTTTTTTTTCCTGCAGAACCACATAAATCGTTGTGGAGCAGAAAACCGGTTCCTGCCCAGCACATGTACAATTCTTTCAAAACTCACGAGCCACGTTTTCTGATATGTACGTGAGGTCATGATCATCAGGTCTATTTTACAGACCAGAAACAGAGGTGCAGAGCTGCCTCACCAAAGGTTAGCTGGATGGTCGGGGCAGAATTCTCCTACCTGAACACATTTTTAAAGGAAAATACTAGCCGGCGCTGGCCTGGTCGTGCGCAGGGCTGCTCCAGCTCGCTGCTGCGGGACCGCACGGCAGTCCCCTGCTCCAGGGCGCACTGCTTCCTCGCAGCTTGCTTTCTCTGCGTAGCAGCGGCTTAATTTAAATAAACGCCTTATTTACGTTCGCGGCTATAAAAAAATCGCCTACCAAGACCCTAGGTGCTCCAACGCGCCGCTCGGTGAAACGGCAGTAACGCGGAAATCGTTGCTCTGACAGGAGCGCCGCCAGCCAGACGCCTCCAGAAGCTCTTTGCCTCTCCCTTGCTCTGGGAAGCGCAGCCCGCAGCCCTCTCCAGCAAGCGCTCCAGCTCCAGTCATTTTTTTTTATTTATTTGCTGCATCGCCAGGTCACTACGTTCTGCTTTCTGTGGCCCGGCGCGGGGGGGAGCAGCCAAGCGGGCCCCCGCGGCTCGGCGCGGCGGAGCGGGGGCCCTGCCAGCTGCCCCCTCCCGTGGGGTGAGCGGCTGCAGCTGGAGCCTTTCCCCCCGGGGAGGCTGCATCCGACAGCGCCGGGGCTTCCTGGCAAGCCACCCACTCCTGCATTTGCAAGGGATCACCTCTGTTTTCAAGCAAAATCGGAGAGTGCTGGCCTGGCTGTGCGCGGGGCGGCTCCTGCCGCTTCACGTCRGACGTGTAGAATTTGGGTGATTTATTTATTTATCTATTTGTTTTCAATTTAAGGTGTCAATGCATTGCAAAGCAGGAAAAAGAAGAGGAAAAAATTATCTGTAACAAACACCTCTTTGAGAGTCATATAATCTACAAGGCATTGCTAAGCAGTAGCTAACTATTAGCCAGCTGCCCTCCCACTCGTACTTATTAAGAAAGTTAAGATATTAGTTCCCATTCGCTGTTCAGAATAACACAGATGGAAGGAAATGAATATGCCATTTGCTTTTGTGACCTCAGGGGAATGGAGCAAAAAATGGATGTGAAAACATTGCCAGAACCCTGAAAGTTATATTCTCTTATTCATTAGTTTTCCTACTTCTCTATTCCACATGCCCTCCTTTCCTTCAGCTCCACGGAAAAGTATTGACAAGCCAAATGAATAATACAATTAGAGCTAATGTATGACCTGAGTAGTTATGTGGCTTGACTGGCCTCTTATCCGGGGTGACTTCCATGCTTCCAGAACTGCTGAGAATAACAGACTCTAGACATTAAAGTCCTCTCCAAAACTTCTTTTGACATATTATTTGTGGATTAGTAGATGTGAATCATTCAATATAGCAAGAAGTCCCAATGCATGAACAGAAGGGACCAAATGCTACATAAGGATGTACACATGGTTCTCATTTTAAGGCCTGAACAATCCACTTAAGTTAACGTAAATCCTTCTCTTGACTTCAATGGGAATCTAGCCTTTCTGGCTAGCTCTAGGAAAGGACTTAGGCACCTAAGGCAGGATGTAGGTGGAATGGCATCCAAGAGTGCTCTCCAAAAACTTGTGCTTGGCTGCTGTCTAATCCTGGAGGCGCCTGGCCTTGCAAGATACCTCCCTTTCAATTTTAAAGTTCTGTAAGTGACAATAATTGTCCAGATAAGCCTGGTCTGAGCAGCTCATCAGCTAGTTCTTTCCTAGACTGGTCTAAAGGCGGAAACTAAGCAGAAGACGCCTAAGACTTTTGAGGGCCACATCTGGCAGGCATTTTCAGAGTATCTTATCATACACTAATGGATTAAATACTCTTCATTATGCATTACAT
Source organism: Rhea americana (assembly GCF_003343005.1). Classification (NCBI taxonomy): domain Eukaryota; kingdom Metazoa; phylum Chordata; class Aves; order Rheiformes; family Rheidae; genus Rhea; species Rhea americana. Next base: position 1,306,686 of record NW_028185173.1, read on the forward strand.
CTTTTAAATGTAGTGGTGGCTGTAGTATAAACTAATTCTGCAATAGCCTGGTCATTGGAATACATTGGAAAAGGATCGTTGTCCTCCTAGGCTGGAGGTCTCAAACTCCTATTCTTCTCAAAGTGACTAGCATTGGCTCGTCTGGGTGACGGCCTGGTCCATCCACCCTGCTGAAGAAGGGCTACTGTACTTGTGGTCCCGGTCACTCACTGTCAGGTAAGATCCCCACTAGAATGTTCTCGTCAACGGTCAAAGATAGATATACCGTCAACTAATGGCAGGAGACAGCCTGAAAGTTCATGCTTACAGGTAGTGTAAGAAAAAGCTCTGCTATGACAATGCAAAATGCTCTTTCTGGAGGGTCTGGAGAAATTAAAGCTCATCAGTTCATATCAGTCTGCTTTAATAGTAAAAAGCCATAAGGGGATTCTTTCTTCCAAAACAAATCTGAGCAGAACAGAAGAAAGCTTAGGAAAAAGACTAATTTGGTGTAAACTGGGAATATATTTAATTGATCAAGCTTTCTTCACATCCCTGTTTCCACTGCTATGTGTTTACAGAGCAATTTTAAATCAGCTTTGACGAGATGAAAAACAGTCACTTTAACCCTAGACAGTCTCATATCCAGGGTTGTCCGTGCTCCCTATACTAAGTTGAATGGAATCAGTGTCAGATGATAATATCTGGAAATTTGTTCCAACATTAAACTTTGGAAAGAAAACTTTCAGTCTATAATAAGCTTGTTAACAAAAAGAAACAATGCTTTTAAAGTAAACACAAAAAAAGGAGTAGAGTGCCTTTTGCTTAGGTAAAGCACAGTGCAGGCAGTGCCCTGCAGAGTGCTGCGCTCCAACCCATGTACCTACAGTGCAAGGTGGGAGAGGTAACTCTGTGTCAGATATTTGGCAAAATGGAAATATAGAAACAGAAATAGAACATTTTCAATACACTCTGCTTTGAAAATGAAATAACTTGGCTTCTTGTGGTATTTTTTCATTAAAATAGGGGCTTTACTGCTGCATTTATGTGTCAGGAGGAGCCCATTAGTCTATGATGATATTCTTTTTCCATTGACATTATCTTTTAATTATATCATTCTGAGACACATCGCTAGTGGAGGATCGATTTTTACAGCCCAGTTTACATATCGCTTCAGCATCTAATCCTGAGGAGGTGTTACACACTTTGAGGTTTCTGCTTCCCTTTTTCAAAATAATTTGGAACTCATGACTGCTTAAAAAGGCATCAACAAAGGTGCCTGTCTTTCCTTTGAAGTCATTTTTTGCGGAAATCACAGTCACTGACCAAAAGGTTACAAAAGATTAAATTGTGCTTATTTTACGACATTTTAAAACAGCAGGGTTAAATGCTGGGCCAGCTGCCAGCCAGTCAGCAGCACCCATACTTTCATGTTCAGCGGCCAGACACATCTACAGCAGTTATTTCTGAGTAGTTATTCTTGAAATATGTCACTCAGAACAGCAGAGGGATTTTAGGGTTTGCGAGCTTTGATGACGGGCTAATGAAAATGTATTTATATATATGCCATGAGTGTAATCAATTTCAGAGTTAAAAAAAATATATATACTGGGCAAATTAGATATTTGTAAATCTCTTTGTCAACACAGGCTTCTTCCTGTTGTTTGAATCAGCTTTGAGAGATGTCAAATCCTAGATATCAGATACTTGTGTCCCACAGAGCGTTATCTGCACGTGGCAAAATCCTTCTCTTTGCTGCTCACTGCTTTGTACTGGGCTGTAGTTGCCTGAAGCCCAGTTTAAACTTGCAGGACTGTGGGAGACCCAGATCTTCACATCATCTTCAGTAAGGAACCAGCAAAGAGAGCAGGCACTGATATGCTCGGTGGTCCATCCTGGTCAGCACTGTGGATCCTAAGTGGATCCTTTTTGAAGTTCAGCTGCTCTGTTGCAGTCAGGAAGTGACCTGCTCCGTTTTATAAATTTTCTTTCTGGCCTTTTCCTTTTAATCCTCTGGTGCCGCCTGGTTTCCCTCACCTTTTTCTTTTTTCTTTTTTTTTCTTTCTTTCTTTTTTTTTTTTTTTTTTTT
>NW_028185173.1:1308763-1390431 GCF_003343005.1 Rhea americana
TTTTTTTTTTTTGTCTGCCTTTTTCCATTTTGAGGACTCATGGGCTGGCTTTCTCCTCTGGTTTCTGTCATTTTGTATTGTGCAGGTGTTGCAGAGTGCGGGCTTAACTGGCCCTCAGGGAATTTTCCCTGTGTAGGCAACCTTCCAGTTGGTATAAAGCAGTATAAATAGCTCTTACGACAACTCCACTCCTCACACTGGCACAGGCGGCGATTGAGAGACCTGTAGAAGTAGAAAAGAATATACCTTGGTACTGGTGTATTATGGGGACTGAAATGAGGTGAGTTTAATTAGAACCTACCTGAGCTACATAAGCTTATCTAACTTCTGCTGTGGCTAAGGCTGACGCAGGAGCGGCCACAGTTGTGTGACCATAACCAGCTCATCTCCTGTCAGAGTGGATCTTGGCACAAGGGAAAATATGGGCCTTTTATTCTTGTCCTGCTGGCTGGATGAAACCCCACTGTCTACAGATCAAAGGGGTTTGATGGACTGCCAAAAATAGTAACCTATACGTAAAACATGTGCTCCATTTATAGCAATCATTTGGAAAGTTTCCTGCTACTGCAGAAATGCAGATTACATTGATTTACTGTCCAGTACTGCAAAATACTAAGAGGCTTTTCAATGAGTTCTATTGTATGCATTTGCAGAAAAGACTGGGGAGATTTCTTCTTCCTTCCTTCCTTTCTCCTTCAGTGTATAATACATAATCGTGTGAAATACATCTTTCTGAGTTTCTGCACAGTCTTAGTGAAGCACGTTAATATACTCTTTGAAAGACATCGTCACCTGTGCTGACGTCTCAGCCTTTGAAAAATGAAGTGCTTCTTCTTTTGATGTAAAGAACATATCTGCAATGCTTATGGAATCATTTTATTTTACCTCTCAGTCTACAGCCTTTGTGTTAGCTACAGAATATGGCCTGCATATTATTTTCAGGCACTTCCATATTTTTTTCGTAGCAATAGAGCAATGTGTAATGTAGCAGCTAATCAGGTAGGTACACACGAGCACAGCCACCCTGCATTTTGAGCAAAGGTCTGAATCCATGCTTGAGCCTATCTGTGATGTAGACAACATACACTCTTTTCAAGTCTCATCTGTCACTAGCTGTGACATCTATTATCTGCTTTTAAGCTGCCACTGCACAGAAAAAGCTACTTTCCAAGCACTTCCTAGAAGGGCCTGAATACCACACAAAAGGCTACGTTTTGGAGAGCCCGAGCTCAGTCTGTTATCATAATAATGCAAATATGCTACATTGCGTGGTGGGAACTGCTGTGGACACAAGGAAGTACATCAGTGAGTATAATAGTGCTCAGCCCTCTGCCTGGCCAATGTGCACAGATCTAGTCTCTACTAGCTGAATGGCATTTGATATCTAGCTAACAGAGTGGACAAGCTGGAGACCAAGGAGAGCAGCTATTGCTCTTCCTAACCTCGTAAGAAGGCTTGTAATTCCTAGTGTCTACACTGCAGAAAGAGCAAATTTATGGAAAAGTTCACCAGTGCAAAGCAAAATAAAAGCTCAAGAAATGAGCAATGACAGTGGCCTACAACCTTTCAGCCAATTTACAAACAGTTATCCTCTTTAGTGGATGATAAAGACGACACGCTTGGCCTTTGTTTCATAAGTTATACTGAAGAAGGATGTGAAAGTTTTCTCTCCAATAAGTTATGTATTTAACAATGATCAGAAACGTCTCTTACCACTTCCTRATTTTACTTTTCTAAATCCTTTTCTTCCAGACACTAGCTGCTAAATAATAGGCACCATAAGAGTTAATTATTCTATCTCTGGATGCTATTAAATTCACCCCAATTCACTCCTCTACTTCCCGTCTGTTAGCGTCCTAAGGATCAAAGCTAGATATAACTATTTTAGGCCAAGAGTTCAAAACGCTGCCATTCATATTATAACTTAAGAGTTAAGCATAGATTACTTTTCTCCTAATAAATCATATCTTTTTGAATTACATTATTCTTTTACTGAAGAATTAATTCAGTTTTTCCTATTCTATTGCCCCAGGATTTTTATCTCAAATATTTTATCACTGTTTCCATTATGAATCAATTATTTGAAGCAGATAAAATATAACTATAATCTAAAAATATCGAATAAGACAAATGTAGATGTATTTAGAAAAAAACAAGGGTTCAGAATGGCATTTAAAAAAAAATCTCGTCTCAGTTATTTTTCCTTTGCTTGTGAATTACAAAGACATTTTTCTTTTAGGTCTGTGCTGAATTCCTAGCAAGTGTTCCTAATAGCCACTCCATTTGCAACCTGAAGATTTTGCATGGAAGGAGTTGTTTTAATTAGCTTTCAAATGCGATATCCTCAGCAATGGCTTTCATAAGTTTCATAAGTTTCTGCGTTCTCATCCGAAACGTGTTGGCTGAGTGTCGGATTTTATCCTGAAATCATTTCACTGTAAATGGCAACCAATCTGTCCTCCATATTGAGATTTACTAACACATTCCGTATTGTATTTACAGCAGGACCATCCATTAAAAAGAAAAAATACATCTATACGTCACGGCGTTTGCCCCATGTGCATCCCGTGCTGTAACGCCTCGCAGCTGTAATCGGTCTGGAAGGCGACCAGCAGGTCTCCCTCCAGTGGCAGCTCTCCGCAGCGAGGCTCGTAGCCCGCTGCCCACTGACAGCTAGTATCATGACTCGTTTAACTCTGTATTTACTGGTTTCGGCTGATCTTGCTCTTCTGCGATTTCTACCTCGTTTTGGCCARGCGCTGTCGCACATCTGCTTTGGTGAATAATTGCCTGTTTCGCCCGTACGCGAGGCTGAAGAAAGGTTGRGGGTCTGCATGATGTGACGTGGTCGCAGCCGATCAAAGATGACAGGAAGGAAAAGAGAAAGTGTGCAAGCCAGCGGTCGCGAGGAGGCTATCGTTAGGTTACCCCCACTACAAAGGGTGAGAGTAAAAKGGTTTGAAGGTTTAGCCTACGTAGCAACACCGAGGTACTTATTTTAATCTTCTCAGACTATACATCCTATGAAAAGCCTGGACTCTATTAATCCATGCATGTAATATTTAATAACCCAGTCTCTGTATCAGGGTTATGAATAGAAATAGGGCATTGGAATAAGTGTAAGCTGAGAGATTTAATATAATTAATAATTATATTTTGCTTGCAAAGTATTTGTCCGTGTCAAATACTTACCTAAGTTAYGTTGTTTATAAAAAGAATAGCTTTTCTCTCAGCTCACACAAAAAGTCCTCAGATGGAAGCCAAACACTTTGGAGGAATAAACACAYGCTTTTGAAGCCATGCTATTAAATCGTATGGTGTGACTGGCACTGGCATTGGCTCAAGGAATGAAGCATCCGTCTCCGCCGGCTCCCAACCCCTCCAAGTCCTACCCGCAGCGCCAGCCCRTGCCTTTCCCCCTTTTACGGTGATCCTCAGGACCTTTTAGCCAGATAGCCCTGCTCAGATGTACTGCATGAAGTTGCACTGCATTTAGTCCTCCTTCCCCATAGCGTTGTCTTCAYGAGTAAAATCTTGCTGATAGTGAGAGGGGTGAGGAGATGAAGGGAGAAGGGAAGAACCCAGGCAAGCTGCGTGTGCTCTGACTGCTCATTTCAGCAATGGCAGCCTGGCTGCAGAAGGTAGGCTGCTAAAGGCTACATTGTAGGGTTTGGATGTGAACATAGGTACACAATGTGCCTGTCACAAGAGTCCTGCTGTACACTCTGGCGTTACTGGGGGATTCAGTCCTCTGTAATGAAAAAGTTGCCCCACTCTCAACTTTAGTTCAGAAAGTTTTTTTTTTTTCCTTTCTGAAGAACACTAATAATAATAGACAAAATAAAAGACAGAAGAAAATATCCTCCAGCCTGTGTTGAAAGTATCTTTCTTGGAAAATGCAAAGCCATGGTACCACTGGGGTCAGCTAGTCAAAGGGTCTGAAACCTTGCCATAGCCTCTACAGCTGCTACAGAAATTCATTTGATACAGCTCTGTGTTCCTTCCATAGCTAATTCACAGTTATCTGGTGGGGGATCTATCCAGCCTGTGCGCAGATAGGCTGCAAATATGAAGATGCCTGGATGCAGAAGCAGTGTAGCTGCATTTGTGCCATATGTATTTCCTAGTTCAGAGAGGTGCCATATTAAAGCTTTGATTTTTTTTTTCTTCTCTTGAGGTGAAGTGATCTTGTGAGTCGTTATAAAGCAAGTGTTGTACTATCCACGTTTGGATTTATGCAGAGTACCCCACTCATGTATTACCTTGGATAGCAAACATAACAACCATAGACACCATGCACCGAAGGAAGTTCAACATTTGGCTTCCTAATGTCATTGCTTTTGTGCTTGTGTTTGCTGTTTCTCTCAGAGAGATTACTTATTTGATCTTGGCAAATCGTGTGGAATAAACATTTCTGTTTTTCTAGACCTTTGTTTATATGTATGCATTAATGTATGTGTGCATACAAATTGCTGCCTAAACTTTGAACTAGCTTAATAAACTTTGTACTCTGGTGAAAACCTGACTATGTTAGAGATCTACATAAACTCCTAGAAACTYGCTGGTCTGTATTTTAAAATTACATATATACTGTCATGTGGCCTGACAAACATATACCTCCTGAATCCAACGGTTATATCTTACGTATACAGATTCAGTGAGACTACAGCAAGTCACAATGCTTCTAGTGGTATAATGACAGGAACTATGCCTGAAACCTAGAAAACTGGAAAGAATTCATTCAACATATCAGCTTATTGCTAAATTGAACTCATATTTCATTTGAGACAATGTGAAAATCAATATATTGATAGACTGCAATCTTTTATTAACCACTGAGCATTTTAAAGTGCAACATCTTTCAAAGTCATTGTGAAAAATGGGTGACGTTTCACTTTTTGAAGTCTGGATGTTATTAGTGCATCGTAGGTATTAAAATATTTGGCCTAGTAAACACAAAACTGAGACATGCACCAGTACAGTAAATCCTAAAAATACAGATGATGCACAAGGAGCCCAGAATGTTTATTCCTCAAGGGTGTTGTATTTTATATGTTGCATGATAGCTGTTAGGGATTCTTAAAGAATTGCTTTGTGATTGCACTCTCACAGGATGTCCTTTTGTTTTCCCAAGGAATATTTCACAGTGTTTCTCTTTTCCATCAGATGTCTCCAGCACGACCACAGGAAGACATTATTTCCCCCTTACTATACAGGAATATGTAACAACATAGGACCCGTGCCATGCTGTTAAAAAAACAGTTCCTCAGTAATTTATTTCTTTCTCTTGCTTCTCTCTTTCCAGTGGAAATACCTGATCCAAACCTGACTGAAATGACTGCAGACGTTTTTGTTGACTTACTGGGCTTTGGTTCAGACTCTGTCTGTGATACCAGAGAACGAGCCRTGCAGGACGAGGGTGTAATTCCATCAAGGGGTTCTGGTGACCTCATAAACCATGAGAGCTGGCATCGACTTTAATGGGGACCACGTGATTTAACTCCCATGCGTCATTTTGAAAATGTAGGGCTTCATTTGATATTGCAGAAGGATACCAGACCTACCATGTCAAATTGTTTCTCTTTCTTCTACGGGAGCCGCTAGCTTTATGTTACAGTCAGTCCTTTTTTTGGTAGCAAATGAAATATGCCATTCTGGAAAATGAGTATTTTCTCTGGCAAAATGAACTTGAGAAGTATGTTTCATAGAAAAGCACATATTTGGGTTATATTCTTTTAAATAAACTTTCTAAAAAGATGGCCATAAATTCAAGGAAAGGTGTGGTTTGCGCAATATTGGCTTTACTTGCAAGTTTTAAAGCATCAGGCATTTTTGAAAAATGAATTTGTACATCAATTAGAAAATGTAAGGAATGGAATTGTTTTGGTCCCATTGAAAAATTAGACTATATTAAACCTATATAAAATTAAACTAGGTAAACTGGATCAAATTGCTCGTGTTAACTTGCCTTAGTTAAAAGTTACTTTAACTAAAGCAGTTTAACTGAATTTAGTAGACTAGTTTTAGTGTTTTGTTGGTGGGAAATTCCAGGAGTTGAATAAGATTGATCTGAAGTTTCATTTTGTGAAATTTGTTCCATYGTCTTTGTAAGGCACCTGCAGGTTTCCCCCGCCTTCTCTCAACCTAGACGTTGCCTCTTGAAATCAGTGTACAGCCACTGTGAACACCTATAAAATGTCGCCTGTTAGCAGTTGAAAAACAGGATCTGGCAGTGTAGCTAGGATTTAGACAAATGTGGTAATAGAGACATAACTTGTCAGCTTAGCCCTTTTATCCTGTTGGAAATGAACATTTAGCAAGGAGACACTCAAAAAATTGCCTGCTGTGAGGAATGCTTATCRGGAAAGGATGTATCCTTCTTCATTCCAAGAATACAGCTCCAAGAAATGCTTACTCTCTATTTTCCCCTTCACATTATAAGTAATCTTCTTGCTGATCAGTCTGTAAATAACAACACCTCTGTGGCATGGCTAGATAGTATTCCTGCATTAAATACRTAGTAGGATGTGTCATTTAGTTTCAGGTCACAAATCACATTTAGATTGAAGGGGGAAAAGCTAGACAGATTACTCAAAAACTGCTTGCTGTGGGCTTTCTACTGCTTTAATGTGAAGACTCTGGTATTTGTCGTTCTCCGGGATAACTTCTGAACTATATACATCCTTGCTCTCTGTGGCATACTGCGCTGAAAAGTGCACGCTTTTTACCGTGTGCAGGGCTCAACTGTAGCTACAGCATATACACTCTTTTCTGTAGTTATATCCTTTGCTACAGAACCAGGTGGAATAATTGCACATTTTTGATCCGGTTTAAAAGCTGTCATAAAAATGCAAATGCCAGTGTATGAGAGAAGGTTGGTTCTGTGGTGTTAATGTCATAATACACTGGATGCAGCTTTATACAACAAACTCTTTCTTAACGGCGCTGTCAGAATTATTCCAGTTGTAATCCCATAGCTGAGATAGTTAATAAATTACAGGCATATGGAAAGCTGTAATAGCCTTGGGATGCAAGCTGTATTGTAGTAGGTTAGATAGTTTGTACAGGAGGAGGTTCCCTAAGGCTTGCTGAATAAATAGCTGGATCTTCTCTGTGCTCCATGGAAAAAGGATATATGTTATTGGTTTGTTTGTATTACTTTCTCCACATGAAACGTGTGTTTGGTCCAACAATTCTGTGGTTTCCTCACTTTGTGATAATAATTAACACCCTCACTGAAGTCTAAGCAGTGATGACATTTGTTTAGGGGCCTGACTCTGATTTTTGTTGCTGTTTTGCCTTGTGTCACTTTCATATGCAATTGAAACCATTACAGAAAATCTGAAGGTTCAGGGATGGTTGTTTTTTGGTTTTACTGACCACTCGGTAACTGTTTCACACAACACATCCATCATCCTTCGAGGTGCACCCAACCTCGCCAGCCTTATGGGGTTGCATTGACTGTGGTGAGCTGAAATTAAAAGCAGCTACACATAGCTTTAAGTGCAACAGCCCAGGAAAGATTTCCTTTTTCCTGAAGAAATAGAGAAACAGCTATAATTAATATAAAAGTAAATCAGTCACAAGATAACTGCTTTTTAGGAGGTGAATGGGTTAGGAGAGGAAAAAAAACCAATATCATAAGCCTTACTTTAAGGATTTCAGAAGCTTTAGGGAAAATTTATTTTAAGAAAGATGACAATGGTTCTCTACTCCCCTGAATAATCTTGTAAAAAAGATTAATAGCTTTGGAGTAGATGTACATATTCTGAACTTCCTTTTTGGATAAATGACAAAGAAAACCTGTCTTGTTTGTGATTGTAGTAGAATCATAGGTGGCTTTGTATAAGAAAGGCAGGTAGCTGCCAGGGACACRCAGGCATCCTTCCCCTTCCTTTTTCTTTTTTTCCATAATAACTTTTTGCAATATGTTGCCTCCCCCCCTCCCATTTTTCCTAAATAAAGTGAAATGTCAAATCAGCAGAGAATTAAAATGTATTTATAAAAAAACAACCAAAAGGGCATCTGATGTTTTACAGACATTCCAACACCTTCAGGAAATTTGAACTCACACCAAAGGGTCTGATATTCATTTGAATCTCCATCTGTGCTGAAGCACATGTGTGCACACAACACACATTGAACCACTACAGTGGAAAAAAAATCCCTGCTCTTAAATTATAGCAGCTCTCTACAATTCTTCTGTAACCACAAAGGCTTTGGTAGTTTTGAGACATTGCAGTGGCTTTCGGGTGATCTGATCACAGAGCTCAGTTTTGTTAAAGAAATCCCTTTGCTGAAAGGTATGGAAAAGCTGGAGGAGAAGCTCGGAGAGCTGCAAGCTCACAGCGTGAGGGCAGTTTGGAGTAAAGGGGAAGGTTCGAGGAGCTGATCTGACAGCAGACACCCTACAGCCAGAGTTAACGCTGGAAACATTGCAGTTTTAGTTCCCTCACCAGAAATCCCCATGCTTGCAGGAGGGGATATAGTCATTAGTCCTCMATGGGAATATAACCTTTCCTTTTAAGTATCTGTGTGATACTTTTGATCCTTTTGAATCTCTCTAAGGGATAGATTAAATATGTGGCACCATGTCTACTCCTGAGTGAAGATTAAGCCTGGCTTTTGGAAGTAGAACTGTACTGCCTAACCCATCATCATTTATCACATTCCTTGGGGACCTGTTCTCCATTTTTCTCCCTTYCCCCCCCTACTTTTAGAAAATCTCMTTCTCTGGGGTTTAATTTTGATCTCAGCTCTGTTGGGCTTGACTCTACTGTAGTTACTTCTGATTTTACGCTTAAACAGGTCTCATGTCTCAGATAGCTTGCTAAACATAGTGCTATTCTGAGGCTCAGCTCTCATTCAACCTGTTCTCCTCTTAGCACATTCTTGTGCATGTATTTTAATAATAAATATCCTTAAAATGATTTATAGRTCTGTATCACCCTGTATTTCAGTGGATTTCCCTGAGGATATACCTTTCCCTATAATATTTGTATTCTGCCTTAATGAAGCAGTGAAGCATGTGATTACCTTCAGGACTTATGTAAATCCCATTAACTTCAATTAAACCCAAGAACATGCTTTAGTGCTTCATTAAACAGGGATGCTTAAGGCTAACATGTACATAAATGTTTTTGCTGAATGAAGTCATGAAGTCTTAGTGTTTAATCCATTTTTGTTCCTGTTTCTCTTCTAATCTGTCTGATGATGTAATCATTTTGGTCTAGTAGTATCCTTGCACACTACTTCCAAGTTAGAAGCTACGGTGGGCCTGAAGGTCTCATTCAGGGGAGGATAAAATTAATCCATTCTGCAGCTGTGAACCAGAAAAGTCCCAGCAAGCTTCCCAGTAAAATGAAAAAGTGATGGTATGCCACGCTGGCTCATAAAAATGTAATTTAAGCACTGCCCTCTCAATAAAAATATCACATTTAGGACCCAGTAATCCCCTTCTGAACCTTATCTTACTTTTCAACAGCTCTTTGGACTCTTACAATTGATGCACTTTGAATTTCCTGTTGGTCAGGTAGCACAGCTTTCTGTGCTTCCCTCCCACAACCACAGCTTTGCGCTTCGTTCTAACCAGGCAATATCCAGACACAGGCGGAAAACTGAATGCGTAGGCTAAAATGCAGTCAGTTCAGGAGCTTTTAGGCGCTTAGCTGGCAGCCTTCAGAACTACTAGAGCTCAGCACTGTGGCCTTTACACATATTGCACCAAAAAGAATGATACTTCAAAAATGCTTTTCAGTTGTTTTCTCAGGACTCCTGGCAGAATCTTTGCCTTCTTTCCATACTTGTTTCTTTTTAATGAGCTCCCGATTTATTGCAAGAAATCACCAGACACCTAGGTTCTCTGTGCTTATTAAAATAGACAAATTCTTTGGTGTTAGGAAATCATCATAAGAACATACATTTTTTCCATACTAGATTGAATCATTGTATTCAAGTCTCCCAGCCGTCCTCCCAGCTAGGTCTGGAGGTTATATTTCAGTACAAGGCAAAAATAATCCATTCTGTGCCTGGCTCAATAAAACCAATGTTTGCACTGGGGCAGAAGGATGATCCCTTTTTTGTCTCCACAGCATTCTACATTTTGTCTGCATCAAAATATTTGGTTACTCTGCCTTAGGGTGTACAGCATAGATAATCTTCAAAATAGAAATCATCTTTCCAGCTTCCATGTCTGAATCGCACTGGTGATTTATATGCTTACAGTCCATTTTCACAGTGTCTTTCCTGGCTGTCTTGTATCTCTCCCYTGTGGAGCCCTGGACTTTAAAATCATTACAGTAAGGACAGGCAATCAGTCTTCTTTAGATATGTATTGGATTTTCCGGGTGCCTGAGTCTGTAGAATGTGCCAATATCTTGTGGTTCTGGCAGGGAAAGCTCAGGAAAGTGTGGAGTTTTGGTTGGATAACAGTACAACTGGTTGGAGCTTTTTAAGCAAAGTGTTCTTTTATATTGTTCTGTTCATCAGATAATGCTGGAAATGTATGAACAAGTTTCAAAATGAGTTCTGGAACTCAAGGATGGTTTTTCTGCTCAAAAACACAAACCCACAGGTTAGGGTTCTTAGTTTGGAAGCAGCCTCATTGGAAACTGCAGCTCTGCCTCATTCAGCTAAGGGACTTAAGAGTACAAGAATGCCCATGCCAGGCAGTCCAAGCGTCTCTCCAGCCCAGTAGCCTCTCTCTAGCAGTAGTCAATAGAGAATGCTTAAGGACTGTGTTTCCTTAAGGGCGACCATACAGTGCAATTTTCCATCCCAATGCAATCTGCAGTCAGTCATGTGTCATTTATCTCCATAATCAATAGTCCTTGACAACTTTTTCCATGAATCTTTCTAATTGCTTTCCACATATATAAAATTGTATAAGTTATATATGGTAATAAATACAAAACTACAGCATCTGCAATATCCTATTAAAAGGATTCACACAGCTTGCAGGTGTCTTACATGAAGTGTCTTGCAAGAAAACCTCCTCCTCAGTCTGTTATGAGCTTGTCAACAGCTATTTTTATTTGATATCCTCCAATTCTTGTACTGGAAGAATCCATGAACTGTTATTCCTTCTTCTTGCCTCAGTGCTTTTATAGACCTTTATCACCACTACTATAGTCTGTTTTCCAGCCAGAACAATATTGGTCTGCTCAGTCCTTCTTACGCAGAAACTATTCTACATCTTTCTCTTTCACTGAAATTTATCTGAAACAATTCCAGTTCAGTYTCTTATATGTCACACATTCACGGTCCAACCACAGGCTGCTGGCTCTTTGGGGTGAATAAACAGTTTAACTGAAGCAAGGTTTGCCATCTGGTTTCGGAAAAAGTGAATGCTCTAGCATCACAATACATAAACTGTCTCTTTATCCTAGTGCTTCAATGGATATTATTGAAAAATAAGAAAGAAGAGTATTTTTAATGCTCCAGAAAGAAAGATGGAGGAGATGGTATGAGATCAGCTCTGTAGCCAAGAGTCAAGATGGTCTGAGATCAACTCAAACCAAATCTTGAAAACAGAAATCTTAAGACTCCTTGAATTACCAAGATATTTTTTCTGTCTAGGTTGGGTGATAAGGCATAGGCCTCTCTCCTTAGTTTTCTTTTTGAAAAATCTTTATTCCATTTCAGTGCAGAAGGGGAGGAGAGGGAGAGAGAAAAAAATTTCATGTGGAAGTGCAAAATAGCCTGCTCTAGATGAGAACCTGCAATGGAAAGTGGGACAAGATCACATAGATTATATATTTTGTCTGAAACTCTTGGGTTCGATTCAGTGGCCTAGACATAGGTGGTAGGTGTCATTTGAGACCCAGTAGGGTACTGCAAACACCCACATGGGGCTTGCAGATAAGAAAGAATTGTGTCTTTCTGGAGGGACAGCTGGTGACAAGATATCTTCAGGCATTTCAAATGGTGCAAGATACCTACTCCTGGCAACAGAGTTTCACAATTCAATTATGAAGAAATTCACAATTCTTGTTTCTTCCATTCTGGTTCTGATTCTCTGTATCCCAAAGATTTCTTTCAATTTAGAGAAATGGAGAAGTGGAACAGATAAGTCAGGCACATCACCAACTTTAGTTGAATTCTGCTTGTCTTTAAAGGATGTGCACAAAATCTTTTTTCCTAGAGAAACAGTAGAAACAACCAATAACAAATATTTTAGCTTATTTACAATATCTAAGTTCACCTCTCAGCTCAGTTGTCTGCCCCCCAGAAGCCATCTTCTGTGTTCCCTCTCAAGACTACACTCTTGCTTCTTTCCTTTAAAGCCTTCTGGATCCTTCTTTGTTTTGATGCCCTTAAGGTGTGTTGCTTGTTGGTCATTCAGCCCTGTGTTTGATTCAAGGAGTCAAGGAGTCCCTGGGCCWGTTTGACTTTTCCTGGGATTAGACCTTCCTGTGCCCTTGGGCACTGTTTTCTTCTGTTCCCAGCTATCTCCCTTTATAAATACATCTTTCACTTGCTGAATCCTGAGACTACACAGATCTCTGACAGGCAATTGGTGACAGTCTTTAATACTTCCCATCATTTAGGATTTAACTAGAAACTCAGAGATTACTGAGGTAGAGATTACGTGGGGGTCAAATAACTGCAAGTGAGCAAAAGGAAACGAGCATTTAAGCAATCCAATGATATTCACAGATCATTTGAAATTTAATAAATTTTACTTGTCAGAAAATATGAATTCATTTCAAGATGCACATTCATTTTATGAGTTGATTGGACAAAAATTATGTTCTCTCATCTTATCTGGTCATAGAATCATAAAGCTATAAATTCATGTCTGTTCAAAGGGCTCTCCAGAGATACCTCTTCCAACCTCCTGCTCAGAGCAAGTCTAGTTAAAGCAGGCTGCCTGGAGCCTTGTCCAGAAGAGTTTTGTGTATTGCCAAAGACAGAGACTCTGCAACCACTCCAGGCAACTACTCTCAGGGTAAATTTTCTCTTCTTATATCTTGTCAGAATTTCCTGTGTTCCTACTCGTGTCTATGGCCTCTGGTCCTTTCCCTGTGCACTTCTGAGAGTCACAGTGTCCTGTAAGAAACAAGTAGTTTACCAATCTGGATACCTGTGATTTTTCCAGAGCAATTGCTTTTTACCTTTATTCTGAAAGCAGATCTAAAGTTTGAGTGATCCCTTCTTGTGTAATTAGAAAACCTGCATCAATTCCTAGAATTATCTTCTGAACTGAAGCTTTTGAGAGAGGATCACATCTTGCATATTGACTTGACTTTAGGGAATGCAAATTGTTTTAAAAAATTAATAAAGCCTGGCTCCTTGGATTTGTATTCTATGTTCCCTTAATCCCTTGCAAATCTTTAAGGACAACTGACAGACAGGATGGGACAACTGCTGATTCCCAAAGGCATGGTTTGGAAGTTAGCAAGGATCTTTGATCATTCTTCTTAGGCAATTCTGGAAAAATAAAAAGAGAGTTTAAATGTATGTACATAAGTCATTCCATACCACTTGCCTTACTGAGAAGAATGATCTTTTTCCTGTTAAATTTTACTTGTATAGACTTTGATATATTTTAACAGATGGAGTTAGAGACTACCTAATTTGTATAAGGGTGTTCTGGTGCCTCTGTTTCCAGGAGTTTCATGGTTCCCAATACAGAGGAATGACTGAATTTATCTTGACACTACCCTTAGTTTCTCTCTATCCATTGTTGAAAACAGGTTATTACACAATGGTGATGTTCAATTTATTCTTCTCACTTACCATAATTTAAAGTAGAATTTTCTTCTTAAAGGCCTTAAGTTCTTCCTCTCTGTGACTAATAATTATTGATTTGTCTTCTTTGTTAGAACAAGAATGAGAGATATATAGAACTGAACATGTGGAGAGGGCTAACACAAAAGAATCTGATCTGACACCAGGAGAGAGCTTTGTAACACTTATTCATTGTGGCAGTGAGTATCTGAATGTCTAGTCCTTAGAGATCCAGAAATAACGTACACACTATTTAGATGCCACAATGTCTAACTTTAAAGACTCATGCATCAGAAATATTTAGGAACATTGTTCTTCTGCTTGGATCTAAATTTAATAAGCTTCAGTTAGATTCACTTACTGAAATACCTTCAAATATTTGCCTATAGATCTATGAGAGAGACTCCAGTCCCCTAAGTTAGGCAGTTAGACTGACAGAACACTGTATGGTGTGTGGTGCCTAATACCAGGATCCAGAATAGTTAACAAACTGACTAAGGAACTAGCTAAAGTCAAAAGGAAGATGATGAATTGCCCAGAGCAAATGATTAGGAAGTGCCCATTTCCTCAAGAAACAAGGATGCAAATTGGACATAAGTCCATAAAATCTGATGAGATGCACCCATGGCTGCTGAAGAAGTCGTTGTCATTGGCTGACGTCATTGAGACACATTGTGAGACATTGTGAGACCACCCTCAGCTATCCTTGAAAAGTCTCAGCAGTTGGAGGTGGCATGTTTTCTGAGGACTGAAGGAAAGTAAATATCATTCCTATCCTTAAGAAGGGCAAGAAGGAGGATCTGGGGATCTACAGGCTGGTCAGCCTCACCTTAATCCCTGGGAAGATGATGGAGCAAATCCTCCTGGAAACCATTTCCAAACATATGAAGGACAAGAAGGTGATTAGGAGTAGTCAGCATGGGTTTATGAAGGGTAAATCATGCCTGACCAACCTGATAGCTTTCTATAACAAAATGATTATCTCAGTGGAAGAAGGAGAGCAGGCATAGTTTGTGTCAACTTTAACAAGGCTTTCAACACTTTCTCCCRCAGCATCCTTATAGACAAATGGATGAAGTAAAAGTAAGCAGTGAAGTGGGCTGAAAACTGATTGAACCACTCAGATCAAAGGGTTGTGCTCAGCAGCACAAAGGGCAGTGATAAGTGGAGTATCTCRGTTGCTACTGGGACCAATACTGTTTAACATCTTTATGAATGACCTGGATGATGGGATAGTGCATCTTCAACAAGTCTATAGTGATACAAAAGTGAGAGGAATGGTTGATACACAAGATGGTTGTACTGCCATTCACAGGGACCTCGATAGGCTGGAGGAATGGGCCAATATGGACCTCACGAAGTTCAATAAAGGAAAATCTTCAACAAAGGAAAATGCAAAGTCCTCCCCCTGRGAAAAATAAAGTCAGGCACCAGTAAAGGTTGAAAATGTACTCAAAGCTGCTGGAAAGCAGCTCTACAGAAAAGGATCTGGGAGTCATGCTGGACAAAATTTGAACATAGGCCAGCAATGCGCCTTGTTGGTAAAGAAGGCCAACAGCCTCCTGGGCTGCATCAGGCAGAGTGTCCCCAGCAGGTCAGGGGAGGAGCTCCTTCGCCTTTACAAGGCATTGGTAAGACATGTTTGGAGTGCTGGGTCCAGATCTAGGCTCCACAATGCAGGAAAAACATTGACCTACTGGAGCAAATCCAGCAAAGGGGCACAAAGATGATCAAGGGACTGGAGCATCTGTCATACAATGAAAGGCTGAGAAAGCTGGGCCTGTTTAGTCTGGAGAAGAGAAGGCTCAAGGGCACAATGTGTATAAATACCTGATGGGAGGAGTAAAGAAGACAGAAACAGACCCTTCTTAATGGTGGCTAATGAAAGGACAAATGAAAGAGGCAACAGACATGAATTGAAATACAGGAAATTCCTCCTATGCAAGAAAAACTCTTTTACTGTGGTCAGAGTGGTCAAACACCGGAAAAGATTGCTCGCAGAGGTTGTGGAGTCTCCATTCTTGGAGGTATTCAAAATCCAACTGGACAGAGTTCTGGGCAACCTATTCTAGTTGGCCCTGCTTTGAGCAGACTGGTTGAACTACATGATCTTCGCAGGTCCCTTACAATTCCAGCAATTCTGTTTTTCTTTGACATAGTGGATGATCAAAAAAATGTATCAAAGCCAAAATGAGATAAATTAATCAATGGAGACTGATACATTATGAGCTTCTGCTACCCAGATTAGTTCGTTAAGAGCTGGTTGAGGTACACGTGACCTGTATATTGCTGTGCAAACATGTTCTTATGTGGAAAGCATCATCTAGTGTCYGTATCTAGATGAAGCTTAGGCAAAGCCTTGCCAGGGCAGTTCTAGAGATGAACAGATGTGTTATTCAAGACACAGAACATTTGAATATTGAACACCACAGCAACTAAGGTATTTTAGCGCTACTTGAGTTAGGTGTAAACCAGGCCTTTTTAGATAATTTTTTCTCATTTCAGTTCCTAAATTTTTATAAGTCATACTTTAACTGCACAAGTTGTTTATTGTTTTCAATCTTCAGGTCTAACCAGGCACAATCAAGAGGAGTGGAAAATATCCAAAGCTGTCTCCAAAAGAGAAAAGGAAAAAACACTTTTTGACTGTCTTTTTGCACCTTCCTACCTTTGAGCCCACATTATTGCTGTTGATCTGTGCCAGCAACCCTGCATTCTTAATTTGAGTATTATGTAAAACGGATGACCYTCACCTTCCCACAGCTGTGTAACTATTATAACCTTATAACTTCAAATAATGTTTTACAGCTGGGGCACAGGGCTGAAATAATACATGTGGTTGGTTACTTCTTTATATATGGTATCCTTCAGTTCTCATATGTGTCTGCTGTTCCTCAGCAGGGCAAATATTGACATACAGTACTTTGTTCCCCTTTAGCTCTTACACTTCCCTTTTAACCAGATGTAAAACTTTTTTCTAACTATTCTGTCTCTACTGCTGTATATGTTGACACCAATGGACTTGTGAGTGAGTAGACCTGTCAGCAGTGGATACTTTTCTCCTCCATTGTCACTGGAATAATGACATCTCTTGCTTCATATGGTTTTGTGTCCTACAACTCAATAATCCAGTGCAGACTTCAGCGTCTGCCTGAAAGACACTGGCCTATAATGTGCCTAAGAAGTCTAAACAAAAGAAATCTCTTGACTGTAGGACAAGAACGTGTCTTGTATTCTCAGTATTCTGCAGGCTAGAGAGCAAAATTGCTATCCTCCTTCATTCCTCCTTAAAGTCAGATTCATACCTGCTGACCAGATTCTGTTAAACCACATACTACATGTATATTAAACAGTATAAATACATAATTATTTTAAAACAATGAGATTTTATTTGCTATTTTATTTTTTTTTAATTTTAAGAGAATAAGATTATAAACMTTCTAGAACAAAATAAGCTGAGTATGGCTTTCAGCTGCCACGTTCTTAGCTAGAGCCAAGTGCCTTGGAAGTGCAGGTATGCTTACATCTGGGTTTTATTTCTGGCCCATCTTTAATAAAGATGCAACAATGGTAAAGCAAAACACAACACAACATGTTAATATATGGCACATAATAAAGAACTGCTATGAATACACAGGGGGCTTCATTTTGCTTTTACTTTATCTCTGTGAAACTCCATTGTTCAAGACTAAACCTTTTCGATTGTCAAATTTCCTTGTGGTTCAAAAGGAGACATTTTCCAGGATAATGAGGTCACTGGTTCCCGTTTGCCATTCCACAATATTCTGTTTATTCCTAGAATCCTTGTTCTTTCAGCAATAGCTGATGCTCTCTATAGCTGTTACTCCTGGGGGATTTGAGATTTTAAACATTCATTAAAAAGTGAATTGCTATTGTTGACAAAATACAGATGGCCAAGCATGAACTAGTGACACCTAGGAATATGCTTCCACTGCAGTGCATGGTGATTTGGCCATGTAAATGCTCTAGTCACTTACAGCAAACCAGTTTGTTATTTGTTACCAGACTACACACTGTATGTTCATATTCCTTTTCCTAAATATGGCACAAGCTGTTAAAGTAATTTCTTTAAAAAATGAACTGAGTTTCTGCTTTTGAGAGTGAGCGAAGATATGCTCTTTCGCAGCAAAACTATTAACGGACAATATTTCTAAAAGGTTAAGCCCTCAGAATAATTATTCCTAGTCAAAGCTCTGCTCCAGGCTGCTGCAAATGTAACACTAGATTACTCCCAGCGGTTCTGTCTAAACTGTGGGGTGTGCACCATAGCCGTGTCCCCGACCATCCGGGGGGACCTGGCCGGGGCCGGAAACCAGACTGTGGGGGCGGAGGGAGTTAACGTGGAGTCCGGGTGCAGCTGGGGCACACGCACGGCTGCAGGAGCTGGGAAGCGTGCCTGGATCCCACAGGTTAGGCAGAGCCACGGCTCTAAATCAGCCATGTATTTAAACAGCTTATTAAGCTGCAGCCGGTGGACTGGTCTCTGCAGACTGCAGTGAGATGCTACACTGGGGTGTAGCATGCAGCATTACACTTGCATAATGATATGTATTGCATCCAATGTTGTGGAAAAAGCCCAGGAAAGACTCCAGCATTTAATGTTTTTGACCTTAGGAATATTCTGCAATAAGCTACAAATAAGAGAAATTCCTATATAGACAAACATAATTCAATCAAAAGATGAAATAAAATTCTTTGCATCTTTTTAGTGCTTCTTGAGATGTACATTTTGGGCAGATGGGTGGAAACTGAAGCA
This sequence comes from Rhea americana, assembly GCF_003343005.1. NCBI lineage: Eukaryota > Metazoa > Chordata > Aves > Rheiformes > Rheidae > Rhea > Rhea americana. The sequence goes on from NW_028185173.1 coordinate 1,327,272, forward strand.
GCTGCACTGAGCTTATTTATTTGGGGGTTGAGTTTTTTGTGGTTTTGTATTTCATGTCCATCTCCAATATCTCTTACGTCTTTTTTTCTTATTTCACTATATATGCAGTAAGATTTTTCCTGGGTTTTTCTGCTACTCTATTTAAAATCTTCYGGCTACCTCCAATGTTCTTTATCTAGTGTTGTCTGGTCCTGCTTTCTCCCTGATGCTCTCTTTTTTTCATCCTTTGTTTCACTCCCTTTTTTTCCTAAGTGTGGAAAAACTGCAGTTTCCCATTGTTTTTCTCCAAATGATCGCGGTATCTTCCACGCTACGGTGTGAGCATGTGTGTGTGTGCATCTGTGTGCATATATACAAAAGAGAGAGAGAAGAAGAGATACTGTGAGGCTGCCAGCAAAAATCAAAATTGGAGGAGACAGGAGAGCAGAGGGAGTAAGAGACTGTCTTATTGAACTTGGAGAGGAATGAGGCCCACCTGGGGCTGAACCAGCCATTGGGAAGATTAAGGAAATAAAATAATTATGGAAAGTTAGTGCTGGAATTGTGAATGGGCCTGAGAGACCTGGCTGGGGCTCAGGAACTGGGAGTGGTGGCTGCCTGAGCTGAATCAAGTACTCAGTCACTCAAAAATGGAACAAATAAGAATATAGCAGACACACCGAGAAACTGTACTTTTGTACTTTGACTTGACTTTTTTACCCTCATGAATTCAAAGRGGATGACTTTCTTTTCTAAAGAATGTGATTTAAAAAAGGCAAAACCCAGTCTATTTGTTCAACATTTTGAAAGTACTAGTCTAATGACCAAACAGCCAGCAACAAGAAAACAGGGCAWAAGGAATAGTTCCTCAAATCTCTGACCTTTCAAATTAGAGCAAGGTTTTTACCATTGATGCACTGAAGCACATATGGGGTCAGCACGGTTAGAACACATAGCTGTGAGCTTAAAGTTCCTATTTCTCCCTATTTTTTCATAAAGAAGACTTAAGGTAATCTCTTTCTAACTGAATGGGTATTGTCTGCTTCTGAGATGCATAATCCTGAAGCTAATGTTAAAAGGTAATGAACAGGACGGTAGCTTGAAAATTCATTTTTTCGCATAATCATCCGAATGATTCCAGTGTACACCACAATGAGACTTTAATGCTCTTTTTCTATGTGGTTTTTGTGTTGCTTTTCCTTTGAACTTTACAAAAGTTCAAGGAAATGCACTCTAATAAACTCTCTCTAATAAATAAATGTATCTTCCAACATGTACCTTTTCTTCAAAAAAAGTCCCAAAATACATCACAAACGACCTAGTTTAGTTCCCTACTACATTTTTCATAATATCTATGCTTGCCAAATGGAGTTATTTGGCAGGCTGCGTATCTGTTAATCTTAAATGAAATGTGGCTAGAAGTTTAGAACCAGATCTTCACTGGCACAAGTTGTCAGAGACATTAAGTTACTTCAAGTTCTAGTTATTTGTCTAATAGAAATAGGCCTGGTTGAAAGATGCAAAAAGTTGATGGGCAGGATGAAAATGAGATGATCAATGTAGTTTTATGCATCAAGTATACGCATCTGCATTTATAATAGTATGATTATATATACTATATATGGCTATGCCTTTTTTCATATTTCTTCTTAGATGTCCRTTATTAGCTAGTGTTAAGATATTAGGGTAACTAGACTTAAGGTCTGATGTTGTACAGATACTTTTAGTCTTATTGCATATAAAGAGTTTGTAAAAATAGGAATATTTTTAATCTGGTCTTATATAATAATCTAATAAATAGGTAGGATGAGTCTTTTGTGTGAAATGGAAGGAAGTTTTATGCRGTGATAAGTGGTCTGGAAAATCCCATTCCTGTATTCTAAATCTAGAAGAATTCCATCAACACTTCGTGGCTGAAGGACTTRAAGAGGATTAGAGGAAGGACAGGATAGCAGGAGTTTGAGCAGGATTTTTTTTTTCTCTTCTCCAAAGAAGGAAAAGAGAATAAAAAGAAAAGAAAGGTCTCCTTTAATCACTATATGCTACACTTTTTTTCTAATCAGAAGTTGCATCACTGATAAAGTAAACAAAACTGATAGGAGAACACATCATTTTGAGATGGCACAACTCATTCTACCAATTTTTGTAGATCATACAGCTCTTACCATACCACTGCAGGAAACACAGTGTTTTGAAATGCTTGGAGGGGCCCACCAGATATTAACTTAAGAATTATTGGTTGTGGGTAGAAATAGGCTGAAGGCATTTCCTGCTGTGAACGACACTTGGAAGTTCTCTTTTTGCAGTACTGTAGAAAACAACAGCAGAATTTATACAGCATTCATAGACAGCAGATTTCCCCAGACGCTTCAGAAATGCTGTCAAATTAAAACAGCTCTTCAGTAGGGCTTCATATTTTGTTTTTATTGGCCATGTAACAATAATTCAAGTGTGAATGTAAAATGGATCTTATTTACTTGCTGGTGGAAGTGTGGATATTGTGAGATACTGGAGTGAATTTTTTGGATTTATTTTCCGTTCTCATGGAGGTAGTATAGACTTTCTAAATGACAGCTGCTGGAAGCACACTTAATTAGGAACTAACCATGGATGCTAGCTACCTTGAGGTCATAGGCAAGTCTCCATGTCTCTCTGACCTGACGTGTGACTAGCAGCRAGAAAGCTGTACATTCTCTTTCCCTGATGTATTCTGTTTTACAGTTCTTGTCAAATGCTTCTGTACTCAGGAGATACACTCAAACAATTCCAGGTTAAAGATTCTGGAAGAGCTTTTTCTCTAGCCCTGGGTGTCTGCTGATGACTCCACACAATTGAAGATGGGTCTAGATAACTTCATATTCTTACTTAAAGATACCATTGATTCATACTAATCCATAGTCTCCGAAGAAACTTTGATGCTACTCTATGCTAACAGCCTTTACACTAGGATAAACACGGAGATGGACAGATGCTGAGACTTTCCCAACCTCCATGCAAGCCCAGGCAATAACGGGAGAGCAAGACCTGCATGCCCACTTTCCTTCTGCAAGCATAGGAAGGAGCTGGCTCATGGCAGGAGGAGGTGAGCGGAGATTTCACTRGACAGCTGCAGTGACCAGCTGGTATAAATGAGCTAATGCAGTAATTAGTGTGCTAACAGCACAAGGCAGGAGCAGATTGCTTGGCAGGCAAGAAGATCCCTTGAATCTTGCACCCTTTCCTTGATGCCCCTTAGGGCAGGACTAGYATGAGGTTCTTCTTGCGTAGGGCCATGCCAGCAGTGCAGTCTTGGCCCTTTGAGTTCATATATTCCTTTAAGAGCAAGTAATTGGTTGCTTGAAAATCCTTGGGTCCAAATATGTGCAAGACTGAAAACCGTGCTCCATTCATGTGAAACGGTGCTGAGAAGTGCTCTGATACATTATATTAAKCTAAGCTATCTCTGAATTTAAAATAACTGTTTTAGACTTATAAATGGAATTCTATTATCGTCATGAGGCATGAGATCCACTACACTACAACAGAATGAGTTTTGTATGGCTGGGTCCCAAGGAAAAAAGGAATGGACAACCTTAAGGATTGATTTAACGATGTAGCAATTGTATGAAGAACTAACAATAAGTCAATCCTCAAATACTTTTCTTTTTGAAGACTGGGGAAAGGAGCAATTGTGTCCTTTTCTGTATGTCTAAATATATTTATGTATACAGGATAACAAATTCTACCTTAGAATATTTAATTAATTATAGTTAATGATGTAACTTCCATGACCTCATGTTAATTACAGTTGTGCAGCTTACTGGATTTGGTAAAAACTTCACCTATCCCAATCAGAGTACATAACTGCATTAAAGACAGACTCGCTTTCTCACTAAGCTTAAGAAATATATGAGCGTTACCATTGTAAAACCATTCTGCATATACATGGAGTAAGACGCTTAGCACRTAATTCAAGTTCAGTATGTTACTCATTTTCAGTGTACTAATTCATTCACAAGGGGAAATCAAAACAATTTACTTTGGTGTGTATCAGCTTGCATCATGCTAAGCAGAGGAATAACGTAATTGGTAACATTAGCACTACTTCTAAGCAGTAGTTATTAGAAGAAGAAGTTACTAAAATTTGCTTCTCTTTAGGGATTAACATGGATTTAGATTTGGTTGCTCTTCGACTTGGAAATAACAGAACTTTTTTTTTCAGAGTACAAGGAGAAAGAAATATTTCCTAAAATCTATCATAACACTGGGGGAAAAAAATACTCATGATTAAGAAATGCAAATTGGCACCTTGTGTAGAAGCTTGTACTGATTTTAACCAAATGGTGAAGGATTTCTTTTATTAGATAGGTAAATTGAATTGGCTGGAGAGACAGGAAGAGGGGATGATTGACTGACGATAGGCAAATCTATCTTCTGTCTCTGAGCATAAGCAGGAGATAATAACTCTTCAAGTGATGGAGCAGCTAGAGAATATTTCATTGGAAGCTATTTTAACAGTGGTTGGAACAGGCTGCATGGGGCCCTTATCTGTCCCAATCCCAAAATGTGATCAAGCCCACTCAATAAAGTATTTGGACGTGTTGGAGTTTGCAAGGCTACAGCCGGAACATAAGCCCTATTAGGAAAACAGAAAGATTTCCACTGGTTTTGAAAGACTTTGCATTGGGACCTTACAGAGCCTCAGGCAGGATCTACTTTAGTATTTGAAAATGTAGGAGGGAATGAAGCCTGATTTGCTGGATATTTTTAAAGAGTTAACGAACTGACATATGTTTATACTTATTACTGATAATCTGTCTTTGGAAAACCTGTCCAGCTTCTTAACAGTACAAAATTGGCATCCTATATGATCTAAATTGGATTTGAAAATGGCATTTGGATAAAAATCAAAAAACTTATCCTACCGGTTATGTATGATTGCTTTAGTACGTTTGATAAGAATGAAAAGCCCAGGGATTTGACAGTCCTGGTACCTGGCATGTAAAAGATGAAATTCTTGAATGTAAATTATACAGATTAAACTATTCTTTAAAAGACCCTTGATGGAGAAAAGGATGTATTTAAAATCCAATAAACTTCAGACCTCCTTCAAATGGCTTAAAAAGAGGTTCAGAATGCTTGCTAAGTAGGAAATCTACAGTTTTTGATTTAATAAAAAAAGTTTTTATAGTCTAATTAAAAAAAAAATGCTGTCATTTTATTCACCTTGCAGAAATAAATATGAAACCATATGGAGAAACATATTTCCACAAATGTATGCCAATTCAAGATGAATTAACTGTAACCTCTATTTAGTAATCAGACATCGGTAAATTTCTTAAATGTCTCTAAAAAAATAATTTCAACTACTGCATCATATCTCCTAAGCAGAACACTGAAAATAAGGTACTTTTGGTAGAAATTCTAAATGGATGTCTTAATAATTTTTTATAAGGTAGAGGTGTCATAAGTAGGGATGAGGTATTTTTATATTGCTAAGTTGCATATATTATTGGCTCTGCTGGTACAAAAGTACAAAAGAGTCTTTGTTTTACTCTCAGTAGAGCTATTTATACATTGTGACTTACTGTGTCCAAGGACTGCTTCCTGCTTCCGTTAAAAAGTAGTGCCTCCAAATAAAATAAAAGCCATAAACCCTGACATTACTCAAGTCCTGTCTATTGAAACAACAACAAAAAAATCACACATGATTTTGTATTGCTTTTATAGAATATGCTCTCTTGAGTTCACTTAAATACAGTTCCAGATGAACTATACTGTGAAAATGATGCCTTCCATACCTAAAGAAGCAGAAAGAAGTTCTATTATTTACTTTAAAATGGAGCAAGCAATCAGGTGCATCTAAAGCCTGCTGGGTACCGCTGAGGCCGGGGAGGAATGCCTGGCTCTAGCCACTGTATAGACTGCAAGATCCCTAGGCAGCAATTGCTCTCCTTGTCTCGCGTTTGTGCGTTGTTGCAGGGGGAAGATCTGGCGTGTGCTTTGGTCTTACTGAAGGACTAATGTGATAATGCACCATTTACAGTATCTGTCCATGTTCTCCATCCCTATGAGATGCCAACCCAGCTGGGTAGGCAGGTGGTACAAATTAAAACAGTCCTTGGGTGCTCTTCTAAATTTGTGCGATCAGTGTTAGCTGCCCAGTACTACTTTGGCCACCCAGCTATGTCAGACCACTTTCTCTGACATGAGAAAGTTTTTCACCATGTCTGGCAGTGTACCTGGCAAACTGGGCTTGTGCTAGTGAAAGAAGAGCTTACTGGTGAGGGGGAAAATGTCTCCCATGTCAAGAGAGAGGATAACAGAACTGAGCTGCTGTTGGAGATTGTTTTCCACTGGACTTGGCTCAGTGGGGAGCATTTCCCCCTTTCTCATTCTCTGTCCCAGCTATAATGCAGTGCCCCCCCCGCCAGGTGGGCATGTAGGGCCACACGGTAAGAAGCTCCGCAAGTTGCTTGAAGACATGAAATGTGTCCTCACTTGCAGGAGCGTGTTGGAGAGGAACCAGAGTAAGAGTTTCCCTAGCTGCTCAGATTTGACAGACCTACTAGGTTTTATTTAGCCCTGAAAACGTCTTTGCCCAGTGTGGCTAGAMGCAAGTGGCTTACAGCTGGCCATGCCAGCTAAGGCTTTCCTTCTAAAAAAAGGGGGCCTCCCACTTACATCCTATTCCGGACAGCACTGGGGRCAGAAGCCAGTTAGGTTTCACTCTGCCTGTACGCCCACGTGCAAAATGTAAATCCCTATGAGTTCAATTAAGCGCCATCATCTCTTCTCCAGCTGCTGCAAGGCACAGGCTCTTTCCCCCGTATTTCAGTTCGATTGAGTGATATTTTTAAAGATTAAATACCAGTTTCCTGCAGCCTCTGTATAGATCGGGGGGAAAAAAATAGAAAGGAAAGAAGTAATCAAATCAGATCAGATTTCAGCTTTTCCCATTTTGTGTACACACACAAGTTTTCTACCCTTAAATTGATGCGCAATAAACCTAATGCAGAAAGATATGAGAAAAAACTCATTTCTTCATGCAAAACTAGGGCTCAGTATAAGCATAAATAAAAATTACTAAAAAGATGAATTCTAGAAARTTTCCCTGAAAATTTTAAATTAGTGTAAAAATCTTTAGGCAGAATCCAGTTAACTTTTAGTATGGCTTTCTTATTAGAAGAGAAGAAAGCCCACTTTCCAATAGTTCTCTTCACTATACTGTGATTTTTATGAGAAGTTTTAACTGTTTTAGTAGAACTAATCTGTGATTTCTCTTTGCATATCACAAAATTTGGCAAAAAATACTGCTTCAACTCTCCTTCTAACTGTTTTTTTTCTAATACATTCAGTGTGGCCTTTGATTTTTGCATCAACTGTCATTCTGTGGTATGCTAGAGTTAATTAATTCACCTTTTCCTTTTCAGGGATAATATTAGTGGGTGATATGAACTGGTGTGAATATTTACAAGCTGTAAATTAGAACTGTTTAAATTCATCTAAACCAATCATTTTGGACATACAAAGACATATGCGTCTCTATCCTCAGAACACCCTCAGATCTTTCATTTTAAATGTTTTGCTAGCATTTCTGGAATAATTATGTTTTAATTAGTAATATTTCATTTCAAAATGAAAACAAAGCAGAATTCAGGACATTCTCTGAAAGCCACAATTCTTTTATACATATTTTTACACCAAGGAACAGTCTCCATTTAGCATAGGCCTTCTGTCATTTACATTGGAACCACCCCTCTGGAATTTAATGATGTCACTTTAGTACAGAAAAGGAAAAAACCCTTCTCATTATATATGTATTCTCTGATTTTTAATGACAACTTCTAATATAGTCCATATGCCTAAAAAGTAAAGCATATTTAAACATTAATTTTCAATACAGTGTCTAATCACAGAAATTTTCATTCATTCCTTGCAAGAACAGAYTAATACATACACACATACAGACTTACTTTAGGTGAGCAGTAGGGTTTTCGCTGATCTGAGGTGCAGTGATTTTTAAATAATTAAATTAGATAAACTTTGCCTAGGTAACTTTTCTAGACAGAGAATTAGAAATAATTCAAGAAGTACTATATGTAAACCTATTATTTCTGCACTCAAACTTTATCATGATTATGTAACAAGTTAAGATTTAAAAAAATACAGAAATAGTTTTATTCATGCTCTTATGCATAAATCCTGAAGTTCCTGGTTATTTTTCCCTTGTGTTAGGGTGAGCTCCCAACAATGTGAATGGAAGTTCAACTTCAGTAACGAAAGAGTAATAAAAACTGAATCCGGATCTCAGGATTTGGCGCGTAGACATTAGATCTATTAAGTCATCTTGTCCAYAGTCCTGCCAATGCAGAACTGTTCCCTTTAGCATAATCTCCAGTGCTTTATTCAGTCCAATTTTAAATGACTTGGGTGAAGTGGTTTCCATTACTTCACTTGGTTGAAGTATTACTTATTCCACAGTCTAATATAATGCTTTTCAAGCTGCTTCATTCTCATGGATCACTTCCCAATCCCAACATTTCCCCCAGACATACGAGTATGAGTAAGGGTAAGGAAAATGTGTGTAGAGTATAAAGGCCAAAAGGAAAAAGTGGCACAAAGTCCTTCCCCTTGCTCCATTTTTTGTAGTGTCTTTCTCCTTGCTTCATATGTCTAAAGTCTACATCTTCACTCTTGCCAGTGAGACTTGGACCAAACTCCCTGCGAAACAGATCCACTGTGAATTTTTCTCCATTTTTCTGCATGTGAATCATTCCAAAACAGACTGCGAGGTTTTTCTTTCCTTCATTCTCTTTTATATCCTATTATTTTCACTTTCCTGTATATTTTTTTATTTTTAGTAAGACACTGACTTTGATCACTTAGTGCTGGCACTTTATTGCTTGTTGCAAGTGACTGGTCACTTAGCTCTCAAGATATTGTCTTGATTAGCAGGGATTTTTTCATAAAAGACCTACTGCGTGTATTTTTTGTAGGTGAGTATGGGTATGCATAAAAAAAAGAAATTTAATGATTTTCAGGAGTGTCAAAACCAATTGGAATAATAGACAAGACTGATACAAAAATCACTGAGAAAATGAAAAAAATGTTTGTGGTCCCTATTTTGTATTGTATCACTCATACACCAATAGCCAAGGCTGWCAGTTATCATGCATTCAAAATGAGGTTGAAATACTTGATGTTGTAACTCAAATTCTATGGTAAGATGTTTGTTTCAGTTTTCAGTTATATGCACAGTAGATGTTACAAGAACAAAGACTGAATTTGGCACTTTATTGAGAYGTAGAAATTCAACAGCAGGAAATAATCTTCCTTGAAAGAAACCCCTATTTCCGTCCTCTTTTTTTATATATCCTTTAGTAGCTGATCACTTAAAACAGGTGCTGTAATTCATGATTGGACATTAAACATTTACGATGAATGGTGTCTGTGTTTAGAGACAACTTTATGTACCAGTGCTTGTAAGGCACTTCCTCTCAGGCATCAAATGAGCATAAGATCATATAACACTCTGGCAGATTATAGATTCAAATATTAGAGCTGCTTGAATTATTCACTGGAATTCAATTACTCAGTTTGTTTTCATATTTGTAATTATTCTGAAATGAAACTTGATTCCTACAACTATGTTCTTTATATAGAAGTGTTCGATAAAAGAGGTCRAGAAGGATGTGCAGGGGCACAAACGTGCCTGAGTCTCATGCACTACAAATGCTGCCCAGGCTTTTGGCTGTGACAGCTGTAGTGGAAGCAGCTGGAAGAGGAAGTCGGTGGTTTAGGAGGTTTAGGTGGTTTAGGTGGTTTAGRAGGCCAAAGCAAGTTTGGCCATGCTGGGGAGAAAGGCAGGGCAAGGTCCCAAGAAAGGAGAGAGRTGGCACCTGGGCACCAAACAGCCTGTTGTTTTGCTTGACTAAATCAAGTTTTTAAACAGAAAATTGTACTGTGAACTACTAACAATTCACACCCATGTGAGCCTGCTCTGTGTAGGACTATTACTGTTCACCTTTATTGGTTTATGAATCATTCTCTTTATTGAGATGACCATATTTGCCTCCAAAATGACTAGTGTCTGTGGTTTCAACTGTGTAAGCTGCAGGTCCCCACTCAGTCCAGGTAACCATATTAAGCACAACCAGACACAGATTTAATAGCACAGCTAGAGATGCTTTATAGAGATCCCTCTGGCTGTGGTGTACATGACTGTATCCCATGGCGTGGTTGAAGMCATGTGACTGTGCAGTTCAGGGGAAGTCTCTGCTCTAATGCTTGCACATTCATAAAATATTACCTGCTTTAAAGAGCTTGCAATGCAGAGAAAATCAAACTCTTTTCCAAGGCAAAGACACCTATGAACTTTGAAAGGCATCCTTCAGCGTCTAGATTTCCTTCCATCGTCTGTAAAGTGTCCATGGAGCTGGGTGGTATTCATATTGTATTTAAAGTCCTCTCAAACTCCTGTGCCTATAAAAGAGTTTGTCTTTCCCTAGGCATCTGTGCTCATCTATGCTGTGAATTGCAGGTGTTCCTAAGATCACTATGCTTGGGATCCAAGGGAGAGATATGTTGGCCAGTTTCCGTCTCAAAGCTACTTTACGGTTAGCAGTGCTGAGCCTGGGCTGATCTGCTCACCTTTCTGCAGGGCTTGTTGGCTTGCCTTCGGTGCTGTTTTAATGGGGCCACACCATTGCTTTGCTATGCAGGCAGAGTGGGTTTGCAGGCGCCTACAGCATACCCTGCAGAGACAGAACGGCTGCAAGGTGTTTTGCTACCTGGACACACTTTGGCTGCTGGGCCCAACCTCCGTCCTTTGTGGTGCCACCTTCAATACCTAGCTCCTTCCAGCCAGTGGTAACTGTTTGAGCAGCCAATATAAACCTCCTATAAGCACAGCAGAAGTAGTTTCAGTTGACAGGGATGGTGTATATTTGACTTTGCTCCTCTAGAAGAGTTTGTAAGTGAGCTCTGGGCTTTGCTCTGGATGGTACAGCTTATAGGAGCATAAWACGCTTAAAATTGTGAACAAAGGAAAACCTAGATTGAAATATGCTGTCTGGCACATAAATGAATATTTGTGATGAAGCATGCAAATAACTAGGCATACTGAGCAAGGAAAACCTTAGCGCTAAACATCTAAACTTTCTTTAAAGGATTTTTTTTTTTCAATTGAGTTGGGTATGTAATAGGATCCTTTACATTTTACTCCCAATTCCCTCTCATTTGTAAATTCCTTTATGTGTTCCTTAAAGCAAGACACAGACAGAATAGCCATAAAACTAGAATTTTTCCAAAGCATAATATAAATGATCTGCTACTCTAAGGACAAAAAGCAATGAAACAAAAATGGGATATCACCCAAGAAAATATCTGAGGCAAATAGAACCTGGAAGAGAGAGAACACAGGAAAACAAGACACAATACAGAAGGTATGTCATGTAGGAAACATTACATCCTCCTTCTGAAGACAGATATCGTCAAACCCGCTATTATCAAAACAAAAGCTTCTTTGACCATAATTGGTCATAAAGACATTGGGTCCTATTTAGGCTAGCCCTGTGTTAARCTGGTGTCTGAGTTATTCTGACTTTTTCATCCAAGCAAGTTTTGCTAGTTTCTAAGAAAAAGTTTCTACACTGGCATTGCCTCTGAGCTCCTATTTCACAGAAGAGTGTATGTGTGGAAGGAAGGGTGGGGACAGGCAGGAGTCAGATCTGTCCGCACACTGATGTACTGTGATCGGAACATAGGTCTGGTTGATTTGGCATACCATCTGAGCAAAACTCATGCAGAGGTCTTCTCTAAAGTCCCAGATTATTTAATTGCCCAGGAGATGAGCGCCTGAGAGGGGGCAGAAAAGTACATTCTTATTCGCTACCAATTTGCCTTAGGTGTTACAATGGTTTGTGCTCATTCTGCAAGCTGGATTTGCACTTACCTGCGGAGGGTGAATCAAGTCAACCTTTCAAGCACGATTAAAAAGGCGAACATCTTCAGCTGAAGGAACACAGTATGTAGGACCTTAGCTTCCCATGACTTGGTATGCTAACAGCAGTTGTCTGACATCTTATAGCAAAAGCAGAGACACTGGCGGGTATTGTCTGATAACCAAAAGATGGAAAATACAATACTGTTTTCATCTGAGTTAGGTATACACTGTTTACTACTTATTTTTTCTAGTTTTGGCTGCTTTTTATATGTATACTTCTTGTGATTATAAGTCAGACCCTCTTTTAAGAATATATTTCAGAAGCCCTTAGGAAAAAAAAATACCCTCTCTCCCTAACAAAAACAACCACCTGCTTCCCGCTCCACAAAGTTTTTATATTGGGATGTGGAGATGACTATGCAGAGCTCTAAGAGGAAGCCTATTACTGAGCAACATATTGCAAAGGAGCTGGGGAATGTGTTGGTTTAGTAGATGGCAGGGTGCCTTCACAAAATCCTGAAGTCCTCTGCATCAGACCCTATCATGATACACAAACTTAAGAGCTGGTGGGTACTGCGGAGAGCAGAAGGCAGGCAGCAAAGAAGCATGGAGCACCTTTGAGCTCTGGGCAAGCGTGTTGGAGCTGAAGGGACTTGGCGTTCTCCTTCTCCCTAAGGCAAAATTAGATCTCTTTAGACAGAAAATGGGGAAGTCATCCTTGCCTTGATGTATTCTCCAGAATCTACAGGGCTGGGCTTTGAGAAGGCTTTTAAAGCATCCTACTCCAGATAATAGAGAATCTGAGTGACTTTTAAAAGTTATGGAGATGTTATAATGCATTTATTTTACTACCCTGAAAGGCACAATGTATTTAATGAAGTTTTTGCTTTCACCAAAGCCTGGCTGTATTGCTGATGGCTGCTGTGCTTTTGGCTTGCTATGGAGGATACTGTGCTACAGGCAGGAGGTTTAGAGAACAAACAGGAACCCTTGTTTCCTTCCATTTAGGGAAAAGAAAATAAGGCAGAAAGAGGAATGCTGAGCAGCTGCCCCAAAGCTGCTTTGTTTCAGGTTCATTATGACATGATTCCTGAGCTGGTTTTTGATAAAGTATTTAGTATATTGGAAGAAATCACTGAGCTATAGCTGTAATAGGCAGTTTTATTTAGAATTTATGCTCTCCGTTGACTAGAGACAGCAGTGTAAATTCTAATAAGCAGATGCCATGCTCTTTGAAACAGAGCATTGAAATCTGATATAGTACCTAACAGTAGAATTAACAGCAAATATGATAAAGCAAATGCATGCTTGTCAAACTCTGCTTAACACCTATTTCATCATATGGAGAGCAAAGAAATCATGACAGTACGACATAGTGGCAGCATGAGAATCTTTCTCATTTAACATCACACTATTATTGTCAGTTTGGAGAGCAGTTACTGAGTTTGGTGCACTCCACTAAAAATCCAAGATCATTTGAAGTCTGTGGAAATGTGAGCACTTGTAGTGTCTGCTTTTTACATTGTAGTGTTCTGACTCTCTGCAACCTTAAAAACAGATGTCTGAAAATGTTTATTGTGCTTTTCCTCAAATATTATACAACGCTGGTATGTGCAGAGCACAAAAGATTACCTCAGCACCATTGTGTCAGTCTTTGTCTTTAGTTTATAGTCTCTGTGATCTATTGTACGTAAATCTTTTTATGGGACTGGGAAGGGATGGTAGCCTAAGTAAAATTAAACATTGTACCTTGCAAAAGTTTTAGGGCTCTCCTGCTCTGTAAGCGGATCTACTGAAGATCCAAAACAGAAACTGAAAAACAAAGTTTTCATTAAGTAATTTTGACCTAAAGAAGCATTTTACACTAGACCACAGAAGATACTGATTTTGGTGCTGGACTGACTTTCCCTAAGGGATGGAGAAAATATTCTATTGRTTCTCTCATGTTCTGAAGTTTCACTGGGGAAAACTTAGCTGCTTTATCTTGCTGTCTCCCAGTGTTCCCGTATCACTCTCTTCTGGGAAAGACAGGGAGTTGAGCTGGGTACCAGAGCGGCTAAAGGCCAAATAACATAAGATGTTTCCAGGAGAAATGAGTGACATATTATAACTTTTTGTTTGGGTAACCATACAGTCAGTGAGTATAATACATTCTTATCTTCATGCCTGATGAATCATGCCAGCAGTAAGCCCCTCAACTGAATAAAGTAGTATGCTATTTTCCTATAGAAAAATGCTAATCCAATCTGTTTAATTTATAGTGTGATTTAATGGTCAGGTCATTGCTTGTAGCTTTTCAAAGCAATATAATAACACAGAACCAATCCATCTATAAGCCAGGATGTAACTTCCTGCATTTATACTCACTGAACATCAGAATGGGAGTTGGTTGCTAAGGGTAAGATTCTTAGAATGGCTGGACACATAAAAATTCAGAGAATCCCACTAAAGGAGTCACACTAGAGTTATTTGAAAGGTATTGGAGAGAATGCCCCTGTTTTTCACTTTCCCTATGAATAATTTTATTGAGGTATTCTTTACTGAGCTGAGGAATCATGCTGCTGTTTGCTCTCCCACTCTGATCAGATGAATCTCCTRCTGATACATCTTAAAATGAAGAGATAGGAAATGCACAGAGTTCCTACAACTGGTCACTTTGCTAAAAGACATCATACATAACGTTTAGTTCCCACAGATTAGGAAAAGTTTTCCCTCAGGTATCTTGTGGTTTGGGAGTGACATAAATGTAGAGCTATATATTAAAGATGACATTTCCTCCCACAATAATGCTTTTTWAAAGATGGCCCTGGCTCTGTTCCTTATGAGTTCTAGTTGTGCCAGATTATACCCTTTARAAAGCAACATCACACTGAAGTGGCTCAGTGAGACACAGCTGCAAACAAGTACTGTGTGGCTCGGCACTGTTAAGAGGGCAGCATTTTGAGGAAGGCACACTACCAAAAACTTCAAATGTATGAGAAACTTTATTGTTGAAGTTGCAGGYGGCCTGATTCTGCTTAAATCCTATGTAATATGTCAGAGGYTAAATGCAGTAGAARAATAGAGAATTATTGCATGGTCTGAGCTGCACTGAATCGTGGAGGTTATTTCTTCTTTTATGTYATCTAACCCTAGAAGTGCCTAAATTCAACAGCCTCACTCTGTAGGTTTTAGTTGGTCATCTGCGTGCTGATAATCTGTATAACTGCACCTGTCTAAACTTGAACAAGTGGGTATTTATCTGCCTCCAAAGCCTAATCAGAAGTATCAAATAATGCACCTCTGCAAGGGTTAGCATGCAGCCTCGTGCTTACAGCACCCTCCCAGAGAAGGACCCAAGCGCAATATCCGCCTCGTCTGAAGGGACTTAGCACTGCCTGCCACGTTGCRGGCTCGTCTGGATTGCCCTTGTCTTTGACTTTGTCAGCATAAGAAATTGCAAACATTTAGCCTTCCCTGGCATAAGGCTGCTGTTTGTCACAATTTCCCTGGATGTAACCTCTTTTTCTACCTGAAAATTTTGTCTGGGCCCATCCAGAAATCCTAGACAGGCATTTTGCCTGTGTATATCAAATACACCCCACATGCACAAATCAACTGTCCAGGGCAAACGCAGTAAGTTCAAAGCTTCTTGGAGGCATCTGGCCTACTGTACATTAGATGCACATATTTCTAGTACGGAAAAGGCAAAGTGACAGATATGGCACGTATGTGCAATAAGTGTATGGCTGTATGCAAATGCTTCTGTTGAGGTTAGCAACCCTGCGTTCCAAGCTCAAAGTCTCACTGGAAAGACAACATACCTGGAGCTGTGACTCTGCTGCCTAAGCTCTGGGGAGCAAAAGGGCTCCTGTCCACACRTTCCTTCTTGGCAAATTCTAAGTCAATTCCTAGAACTGATTTTTAGATTCTAGGTGATTCTCCACATGCAGGACCTTTTTTCAGTCCCATTCTAAAGAGCTAATCCTTTAGTTTGGCTGCCTACACTGGATCTAGCCCTAGATACCCACTCTCTTTTAGGTACTTTTATGTGTACCTATCTCTGAAAAGCCAGTCTCAACTCCATTACAAACTCTGGAGAAATCTCAGACTACATAAAGACCTAAATCAAAATGGTTTGACTTCCAGATATACCAATAATGATAACTGCAGTCCATTGCTCAGAATCACTGAAAAATCACAGCAGTGTTACTTAGATGCTTAAATAGGGAATTAGGTTTCAAATTGTAGACATCAGGAGATGCATATTCTGGTCACTGTTTGTGTGATTATAGAACTTGAGGATAAAGCATTGAATAGAAACTCTTTTTTATCCCCTAGTTGTCTTAGAAATCATGTTTCATTAGGGCAGTGCAAAATGTTCACAATGAAACACCAGACCACACAAAAGTCACCTGGTGTGGAGTTTTGTTACAAACTAGTAACGCAAACCATATTTATCAAAAGATTTGCTTAGCATTGTGGAACTCCTGAATGACCTGAACTCAATTTTAAGCATATATGGAGTATGGCTTCAGGTCAGAATCACACAAAATTCATAGCTTTGCATGGTTTTGATGTGAGGTGTGAATAAACACCAGGTGAAGCACAGCAATTTCAATAGAGTTTCAATTGATCAGGATCCGATCCTCACCCGGTGTTAATCGGTGTAGTTCCATTGAAGTCAGTATTTTGCTCTGTTGTGGAGCTACCCCAATTTACTCTAGCTGAGGAGCTGATTGAAATTTTCAGTTTGCTAGAACCTGAAAGTCAAAGTCTAKCTCAGTGGGTGTGAAACTATTTGGATCAAAATGAAAGAAAATGTTTGGACAAATGCTTGTGAAGTAAAACTAGCTCTATATTTTGCAGCTGTAAGGTCACAGCCCTGAAATATATATTTCTAATGATATAACCATAAGTTAAAATCCATGATTTTTTTTTTGCTAACCAGTAAAATGACTTTTACTAAATTTATTTTGCGATACAAAATTTAACAAGAAAAAAAGTATTTCTTCTCGAGTCCTATAATACTTCCAAATCTTAATAGAAGTTTTAGAGAAAGATAGGAAAACTTATGGCCTTGAGTGCACAGGAATGTCTAGGAAACCTGCGTTTTTGTTCTCCACTATGTATTTATATATTAAAAATATAACTGAAAAGGCAGAAAAATGCATATAAGTACTGTGCAGCATTGTAAAGACATTCCTATAAATCTTTTTTTTTKGGRGGGGGGGTGGAAAAAACTCAGAGGTGGCATCTTTGCCTTTCACGTTGATTCTGCTTCCTTTGTTTATTGTTTCTCTTCAAACGATTCCACCAGTGCAGGAGGTGACTTTCCACTGGCTTGCCCTTTTCCTCKAATATACTAAAAAAAAAAAAGAGGAAATTGTTGTGAAGAGCAAAGAAGGCTAGTAATGCATCAGGTTGTATCTTTAAGACTTTACCCATGTTTTCCAGAAAAGTAAAAGGATGATACTATGCACGCATTGTTGATCCTCAGTAGTCAATGTGGCTTTGCTGTCTGCATCCACGCTAGTAAGTCAAGGCAATTTTCCGGGACACTGGGATTTGATCAACTATCCTGCTATAAACTGCTGCAACAGCTCATGGCATGGTTTTGGCCTGGGCCACTAAGACCTGCAGGACAATTTCCAGGCACGGTGAGTGTTTTGGCACGTACCAGTGACCCTTTCCAAACAGCATGCTGCCTGCAGCCCCCTGTTCGGAGAGCGAGAGAATTTAATAGTACAGATGTGGACCAGTACATGCCAGGTGTTTACTGTACCCATGATCCTGCTGGCATGCTTTTTTTTTGCTGGTACAGATCTAGCCACCTCATTCTTGGCCTATCCGCCATGTTACGTGTATCATTTTTTTTTCTCTCTTCTTTCTGATTATTATGTCTGTTTTGCACTTCTTTTATTTATCTATGAACTTCTGGTCACCACATGGTGTAAGCATCAGTTCAGATGTGTTGTCTTGTGTGTTGCACTTGTTAGTAAGACAGCTTTCAGGATGTACTTATATCATTTGAAATCTGACACAAAGAAAAGGGGCAAATCCTTCTCCAACTAAGTAGGAATGTGAACCGAGTTCCTTTGCTTCAATACGGAGTAAATCAGGGCACCAAATGTGGGTTAAGGTGATTACTTTAAGTAAATACTGTGAGAAATTAATTCTATAGCACACAATAAAAGAAAAATGAAACTGGTTTGTTTCTGAGACCTCCAGAACGAGGAGAATCCTTTTGGCAATTGCGTTAAAACTGGGAAAGGATGATGAGGGAATATATTTTTCTCAGTGGAATAAATGAAAACAGTGTTTTGACAGGCTCTGAGGTAAAACACACTCTAGCTGATTTCTCACTTAAAATGCAGGCCGTTGTTTAAGTTATATCATTTTCCCCCTCGCTTTAGGTATAAAAATGTGTAACATCTTCTGTGCCGACAATTTCTTATATAACTGTATTTGCTTAAGAATAAGAAATGAGATACAGAGGGTGTACAAACACCAAAGCTTTTATGGAAAGTATGGAAATAAACACAAAAAACTTCCCACAAATTTTGAAATCTGAACCATGTCCTGGTTTTCCCTGTGACTTGTGGAAAACGGTTCTTTTTCCTAAAATAAATAACTGACAGCATTTACCAAAAACATTCTGTTTTATGGCAGATGAAAGTGGGGTGGGGAAAATTTCTCTAGAATGAAACTTTCCATGAGCATATTGCATGTGGCTGAAAAGTCACTTTTCGTTGGAAAAATAATAATCAGCTTTTCCCAGAGAACGTTTCAGATCTGAAATCAAGGAGACACACCTTGTCAGAGACACAGCCTGTGCAGTGAGAAATGTTCTTTAAACTGAGCGCAGAGCACATATCAAAAGATACAACCTAGGAGAGTCGCTTGGTGTGGGATCATTTCCAGGCATAAAAGAGCAGCTTCTATTTGGCCCCTATCTGAGTAAATGTTAGGAAAAAAAATAACGAGCTCCCTTTCTTCCTCGTTTACCAACCCTGTTGATCCTTGGCAACAGCCGCTGAATATCTTTGAGAAAGAAATCTCCCATGTTAAGACTGGGAAGCCTCGAGTTCAGCCTCTGCTCTGCAGAGTGGGTGAGCGGCAGCAAAGGGGAGGACGCTCTCTTGGGAGGAATCCCCCAAACTCTCCCATTAGAACAAAATCCATGCACAGAAAGGGTGATCCCGGCCTGCCGAAAGGTCCGGGCTGAGGGCTGGGAGACCTGCGGCAAGCCAAGGTCGCTCTCGAAAGGTTGGCTGCTTGCCTGCCTGCCTGTTTGGGCTGAGGGCTAACCTCCAGCCCTGCCAGATGCTACGTGTAGCCCCGCGCTGCTCTGCGAGCCTGGACCCCGAGTCCTGACTCGAGGCCAAGCGGCTGTGTGTGCTGCGCCTACTGAAATATTTGGGGTATCATCAGGCATTGTAAACTTGGGGTGTGTTCATAGAGAGCTGTTCTTGCTAGCATGCCATACAAAAATATGATTTTAAGAGGTGTTGCGAAAAAGATCACTGATTGAAAAGTTAATTTCCTGTCCAAACAGATGACGCCTACAAGGTAAAATAAATGTATTTAAAGGAATCACCTATCCAAATCAGTCTATTTCAAAAAGCATTTACTTTTGTCAATAAAGCAGAATCTTGTGAATATACACACTTCATAATTTGCACATAAGGTTGGCAGTTTTTCCCCACTTTTTGGCAATGATTTAGTAGCAGAGAGCTGCAGCAAGGGCTCATATTACTAGGATTATATTATATTACACAATATACTGCAGCATATTTACAGAAGAACCTTATAATTTGTATTAATATGGACCCTACCTGCTGTAAATTACTGAATTTGGGTTTTTTGTGTGTGTTTTTTTTTAATTACACAGTAAGGAGCAAATTTCCACTGAGCATCCAGAGCAAGTAGCAAAATGGGTATGATGAGGGAAACACAGAAGGGACCAGATGTGAGAAATCTTCCTTTCAGATCCAGATGAGGACAACATTTGCTGCCAGGCTATCGGGTAAGTAGTCAGGAGACCTCTGTTCTGCTCCTGAGTCAGGAACTGATTTGCTGTGTGACTAAGTAACACTTAATCTTTCTTATTCAGTTCTGCTACAGTCTATGAAATGACGGTAAGACTTTGATGCCTTTGATATCCTCTGCTTTAAGGTCTTGTGCACAGTTTGTATGAGGTAGCATTATTTGCTCTTAAAATACATCCGGTGATTGCTCACAAACCTGTTTGGTTGGAATCACTGAAGCTGGAGTAGCTTAAAATACCTTTGCATGGGATAAAAGAGGAATAAGAATTTGGCCCTCTTGTCTGAAAGAATGTCTACACGGAATTTGAGACCAAATCGAAGTGTAGAGAAAGCAGTTGTTTCTAGTTAAAACAAAATGGTGCTTGAACTCACGGTCAGTTGGGAAGCATTTTTGTTCAGCTGGACAACAATTAAGAATAGGAAAGAACAAAACCTGCCCTTGTATTATACTCCCTGATTTTAATGAGGATGTGATTTTTATTCCATCTAAAAATGTGTTGCTGGTTAATTATGTGATTAAAAATTTGGCTTGGCATTCTCTGGGCTTCTACAGCAAATTTGACCTTGGGTTATATAGGATTTTAAATGGGATTCCTACAAAGTAGAGAGTAACTAATTAAAAGATGGCAGGTTTCCAGCTTCTAGCTGATGACCTGCCACTGCTGCACCTCGCTGCCATCCCCAGGGAGAGCGGAGCAATATGATCCGCGGCTTCGGGATGTACAGAACGTCCTGTGGTGTTCGAGTCAGGCGCGCTATGGAAACTTAGCAGGATCTTGCATCCTCAGTGCTTTTCATGCTCTCAAGCTGGGGAAAACTGCCAGAAAGCCAAACCAAACATTTTTATGGGTTTCCTCAGGCCCTACCTCCACATCTTGTTGAAAAATTAAAGCACACAATCATGGGTGGGTCCGTTGAGGCGAGCAAGCACTATTATTCCAGGTTTTCAAGGTTGTTTTTCAGCCTATTGATCCAGTCAATTAAGGAAGAGCACGTCTAAACTCTYCTCTGAAATTTCTCATAAAAATCCACAGCCCAGGAACCCTTTCCAAGTACTGCTCAGCAACTGCAACAAGAAATCAGAGATGGTAGAGATTTTGCTAGAAGTATGATTATGATGGAGGCTTAATAGTTTAATTCCACTGATGAGAGATTCGGATTAAAAAGTTCAGTACCAATACCCCTCCCCCATTTAAATCCTACTTTTGAATTCACTATATATTCAGAACAAAGTCTTGTCAGAAATATTTAGTCATTATGGCTAGACAGGAGTATAAATCCTATCACAGAATTGTTAGCTGTGACAGCTTGGAGTTCGGTACAGGTTAGCCACCTAAATATTTGCCCAGGATTTCAGATTAAGTTTTCAGCCCGCACAGTTTTGCTGTGGCTATATGTTTGTCATCACTCGTCCAGCTAGTTGCAGCTTGCATACACTTCCTCAAACAAGCTTTAAATCAGGCTTCTTGGCTGCCATGTAGGCATGTCTTTAGCCCCTACATAGGAAAGAAGCTTACTGTCTAGCATTTCTGATGCAATTTTATTGCATTCTTTCTGCATCCTCATCTTTGATCATCCTGGCTGGACAGGAAGTTAGTATAGGCTGTATATTTAGTTGATGTTAAATTTGTCTTAAACTTTTCAAGACATGTGCATACCTAAGTGCAATTAAAAGGATTTTATTTCCTTACCCTTTTAAGAGATTAAATAGTAGATGCCAATTGTGCCAAAATGCTTTTCTAGAATAAACTGCTAGGGAGCCAAAAAATACAAGACATCTTCAGCCAGAGGCATTGCCAAGTGCACACATTCAAAATAAAGTTGTAATGTGATTGGGTTGCATGGCACTATTTAATCTGAGGACAAATTTGCAAAATTTCCTGGCTAAAAGCCCTGAGCTACAAAGTTCTGCATGACATGAATCTCTCAAGCTGCTCCACACTGGATTTGAAACCAAAAGTCTACTGTTTTGGGGGAGTGGATGAGGAGGAGGGATGGCTCCACTTTCCTTTCTACCTACATACTATACAGGTCTCCAAGGCCTATAATGAAACTTACTGTTTGCAGTCTTACTTTCTTATATTGTTTTTTCCGAACACTCATCCTATCCTTTTTGACTTGTCATGAGCCATAAATGTCTCAAAATGATATAAAACTCACAGCTGCCTGATTCACTTGCATAGATCACTTCAAGAGGATGCTCATGATTTTTAAAACTTTGACAGGGGACAGCCAGAGAAGGGAATAAAGTGATCTGTTTCTGTTTCTGCATTGGCAGAAGGGGAGATTGACTAGTCTTGTTCTGAAGTCAATTTCCCTAAAATATGTTTTATCCTATGGGCTGCACACATACACCCTCTGCTTTAGAGTCCTCAGTCTGAAACTACCTAGAGGCTCCTGGAACTGCTAAAGCCTCATTTTGTTCCTTCAAAGTGGAAAAAGGAGCCTGGCCTAAATTAAGCTAGGAGTGCTGTTCCCAAGGCATACCAAGCTTTATAGGACTTCAAGCACAGTATTTCAAACTCTTAATTCAGAAGTATAGGCAAAAGCAATCACCACTATATTATGTCTCTCTGTCTAAACAATCCAGTATGTTTTCTTTTTGTGTAAATGTGATGCAGCTGGTTCTAGCACCATATTTACAGTAAATACCCTTTTCGGTAAACTAAGGCCTTATTGGAGCAGTGCAGCAATAATGTGTTAAACGGTTTAATCCACTTTTTGAACACARTTACTAATCTTGTTTTTTTTTCAATGAATAAATAATTTGAGGATGTAGGACAAAAGCTTAGCAATGCAAAAGATCAGAAAAGAACCCATTTTTATATTTTTAATCCGCTGCTTATAAAGGAATTGTATATCTTGAAGGACTTCTGACTTTGCTCGTATTTAGGGCCTTTCTGTGATGAATTTCTTCAAGAGTTCAAATGCAAATAAGAAACTTTCAGCCAGAACCTATTACTTAAATTTAATGAATTAATTAGACTCAGAAAAATGGGCTACATCATTTTAATAAGTATGGAATGAGAACGACTTTCTTCCCTTCATGAACAGTGCTAAGAAAATTGGCTGACTGAGTTCTGGTTTTTACCGTTGATGCAATCTGTCTTAAACATCATTTCAGCCTAGTCGGTTTTCTTGTGCACTTTTCAGGGTTGAACAATGCACTTCCACAGAGATGATGGCTCTGATATAGTCTGTTCTCATCTGATTTTCTATGTATAGCACACCATGCGGAGACAAGAAAATGTTTCTGTGGCACTTTTCTGTGAGCTTACTTAACTATAGTCATATTCATTTATATGACATTAAATTATCTGAGACACTTGTTCATCAGAGGAACTTAAGTAGGAAACTAATTTGAGCTTTAAAAATGCCTTGAAGCTTCAGGAGCCTTTTAAAGAGCCTTAATGCTGGCTTCTTTAAAAGTATGTAAAACTTAATAATCTTCACAATTATAAGCAAAACGTTGACTGCTTCCAGTTCAATACTTACTTGCTTATACCAGTACAACCCTTTAATGTTCCATTCACCTTCATTTCAGACCAGCTAAGCATTATTCTAGACAGTTTGAGTTTTGGTTCTCAATTTTGAACACTTGGCATGGAATTCCTTTCRCCAAGTTAAGATTATGTACAGGTAATGGATTTTCAGCTAAGGCTGATGGTAAAGTGGCAGATTTCACTTCTATGTGAAGTTCAGGGTAGGTAGGCAGAGTTGCAATTTCTGAAGTGAGGGGCACATCTTACCCTTGTGCTCTGTAAGGCTGGGTGCCTATTACATGGAACACAGTTGAGCTTCTGCTCCTGCCTCTGATTTACAAGAGATTTCGCTATTACAGTACAAACATAGCTTGTGAGATACAGTTCCTATCTGCAGAGAGCTGATGGATCTCTAGAACCAAGAATTGTGTCCACATGGGCATTTATTATTCCAGGTGAATTTATCAGAGAGAAATACAGGAACAGAAGTCAGCTCTTGGGCTGTCTATTCAAGTTCCTTGATATAGCTACCAAATATTTTTGTAGTTTGCTAAATTTTTCTGAAGTGTATTGATGTCTTTTGCATTGTTATTCTGAAACACATCTCACATCATAACGTTGCTCCTGTAATGGCTAGGAATTATCTTTCAGTTTCTAGCCTTGAGTAATTTATCATCAAGTGCTTACTGTCTTGCTGTTGTGCCAATGCTGGCTGTTGGTTTACAATTCTATTCTAATTTGCTGATGTTTACTCAGCTACCTCAAAGTATTTACAAACAGCAATCATATCTCATTAATATTTTATTTTATAAGGCTGCACCAGCTAAGCTTTCTTTATTTCCTCTCAGAGAGACTATTAACTCCTCTGACTATCCTAATACGTCATCTGTTTAACTGCTCTAGTTCTGAATTTATTTTTCTTGAACAAAAGTGACAACAGTTGTATGCAGTAATGCAGATGAAGTGTCATAGAGGTTTCACAGTGGCATTAAGTGTGRTACTTTTCCTCTACTATTATCCTAGCAAAGCATCACTTTGATAGCTTGTAGTCCTCCGTGGTCATCTTATAGGTCTAGAGAATCTCCATATGAGCTTTTTCCAGATGAAAGTTCCCAGTCTAAGTTCTTAACCCTTGATACATATTTTGCCATTTTATTGCTGAATGTTCTCTAATATCCACAATCTATTCACAAATATCCAGTTCTTTCAGCAGATTTTCCTCGTTCTACTGTATATTGATTTAATGCCTCTTATTTTTGTGTTGTCTGCAGAAGCCATCAGCATACTTCCATGTTCTGAACACAGGACATCAACCAAAATATTAAACAAAATCAATCCTAATAGTGATCCTTGTGAAAATGATAGTAATCCCACCTCCAGCCTTTTCTAGTTTTACCTATTACTCTCTCCATTTATTTATGCTACACTTCATGTTAACATACACTCTGTTTAGAAGCTACCTTATGTTACCAGGACTGGGAACAGAATCCAGATCAATATCTTCCGCTAGCAGGTGTGCAACAAATAATTGCAGAGTTCACTGACAAACTCATCCTTGTCTTAGTAATGCCTAGCCTAAGTAGTATGCCAACTTTTCTATTAGCTCTAGTTGTAGAGGTGAGGTCAGCATTCACACTGGGCTGGTTTTCAGTTTTGGAATGGGGATTTCATTGGTTCACACATAAATGATTTGGTTTTTGTGCTTTTAAAAATGCTAAGTTTATTTAACAAACTAAGTGAGAAAATGTTCAAAACAGCTTCTAATTAAAAATTATGCTGTGGCTCTCAGCAATACACAGATGTTCTGTATTTTGTTCATGTACCRTCCCAGATTTTGATGGCTAGCATAATAGCCTGGGGAAGAGAAGACTGAGGGGGGATCTTATCAATGTGTACAAGTACCTGAAGGGAGGGTGTCAAGGGGACGGGGACAAACTCTTTCCAGTTGTCCCGTGTGACAGGACAAGAGGCAATGGGCAGAAATTGAAGCACAGGAAGTTCCGCCTGACCGTGAGGGGGAATTTCTTCCCTGTGAGAGTGACGGAGCCCTGGACCAGGTTGTCCAGGGAGGTGGTGGAGTCTCCTTCTCTGGAGATGTTCAATGCCCACCTGGATACAACCCTGTCTAACATGCTCTAGGTGACCCTGCTGAGCAGGGAGGTTGGACTAGATGRTCTCCAGAGGTTCCTTCCAACCTTACTGATTCTATGATTCTATGATAATAGTGAGCTAAACTGCAATACAGAGACTATCTTGTTCTGCACTGTCAGAGGAGCCAAACACAGTATAAATGGTGTTTTCCTYACTCTGAATGTATTTTTTTTTCTTTTTTTATGTTTTGTCGTTAAGAGCATAAGCTAACAAGTTTCCCATTCTTTTAAAGCAGGAGTGTATCAATATTCTGGTTGAATGTCATTTTAATAGAGAACCTCCAGAATTTGGGATATTGGCTCTTTTGCACTCACAATAAGTCTATTTGCTTTTATGGCTGTGTGCGTCAGAGAGTACAAACAGCTAGTTGGCTATAAATGCAGGTCTCTTACCCAGCATCACATTGGGAAAAGCACCGAAATGGGGTCCAGCATCTGAAAGCAGAAAATTCTTATTAGATCATTCTTCACTTCTGGAATCCAGCACAGTATCTATGGCTTTCATTATTTGTACCTCAGTCAGCTCGAGCAATACAAACAGTGCTATTTTTGGCCTCCTCTAACAACCACTATAATATCAGGGAGAGTTTCATGGTGGAATCCTGTCTACAAACAAGTTACACCTCATGTGGGCCAATGTTCTCAATCCTTCAGTCACTTAAACCAGCCAGCAGCTCCTCTCACTGGCACAAATAATATTTCCCACTAAGGCAATGTGTCTTTCAGGCTCTGAGGTTTTTCTGTTTTTCTGCTCACAGTTGTGAGTGCACATGAGCATTTGGATTATGCAGTTAGACGTGAGCAGGCTCCAGAACCCATTAAACTTCATCATCCTGAAGTTCACTGGCATCACTATTTCTTAAAAAAAAAATAAATAAATAAATAAATAAAATATGAGGCATACATTCCACATGCACTCATAATAACTTTCATTATTATGAGTATTTCCATATTCAAAAAAATGTGAATTTGTATTTGATCTCTGTTTTATAAAAGAAGCCATTATACAAACTTTCCATATTGGTTGAGTAAGTGCTGTTTAATTTGCAACTTCTCAGAGGATTAATTACAAAAAGAGTAACAATAATGACAAATGGGAGATTTGTTTATTTTTAAAATCAGTCTAGATAAACAGCATCATAAGGCTGGCCAATTAAACATTAGTTTCAACTGGAACTTTAGGATACAACAATTTTTCAGGGGGGTGGTGGTTTTATTTGATATGTCTAAGAGACTGCAGCTAAAAAAGGTATACAAAATTGAAAAATTAAATAACTGTTTCAGTTTTTGGAATAGCTGTGTCCTGTTTACATAGGATTTGTAAATCAAACAAAAAATACTCTGGTCTTTGCACAAGCGGTTTGGTATTTAAAAACAAGATAAGGGCATGTTTTTATCCACAAAAGTTCTGGTTTTGACTTAAAATCAATTTTGTGTTGGAAGCTTCTGATTGAATTTTTTAGGAGATTTTAGAGTGTGATTTCCATGGTTTTAGTTGCAAAACACCGAGGTATGATTTATTTATGTTGTTAGTAATAATTAAATACAATAACTGTTTTACCCTCATCTTTGTATTCTACCTTCATCTGGCAAACTGGGTTCAGTTCTGGTCACCTTCCTGTTAACCTTTTCCCTTGAAAATTGATTATTAATTCTGACTCTTTGGTTTTGGTTTCTTAGCCTGTTTCTAATTCGTGGCAGTATTTTACCTCTCACCCCAATTTAGTTACTATAAGGGTTTTTTTTGTGCAACAGAGCGAATACCACTGTAGAAAAGGGAATTGTGAAAAACTTTTAAAGGGACATCATCAAACACTTTAATCCTTTTTTGTTTAAATCTTTTAAAAGAAAGGAACTAATATAAAAACATGTTTACAATATAAATTGAAAAAAATAATGACATAATTAAAATATTAATATTACTTTGCTGTTCTGGAAACACAACTATAACAGCTCTGAAGTAGTACATGAAAGCCTGAAGGTGAAACAGAAAATGAATCTAACTAACTCTGGGAGCCCAGCCAACCACTGATTGTAAAGAGTTTGGATCTAAGGGGGAGTTAGGTGTTGAGTGGACATACTAAACATAGTGATTAGAAAAGGAAAGAATTAATAAATACAGAACATTCATAAAATGAACTTTCAAGGGGATGGATAGTGCAAAAAAGGAAAGTTCTTGGGCCAGCAGATTCCTAGTCATTTACACATTCCGAAAAGCAAAAAGATATCATATAGAAAAAGGCAATATGATTTCTAAAGCATCCTAGATATTTGCAACATTCACAATATTCCTATCTATAAACGAGGAGGATGAAAGACGCATACTAAATGTAGCTCATCATCTGCCCAAAGATACAGTGCTTTTGAATGTCAACTGATATTCTTGGATGCAAAAAAACAAATCTGAATTGAATTTCCTATGGCACAGGAACTTGGAACAACATGAAAGTTGAAGTTTTGGAACAGCAGTCAATCTAGAGATAGAAAGTGACATCAGTCAACATGAAGCAGGATAAGGAAAGCAAAAGGAAAAGTAGGAGGGAGCCATGTTATGCTCCTACCCTCAACAGGTACAATTACATTGACAAGATGAAGGAGAATGAGACAAAACTGAGACCAGCTGAAGCCATCAGCCCACRTATTGACAATGAGCCAAATCCTGAAGGTGACTCATTACGAAGATGTAAACCATCCTGGCCAGTGATTCATTGACRAGGAAGCTTGGCCGAGACATCTGTAGTCCATATAAAAAAAAACAGGATGGTAAGATTTCTCTGGGGATGGTAACATAAACGATGGGACAATAATGTTGCACGTGCCTGTGATAGCCTCTGAAATGTTGGGACATTCCTACCTTTTATAGCTCATGGAGGAATGAACGTACATATTGATAACATAGGAAGCTTTGATTGGCATTTGCCTAGGGAATCTGAGAGGAGAGCTGGAAATGGGATCTACTGTGAATCTTCTGAGAGCCTGTAGTCCTCTACAGGAAGAAGGTGGGTGACGGATACAAAGCAGAGTGTAGGGAGCAAACGCTGCACAGTTTGGCAGTTACTGCGTTAAGGCTTGGAAACCACCACCCGTGTAAAAGGTTTGTCACCTTTCCAATCTAAAAACTGGCAGTGTGTGCAAAGGATCTCAGCAAAGCAAAATATGGCAAGAAGAACACAGATTTTCTCTTATTCTTATTCTCACTTATTTTTGAAAGGCTCCTCAGGCTATTGCTGTTCTCCTGCAAACATTACTTTGCTTCTGCAGGAGTGGGGCTTGCCTGTTGTGTCTGCAGCTTCACGGCCACTGCTGAGGAAGTGTTGGCATGGCTCATTCCCACACCTGTTTCCTCTCCGTCCTTCACTTCCAGGGAGGCTCTCAGTGGTCTGTGTCATGGAGGAGCTTGCGTCAAAGGATTTTTCTGTTAAAAAAAAAAAAAAAAAATCTCTTTATATATCCATCTCCCTCTCCATACATCCAAGAAAAATAGAGAGAAAAGCTTGTCAGGAAGTCATTACTGAAATAAAATGGAATTACAAGAGGTACTYCTCTTCTAGGAAGGGAGCTAGCCTTCAGGTATTTCCTTGTCATGACTCCACTTTTTACCTGTTTATTAAAATTGGAACATTGTACAGTTTCTAGAGTACTGTTAGGACATAAAGTAGAAGTTGCACACAGTGCAGAGAATTCCTCCCAGGAGATCAGGAAACGTTACCTTCTTGGCTTCTGCAATGAAACCTGAAACTTCTGTTTTTCGAGTCTTGTTTTGCAGACTCTGATCCTGTTTGATGTTAGAAAAAATATATCCATTTGTCAACTGAGCACCAGATTTTGCAACCTTTTGTCATAAAGAACTCATATAAAAACTAATGAGAGCRGTATAAATTGTTGTTCATCATGAAAAATATTATCAGTTTGGTCCTAAATGAACTAGTAGCTGCATACTTACTTGCAATTTTCCCCTTCTTTTCCCAGCTGCTGACAAAGACCTGAGTGAACTGGCTAGGCCATGCAAAGAAGCAAAGTTAAATTCTCAAGAGTTTGAATCATGGAATATAACTTTAAAGAAAAATTGAYTGGAAGTTTTAAATGAAGGAGAGATATTTTGACCATTGTTGCTTAAGAATATGCTGTTCTGTTTACCCTTTTTTGCTCTTACAGGAAATTTGAATTTCTAAATAAATAAGAATAAGTTCTGAATAAAAATAGTCCTTTTAGGATTCCTGTATATGTTGCAGAGTACTGATAATATGCTGCCTACCTTAACTTGGATACAGATTTCATGGGAGGGTTTTTTTTGTTAATAATTGAACATTTGGGATAAAAATAATTGGATTAATTGGATTTAGCCCTAATTTCTCATCCTGAGAGCATCCAAAATTGTCTCTTTGGTAAAAAGCATTTTGTGAAATGGAAAATGCTCTAAGCTGCATGGAGCAGAAATGCAAAGCATCTGACAGGGTTGGGAGGCCTTAGGAAGTTTTTTTTTTTAATTCATCCAGCTAGCGTTGTATTTCCTGCAAAATAGAACAATATGATGAATGCCACTCATTTTTYCCCCCTAAATAAGGGCCCATCGGTTTGAAGAAGCACCACTGGTAGGGATAGTACCACTGGAGTACTGAATGTAAACGGGTATCTTTAGAATTTTTAGATCAAATTAGATAATAACTGAAGACAGAGGTTCACTAATAACACCTGTTCAGAGGTGCGCTAATAACACTGAAGAAGAAAAAGGTGCCTCATTAAGAACAATAAGAAACTTTTAATTCTAGTTGCTGTATTCATGGTGGTTTGAATGGGTCCCAAATGTAGTGATGTTTAATGTGCACTGCTGTCTGGGGGAAACAAGCAGTTCGTAGTCTGCTAAACAGGTTCTYACTTTTTGATTTTATAAGTAAGAACAGTTTTCCTGAAAAAACAGGGTAGGGATCTCTAAAGTACCTCAGTCACTTTGCTTTTATCATTAGACAGGCTCCTCACRTGCTAGATACACCCTTTTCCAAATGAAAGTAAGGTACGTAAGCACTCCTGAAAAATCTTATTTCAAATGCCYATTAATAAAGCAGGAGATGTTCTATCCTCATAAAATAACCATGATGATAAACATACCGGAAATGGTGTTCAGATGAGTCATCAGGACACGTTCCTCAGGAGACCTAGACCATGAATAGACCTTAATAAACCAAATTAGGTAGCAGTGAGGGAGGACTCTGCAACCCAGTCTGTTGCTAAGTTTCAGACAACTTGGGCTGTTTCTAGCAGATACTCCCCCTAATACCCTGGGCCAGCTACATATTTCGCAGTTAGCATCAGAGGAAGTATGGTTACTAATCGGATATTAGTCTCTGTTCCTCTTGGGCAGTTTCACAGAAAGAGCATGAAATTTCATGTTGTTAACCCAATAAATTTTAATTCCTGCTCTTAGCATAGGTTTAGTGACAGCAAACCAAAAAAAAATGAAACCATGGATTATAATTTATCTATCTCAAGATTTCAGCTATGGTACTTCTACCCATGGTGTATTGTAAGGTGTCAYTTCCTATGCAAATTGCAGTAAACTTGTTTTTAGGACTAGATCTCTAACATCAAAGTGCTCTTGTCACTCAGTATGTTCTTAGTCAGACTACCTGAGCAGCTCTGCCCACTTTTGGGGACTAGGAGAGATTTGTCAGTTGAGAAGTCTGGGAATACTTCAAATCCTTTTTGACAAGAAAAGTTAATATTCTGAGAGTGGATCTTTCCAGATCATGCAAGCCTGATCAGTTTTTATCTGATGACGCATTTTCCATTGTATTTATCCATTTATGACATTTACAAGACTGTATTTTAGTAAACGTTAACCTTAATTCCTCTCTTTTCTGGCCCTGAGTGCTTGATTTATCAACCTCAGTTCTGTTCCAATCTATTTTTGAACCTCTTTGCATACTTCTATGATATATTACTTATGAGATAATATGAAAATGCAGAGTTTTAAAGATACTCACTATTGTGGGTCTTATGGGTTTTCTGTTTGGGGTTTCTTGCTTGCTTTGGGGGGGATGTTTTTTTCCACAGCAGTTGCCTAGATTGCTGTKCTTCTGCTGCATATTGGACCTCACATCTCTAGGCTGACACCTGTTATGCTCACAATAGCCACTTTTATGTTCTTTGAAGTTGTGACAGGTGTTGCAAAACACAGGGGTTTTTATATCATGTTGGCTTACTTGTTATTAAAACCAGAAAATATCTTTTTCCAATTACTTGTTCTGCTTTTAAAGACCTCCTTTTCTCATGGTACAAAGGAAATGGGTATTTGTTTCAGGGTACATATGTTAAAATTAAGGAGAAACGAGGGCTAATACAAACATAGAAGTAATGACCCCTACCTTTCCTGTGGTTATTCCATAGCYGAATTGTTGGCATGCTGGAACACGAGAAGAGAGTCATCGCCTTTTGGCTGAGAACTCTAGCGGACAACAGTCTTTGCATTAATAAATAATTTCAGTTTATTTTGCACTGTACATTTCCTTCAAATCTGTCACAGCTCTTGCAAAATCTCCCTCATTAGTTCTTTGAGTCCATGAAGTTCAGCTCAGAAATTTTCAGCGTTTGTTTCCTGTGGCTTATTTCATTTTCATTACAAGCTAAATTGCAAAACATAGGAGGACGAAGAACTTCTGACCATGTTCCTACCTCCTCCTGATGGATAAAGACAGTTTTTCTTTTTTATTTCTTGTACAGAASATTTGACTAGAAATGATAGAAATTTGTTTATGAAGTGGGGGCAATATTTGTGATGGAGAGAAAGGAAAGTTTCTTTCTGAAGAAGCACAGGTGGTCTAGAGATTCACTACCCTGGCTATAAATTCTTAGGCAGATCCTGGTACTTAAACCAGGGGGTTTTCTTTGTGATTTCCTCCGAGTTCTACCCTTGACTCCAGCCTTCTCAGAGGCATGGCCTAACGTTCTCTGGGTGCATTCCCTTGGGCATTTCCCTTGCTTGTGAGGTTTTGAAAAATCACACTAGATCATGCTGCTGTAGCATTTTAACCCAGTACTAGTTGGGAATCAATATTTTGCTCCAAATCTCAGTTGGMAAATATTGGTCTCCCTGTTCACTTTCCTGAATTATAAATTAATTAGATTCCCGAGACGGGCTTTTAAAATAATTTCTGAGTAGTCTGTAGGGCAATTGCCTGCTTTGCAACCACAATTTATGCGGAGAGTAGAATTCAGTTCAGCAAGGTATTTAAGCATAGACTTAAATGTAAGCTTCCGTTTTATTCTACTCTACTCAGAAAATGCTTGAAAACAGGTTTAGGTACTGTACTGAAATGGGGTCATTGGTCCGTATTTGAGCTGGTGAATTGCCAGGATATAACTAAGAATGCAATGTAGTTTGTTTTGGTACTACAAAATCTGTCARTAAAGCTGTTTGGTGTTCATGACTTCATTTATCTCTTCCACTTCATTGTATGTCACACACTACAATTAAGGAAGGATAACAGAATTTTAAAAAAATATTGGTCCTTTGTTCTC
The DNA here is from genome assembly GCF_003343005.1 of Rhea americana. Classification (NCBI taxonomy): domain Eukaryota; kingdom Metazoa; phylum Chordata; class Aves; order Rheiformes; family Rheidae; genus Rhea; species Rhea americana. The sequence goes on from NW_028185173.1 coordinate 1,360,354, forward strand.
ATTTCTTTTTCAGTAAAGACTGGATCTAACTGCGCATATTTAAAAATAAATGCACTCCAACTTTCTCCAAAGTATAATGTAGTGCTCATTGATACTCATTTTTAAGCTGTTTGTATTACTATATGTCTTTTAAATTCTTGGATATATTTTAGAAAGGCATCATTTCTTCAGATAAATTCATAACTCATGTGGAACAGCATTTACCACTGCTACGTTCTTCAGTATGATTGTTAAGCGGCACTCTGCATACAAAACAACTTTAATTGAAAAGTAATTTTTTGAACTATTTGGTAGATTCTTAGCTAGCATGTTTGAAGGACATAATCTATTTAATTTTTATGTTAATATATTAATTATATAAATAATTATATATAATTAATATATATTTTTTACCATCCTGCAGGTTTCATATAGCTGCTTTCTAGCTGGTGTGAGCKTCCCTCTTAAACTTGTCAGCCTGAAAGAGCACAGACATAAATGCTAGTTTTCATTCTGGCTCTGTGCAACTATCTAAGATGACTAAAYCCTGTCTACACATCTGGTCGTGCATAGCCCAAGGGCATAGGAACTCGGTTGCATAGTTACTTCTGCTCTGAGCTGGCCAAATTTGAATCTCTTCTGCTCTGGAAGTTGCCTTGGTTCATTAGCACAACACCATGCTCAAGGCAGTGCACCCTATTTCTCAGCTGAATGTGCTTTGGGGCTGGAGCTGGAACGCAGCAGGCTGGGATCAGAGAAGCAGAGGAGYCGAGGGAACTGCCTGCACCTGTCTGCAGAGGCATCTCTGTGCTCACAGTAGATATAATTCACCTCATAGGGCTGGAAAAGAGCATGCATTTTTCTAATCCCCCTGGAGCCTTACTTTGAGGACTGAAGTGATAGAGAGGACTCCTGATACCTGTATATTCAGTGATGAGTTCTACTCGTTTGTGAATACGTATACCACACCTGCATGCTGTKCTTAGGTGCTACCAGTAAGTAGCTCATTCCTCTGACAGTTAATGCTATTACAGTATTAATCGACTTAAAAAACCCCCAACAGCCTAGRCGTCCCTCTGCCATGCTCCACCTTCACTTAAACAGACGTTGTCCCTTGCGTCAATAATGCCTGCTATATTTCCAATCCACTGAAGGCACGTGGTGTTTTCTGTACTAAGTGATATTGTACAGTTGCAGATGAAGCTTATATAAATATATATATGAGAAACAATTGTCAGTRTGACATTAAATATCTAGGAATTATATGAGAGTGTCTAAGGAGCCTCCRAAGGGAAATATCTCAGTGCATGGGTTAGCCACGTTGTGGAAGCTGCTGGCGGGGCAGGAGTGGGGAGAGCTAGGAAAGGCTTTGCACTTCACTACAGACAYGTTATCCCACTGAAACTTTAAAAGGCAAAGCTAGTGAGGCAAAATTGTAGCTTTCAGATTTTGTAAAATAATAGAACAGTTTTATTGCTACAGCACTTCAATTTCAGCATTAGGAAGTTGTGTTATATCCACAAACTTCATAGGAGAAAAACAATGTTTTATGAGATAGAGGCAGAAGCTTCTCCTCTTCTTCCTAATACTGTGCAAACACTGTGGTCTCAGTAGGTAGTGCTTAAGGTAGACATTTTTTTTTAAGGTTTCACTTATGTGACTTAGGGCCCCCAGACTTCTTTTTAGGAAAATTAGTACTTTGGAGTTGTGAAGGAAATGCTATTTACAAAGGTAACTTTGAATCTAATCCTGGGAGGTGCTGAGCGTTTATAACATCAGTTAAACTAAGGAGGATTTTCTGGCTTTGGGGCATTCGTTACATCAGTTTTCACATTGTACTAGGCTTTTAACCAGGTATCAGCTGGCAATGTAAAATTTCATGTGGCACTCTGAATTTCTCCAGTGGTGCGCCACGTGGTTTTTCAGAAGAGCCAGAATATTTGGTAGATACACGGAGTTTCATCCGTGTGTAGACAGGTATGCAGACGTAAGCTCACGCAGGAAAGCCCCTGAGCGTACATTCAGCGTTGCATGGAAGCCCTATCTGTTCAACTGCAGGAGTGCTTCACTGACCTGTAGCMCATGTTACTTGCCCTGGGAACTCAACGCTCATCTACCGTTAGTGTGCATAAACAGTTCCCCTCTGACTTTTGCTGTCATAAGCAATGGCCCAGCCATCAGGAGCATCTGTTCTCGACTACTCTTAACTACCAGTTGTCTACTTTTCATTACTGGCAGGAGAAACTCTCTCTCACACAGCCTTTATATGAGTAAACCTGGCACAAAATTCGTATGCCACTGGCAAAAAAGAAAAAAAAATCTTCAGCAGTATTATGTTTTGTTTTCCTTAAAAGAAAAATATTGCAGAGTGCTTCAGCTGGTAACAGTTGGGCAAATGCTGTAAGGCACAAAGAAATCCATGTTAAATGAAAGCCAAATTCTCCTCCATATCCAAGAACAGTAGCTAGAAATTAGCAACTTCTACTACGTGTCCTGTAATGACCGTGAAACAAAGACAGGTCTTCTGTTCCACAGACTATAGTAAGGGTAAGTTACCTTCAGTAAGTCTTTAATTTTTTTTTAATTGCTGCCAAAGCCATACTTACTGAAAGAGAAAAGGAGAGGGTGTGAGAGGACAGGGAAGTATTTTCATACTGTTTTCATTGCTAATACAATGCCCTTGGAAAAAAGGCAGAGGATGACATCACACGTTTGGAATTCCAAGGTCACAAACAGGAATTCAGACAACAAATGGGAGGGTTTAGGAATGTACGTTGTAAAAGCAAATCTATCAAATTCAAAAAGGAAAAATAGTAGTAATGAAAAGTGGTATTTTCTAATAGATGTTTATGTAGCAAATGCATCCTTTTCCTTAAAGAATTCCTTTCACTTTGCATTTTTTGCTTTGTTTTGTTCTCTTCAGTCTTCTGGGCTTAAGTATTAATAGCTTTACCTTTGCCTTTTTTTCTTTCCTTTTTTCTTTCAGAAAACTACCACTGCACTCTTAATCTTGATATTTATCACTCCRCTGGAATACTCTATTCAGTTTTGAAGTTTCATATGATATAGTAGAATTTATTTCATCTCTCTAGGTAGCAGCCAGGCATATATACGTAGCAATGGTAAAACTTTATTGCAAACTACATAACAGGAAGCTTTTGAGATGGAATTTTGAAACTTTTTTCTGGAAGGGATATTAGTACTTTTTTTCCCCCCCTCTCCCTTTGTACCTGGAGTTTTGGCATTAGGATGACCTAAACAAGAACTAGAACTGCTGGTTCTTTAATGAGATTTTTCAACCTTATTTTTTTGTATTAGATTGCCCAGACTAAAATCATAAAAATCTACTGTACCGTATAAACTATGCACTGTTGTTAAAAACTGGACTTTTTCTTTGTAGGCTACCGTACCTATTTGTTCCTGTTTCCTTAATATTGTTTTCTCCAGATGTTGGAAGTTAAAACACCCTTGTTATTTTTTCCAGTGTCACTCTTTGTTACTTTCCATAGGCAACGTTCACCAAAGCCAGGCAGTGGAGGAAATAACAGATGTGTTAGCCTCAAATTATGGGCATAAAAATAACCTTAATAAAATAGGTATTAAGTGACAGCACTTTACAAAAATCCAGGTCTAATTTAGTCTAGCCTAGAAAGCAATAACTTAAGGGGACCTCAGACATGCATCCACGGGCTCCAGCTAGTTTGCAGCAGGGCGACAGTAGCTCGGATGATGACAATCCCAGCTTGCTGTCGGCGGCGCATTCCAGGAGAGGCTGTCAGGGTGTGTTTGCGCTGGTTGCTTTTCTGCCTGTAACGCTATTGTTCGGTTGTAATTAATATTCCATTATAGACCTGCTAATTCTGCCAGAGGAACCCTCCCTTCTCTTTAGTAATAATAATAACAACAACAACAATAATTAAAAAAAAAATCAACCATGCTCTGACTTTGAATCCAGACAAAATTGTCACCCTGGGTTTACTCTCCTTTTACCAGGCCTTTGGTTCCTGCTGTTCGCAGAAAGCTGCAGATGGCTGCCTCAGCAGGAAGCCCTTCCCCCTTCCTTAATGGAGCTCGTGGGAATGCAGGGATCCTGGAACCGAAGCCCTCCTTCCCTTCCAAACCTCCTCTCCAAACCCCTACTGAGTAAAAGGAAAAAAATCCCCACATCCCTGGAAACATTTTTGCCAGCCTGTTTTTCAGTAAAAACTTAAATTAACCACTTCACTCCTGATTATAATAAAGATTTGTTATTGAAACAGCTTCTCTTTAATGTACTGAATCATTTCCACCCGCTTATTGAAGTCGTCCATTTGGGTTGAATTATAGTGTCCTGCTTCCATTATGTAATAATTTCAAATAAATGAAAACAGGTTTGAATTCTCCAACAATTAGCAAAGTTTTAGCACGTCCCCCCTCCCCCACTCCTTCCCAGACACTCCTTCAAAAAACTCAGATTAAGAAAACCCAGAACTTTGGCTAAGTCACATCCTAAGTTTTTGTCTCTMGTTAAAATCTCCTAGATTTTCTTCAGCGCATCATATGGGTTAAGTTAGGGCTTCCATTGATATTTATTTCCAAGTGCAAAATAAAAACAGCTCAAGCATTGTGATTTGATATTAGGAATGAAAGAGTTAAATGCCTGAACAAAGCACTCCATTTATAATTTTTGTTAGGAGTTCCACACTGAGCATTAGAGTGAGGTGTGTCTTATAAAGAGGGTGTTTATATTGGATTTGATATAGTTAAGAGATTCAGCTTACATATAATAGTCTCCTCTAAGAAGCAGCATAAAATAGAACGAGTTCAGTGGGATTTACTGAAGTATAAAATATAGTATAAAAGTCTAATCTTATAGACTAGTATCAAGCACGGAGGAATTCATCTCTCGCAAAACATCCACTACAGAAAGGGAAAGAAGAAATTGGGCCAAATCTGTAGCCGTTATTTTAAGCAGTAGCCTCAAGGCCTCCAACATGTTCTACATTCACTCTTTTAACTAAAGATYATATGTCTGAATTAATGCAGTAGGATGGGGTCCATAGTTCAAATGAACTGGAATATRTTCTTTATTTAAAACAAAAAGAAAGATACCCACTATCCTTGTGGTGCTTTCACAAATTTGTGTGGGTTTAGATAAGGCCTGAGTAAATGCAGAACCATTACAATGGAGAAAGAGAAATAATAAATATTTTAGGTGCATGCTTCTGCTAYGAGGAATGTGGCTAGCACCTATTACAAAGACCTAAGTAATGATCTTGGATTCGAAATATGTCTCTAGTAACCATTCTGCATAAATAAATGATAGCTAGACTACAGGAAGGATCTTTAGGTTAGAATCATGAGTAGCCCAACTTAAAGTGTCTGACAAATCTGATAGTAAAAGAAAACCATCTTGTATAGCTGCTCAGTTAATTGAGAAGATGCGGGCAAACAGGAAAAGGTGGGAGGGAGAATCATTCTGCATCTGACTTGGACAGATTTGGCTTCAGTTCCACCTCCAGCATGATACCAAAGGTTTTAGTTTCCCTGACGCCCATAGAAAAAGCAAAACCTCTTGAACTGGGATGTTATAAATACTGCAGAAGTAAGGAAATAGAAAGCACACTAAAAAGGATTCTTAAATAGTAAGGACCATATGATGTACCCTGAAGGCCAGTGGGGATTAAAGCAATGGCTTCATTAGCTTTGCAGTAAGAACAGCTCAGGGAGGACTGTAGAGTGGAAAAATAAATATACATCTGCACTTAAACACCAGTCTAAGAAGAGGAACATATGGTAACCTCTGGGTGCCAGCGTTTCTTAATGAAGGTTGCAAAGCCTGCTACATTTGATATAAAGTCTGAATGAAGACATATAAATATTACACAGCTTCTTAGAACTGATGGTATCACACTCCAGGGTTGTTACTTTGAGTTCAGTTGCTGCCAATAGGGCCGTGATTCAAAATACCATCAAAGGTTGAAAGTTTCCAAAACTGCATCTGTGTATGTAATTGTTAAGGAATCTTTAGAAGTACATATTAGGAATGAGAGGGCTTAACTGGAGGAATGGGCAGCTTTTGAAAGCAGTTGACACAGCTTCTGTCACCTTGAAAAAAAATTACTCATGCCTACAAAGCAAGCAAGTGCTGTTCAGTGACAGAGATCAGGGCATCACCATTAGGAAAACAGGAATGAATAGAAAAATTACAAAAAATAGAAACACTGAAAGGGAAAAACAGTAAGTTTTCTGCCAAATATGAAGGCTACGATCTACCCAATAATAAGAAATAAGTGGCRAGTGGTGTCGTCATATAGTATTCTTGTCAAATGGTCAGCACTTGGGCTTTGTGGCTTTTTAAAGGCAGATTTATTGCCCAAGATGAGGGGAAAGTTCTACAAAATCCACTCCATAAAAAACTGTTTTTGTGTGTGATCTCATTCATTATGACTTTTACTATACAGCAGAATGAGAAGTGATCATAATAGAGATACTTGAAAGGTGAAATGTGACCAAATGTTGCTTAAATATAATAGATAAAACATGAATTGCATTTCAGGAAAGAAAAGTAGTTACCCTGGAAATACTTTAAATGTTTGCATGTGTAATGGTTCTCCAAGACCCAGCACACTAATGATGGGCCATTGCGCTGAGCTGAAAAGGAAATCCATTCCTGTACACTGCCCCTATCCAAGTCCATTAAGAAATAATGGTTGTAAGATGAAAGTCTTGTTAGGGTTTCAGTGAAAATGTTTGGCACACCAGGATGAAAAGTCAACAGTCTGCTTTTAACGAGAGACACTGGAAAAACTTTGGTTAACATACCACTGAAAATATTAATTCTCCTTAATGGCAGGATGCAACACAGCTTTTTATAGTTTTTGATCCATGTCATAAATTTGGCCATGACAAAGGGATACTCCAGCCTTAGCTCACTGGCAGGAACATTAGCTGTTTTCCAACACTAAAAGGTTAGTCCCTCGAATTCTTTATAATGCACCAAAGGGCCAAATTCTTTGCGTGGAAACAAAGTGACCTGGGCCAAAGAAAGAGAGGAAAAAAGAAGAGAATAAATGTGTAATAGCTGTAGCAGATTTAATTTAAAATATCAGTGCAAAAAGACATCTTTTTTTTTTTTGCATCCATCTCATTGCCAAGGGATACCAATAGGAAGATTAATTTTGGTATGAAATGCAGAGGGATAGTGACAGTATAAATGTAGCTGTCTCAAGCATTTCCAGTTTGTTTCAAATCAATACTCTACTAAGAATATCTAATTCTGTGTGCTTTTTCTCTATATAATTGTATATTTTCATGCAGTAAAAGTARGGGTGTTTCTTTTATCAGTTTAGTGCACTGAAATTTGGAATCCGTTCTGAATCAAAATCCCTTATGTGAAACAATGCTCCGTTTGTTCAGCATATGAACATAGAGTTGCCCTTTTAGCAAAGCTGATATAGAAACGTGATAATTTATTACTTCAATAGCAAAGACGCCTACTAGCTAATACCACCTTTGGGCCTGGTACAATATGATCTATTTCCTTTACAATAAATGGAAGTAAACAATAGAAATTACACACCAGAAAAAGAATTCTTATTCAGGGCAGCTTGCAAATACAGCATTGTTCCACACACAGTAAATCTCAAATATGAAATCTTGAAAGTTTGGCAAGCTGTGATTGATTTATGTGGAGACTAAATTTCACCTCTGCTGGCTGTGTCTAGAACAGTAACAGGTCACCCTTTTGTAGATAKTCACTTAGAAATCTTGAAACACATTACAGAAACATCCTATCCTAAACCCTATTTTCTAGATTAAGCTTAGGCAACCAAAGTTGTCTGGCAGGTGAGTGGCTTGAATTAAACTGGAGATTCCCTGGATCCCAGTCCAGTGCTCTAATAATTTCTCGTGGCCTAGGGGTCTAAGGGTCAACTGAAAAGCCCTTTTTTTGATATTTTTCCTAAATGATCCTTTTGGGTTTTCCTTCTGTTCTTCACCCATCTACTGAAACGCAAAGTACATGCTCCAGATACTAAAACTGGACAGTGACTTTGTAGGAGCCAGTGGACTCTGCCCACTGCTTGTCCCCAGCAAGAATATTTATTGAGATTCTCGCAATTGTAGCTGCCACTGGAAACCACAGGGAAAATCACAATGGAAAAGATGATACAATCCCAGAATTTGTAAATCTGTGGATAAATGCCATGAAATCAAAGGGCATTGCAATTGATTTATCCATTCTTTCAAATTTTCTATTTCTGAGCTGGGGCTTGGAGCACCATCTAAGTGAGAGACATTTGTGAATTCATTCTCCAGGAATTAAAACTTCTAGGAATAAATGAGGTTATTGTTTCATGTTTGGTCTTGGAGTCTAATCTTGATTCTACCCATTGATTTTATTTWTTTTTTTAAGGCTAATTAATCATACTATGCTGGGAGTCTCCCTTGTGATTCTATCCTCAGCATCAAAATACTCCTTTATTACAAAAATTTCATAGACTGAGATGAAAGCAGGATCATTAAGCTATTCAGTAGCTAAGACATTTACATTTATTAATGAAAGTGTTATCATGTGCTTTRAACAGAGTCAGGAACTTAGACTTAGTCTGGTGAGCTCCTTCCTGGCTTCCAGTTGCCATTTTCTGAGAGGTCTATGCTGCTGGTACTAGTAAGGGGAGGGAGGCATTGCAAAAGTGAGAATATCACCCAGTAATTAATAAAAGAGGTTGAAAAATTAGTAGGARCCTAAGGAGATAACCTTTTGGCATGTGCTGTTATTTATATACCTCTTTCCAGGTATCAGGGCTTCAAATCTCCTTTCTTCCTGTGACTCSTTGCGATTGATTGCTGTCAAAAAGTTATAACTTGTGAGTCCCTTTCACACATTGTGACTTTTTTCTGTTTTTAAGCTATTAAACAAACAAATAAAATTAGATGATTAAAGCTGAATTAAAATAATCAGTTCTCTCAGTATGAAATCTGTCTAACTTTGCCAAGTAATTCACTTCATGTAGGACAGTATTTGATTCTGCACAGAGTTTGCAAACTTGTATGATGCATAACAGTAGTCTGGAAAAAGGTTCCAGCGGACAGAAGAAGCTTTAGAGCTGGTTTATTTTATGAGTGAGCCCTTACTTTCTCAAATATGCTTTCTTTTTAGTAAGTTTCTGGAACAGAGATAGCTAAGGAAGCACAAACTTTTTTGCTTGGCTGGTTGCTCTCTAAGAGTATTATCAGGCTCGTAGACCTGACTCTCTGGGCTGGAAAGAGAGGGATATTGTTGAGATTTCAGGTAYCCTTTTAAGAACTAAAATACATCCYGGAACATAGCAGCTATCTAAAGGGCTTTGGAAATTGGCCAGAGTGKATGAGCCTGGATGGGACTTCCCTTGGCAACTGCTGTTCCCTGAGGCCAAAGCTAAAGGAGAGATTTCACAAAGTGGTGGCTTCCTTCTTATTTTGTTTTTATTTTCATTTCTTTTTACTTTAAACAGACAAACGGTCCCACTGGGGACTGTGATCTGCATGCATACTTTGGACTTGCTTGGGCATTATAATCTGGGCCAGAGCTGGCCTAAGAACTGGCAGATCAGAATCAACTGGTTTCCGAATCAAAGAGTTCAGACATTGGTGTTGCAACTTCCTTTCCAAAACAGTTGAATTACTGCCTCTGTTCACAGGCATAGACTGGCTGACTCAGTTAATCTTTGACTTCTCTGGCTGATAGGAAGTAAATTGAGGTCTACACCATGGCCGAATTAGAGTGGAGAGAGAGGGCTGTACATCCCTGCGCATTTAGAAGCTTTTTGGTTAATCGCAAAGGGACTCCAGCAGAGTATGTTTGAGTGCGAGGATGTTGCATCACCCATGCAGTGGAGGATGGTGTCTACTTTTCCCTACCAGAAGCTGTTTTTCTGGCTACTGAACAGGAGGGGTTCAGTACTCTATTTCTTTTCTTGGCTCTACAAAATGTCTGGCAGGGCTGCCTATGTTYTTAATCCTCCCACTAAATTTCTGATTTTCTTTACTTGATCTGAAGACAGTTGCACTGAAAATCTTACCTGATGACTTCCTTACCCAAGCAACCTGGCCAATACTCACTGCTGCTCTGCATCAACTGTGTACATAGATTGTCTTTTTTAATAATATAGATTGCCTTAGATTCAGCCCATGTTAAAAATGTCCATATGGAGGATATTGGTTCAAATCTTATTGCGCATTATCATTTATTTAGTGCATTTAGCTCATTTATGTGGAAAAAGTTTATCTCAAAGATGTAAATATTCAAAATGTATCTTGAGTTGTGCASGACAGAAAAGCTGCATGAAAAGAGATGGGGAGTATGATTTGTAGTGCACCAGGGCAAGGTATCCTACAGCCTTGCAYTACCTCACTTCAAAATAGCTTTATTCCCCCTGCCCCCCCCACACACTTTGTAATAGATTTAAAGACTTCAGTTGCAAAAAAWAGTTTGATTCTCAAAAGCAAAGTTGCATGAAATGGGAACTGCACAGGTGGCAAAGCTCCATGAAATCATACCAAATTGACTGGATTGAAAATGCTGAAATGATCCTAGCAGGCCAGTCACATCCTACGTAGAGATCCCTGTCAGAGCACCTCAGGGACGCTTCCATGACCACCACGGCACCTGCATACCCAGGCCTGTGCTGAGAATTACCCTGAGTGCGAAAGCAGGGTGAACCAGCCAGGATCCAGATTTTTCTTCCTCTTCTCGCTCAGCACGCAGTCCCCAGCTGTGGTATCTCTCTGATTTTTAAGAGAAAGGTGACAACTTGAAAAACATCAAAGAAATTATCCTGTGTAAAGTGGGGATGAAGTAATTATTCCTGACACATGTGAGGGGCCGAAGCCTTGAAATGTAAAAGGTGTAAATGTTAACTGAGCACGGAGGTGCAAGCATTAATGGGTGCATTTAAGGTGTGGGGATAGAGGAGGTACAGGTCCATCAATTCTGACATCTAGAAGGATTGCAACCCCATCCGGTGTATTTTCCCCTCACATCTCCTTCTTCTAAAYATCAACATAGCTACCTGTGGAAAAAGATGCCAAAGATGTTTTCCTTAAGGCTGAGTCAGAGCAAATTTTTTTAGAAAGAGACCCAGTTTCACCATGGAAAATCCATGCCATAGTCAGTCCCTGACCTTCCCACTGTTTAATTATCTTCACTAAGTTACTGCTGTATTWAGGGACTGATTTTTACTAAGTCAGTGTCTGGAAAATGAATCTTGTAATATCCTTGTCAACAAGGTTGAAAAGCCACTTGTTAGCAGAATTTCTCCTTGTACGTGTGACTGTAGTCTGTTTGGGAGCTTATGTTTGATAACTTGTTCTCCTCAAGCCTTAATTCAGAAGTCATGCTTCCCAGGCCCAGCATCACTTCTGTGACCCTTCTTTGAACTCTTGCTAGCATTTGATATCCTCCCCAAAGCAAAGACACTAGTACAGACAAATACTTGTCTTTTGAGCACTGTGCTTAGTGGCAGCACGATATTACTTATCATTGCTTAATATTCCCGGTTTCATACATCCAAAGAAAGTGGTTTTTTTGTTTGTTTTTGTTTTGTTTTGTTTTATGTCATTGCACTGCCCTGACAATAAGCTCTTCGGAGTTGCAAAGGAGAAAATAGGTTTTATGGTAAAATATTTCCCAATGACCTCTATAAGGCAGAGACTTTATTTTTAGTATTTGTATTTTAGGCAAGTCTGCRATTTTCATGGTTCACAGTCCCTACCTGGGGAAAGTGAGAGCCTCTGCTATTACAGCCAATCTCGTCATCTATACTTTGAAATATATTCAAAATAGATTGAAATGAAGAGTTCCAGAAAAGCTATTAGAAACCTTCCAAAGGTGCAGTCTGCTGCTAGAAGTAGGTTAAAATATCAACTGTTGCTGTGGGGCTGGAAGGAAAGTGCGTCCTTCACACGTAGGGCTTCAGAAAAATGATAACAGAACACACTGGATGGCGTAAAACAGAAAGGTCCCTTGGTATGTCTGGAGTTTCCTTGTCTTTTTTTTTTCTCGTATTGATTAGTTGCTTTCTTTCATTTCTCTCTCTCTCTCTCTCAGAAAGGAAGACTAGAACCCAGTAGATGCAACAAACTCATAAAACTTAAAGCTAGAAAAATAACGAACTCCAGCATGAAGATTCAATATGGCTAGTTAGGATGGGCTGTCAGGTCACTGTCGTGCTTATGGAGAGCCCGAAGTGGAACTATTTCCACCTTTACCAACATCTGTCATGACCCTGAGGCAGCTGATAYTTTCTTTGTTAAATACCTAGAGAACCACTGCTAGAACATATAAGGGAATCTTTTTACTTAATTTTGCCACATTTAAATCATATTCCTTTATTTTCAAGATATCTTTCCAACTTATTTCAGAAAGGAACATATTTCGTAATTTGGGTCTCAAGTATGTCATAGGACACTACCAGCAATTTTATACTTTATACAGGTAGACTGGTTGCACTAAGCACCTGTTTTGCCKTTGTTCTGTTGTTTGGGGTTTTTTTTTCTCACCACATGAATAATACRATCAATAATTTGGGAATGAAAAATGCATTTTTAAATGACATTAGCAGAGAATAATTGCATATATTCATGTAAAACTCTGCAGCTTCAGGACTCCAAATGTCCAGGGATGAATAACACAGTTAGTTAAACAGCACATTCATTACATTGTTTACTGTCCAGCTATAAGATGATGCAAATGTCTGTACTAATATTTCAACATTTTGAGAAAGAAATCTCACTCAGTCCTTGCAACGGTTCCAGAATTTTATCTAAACCGTTACATGAATTGGTTCCATTTATTTGAATATCTGACTACTTTAAAAGTCAAATTATCCTGTGTATAATATATATCATGCACAATCTGCTGAAGTTAGAGTTCCCAAATCTTCCAATATGGGGCAGCAGTTGCCAAATCCTGGCACAGGAGAGCCACTTACTTCAATTTTCTATGTAGGCAGAGAGAAGCTGCTAAAACAAGCCACAGGGAATGTGGAGGAGATGGAGTTTGTTTTATTCTTTTTTTAACTTGCTGGCAGAGCAGAAGTAATGTGGTCCAGGAATGTTTCCACTTCTTACATTCTTTATTATGGTGCAACCTACACGTTAATCTTTCATATGATGTAGCTTCTGGTTAGAACTGTGATTCATCCTTCTATTACTGGAGGTGTGTTTAACACTCTTGGATTGTTTTTCTAGCTAATTCAGTGTTCAATACCACATTTGAATTTTTCCCCAATAGAAACTGATGCTTTACTCACTAGATGCCACTAGTATATTTTAAAATACCTCTGGAATGTATAATTTCTCTCTCCTTTGTGGAACTTTGTTCCACCCTTGGATCATATTTTGTCCCACACTTGGAGGTATAACAGATACAAGTGAGGCGTCTATATCTGAAAATATTTTTTTTCTTCAGTATAGCAATTTAGCAGCATTTGTTCATACTTGCTGTCAAAGGAAACCTAACAAAACAAACAAAAATGATGATGATTTTGGCTGAAACATTCATAGTTTTGACTGGATTCTTTAACCAAGAAAACAGGCTGCAAGCTCCAAATTTTTCCTGCTTCCCCCCATCCGCTGTCTTTTCACATATGCCCTTGTCCCCTTTGACTTGCACTTTTCTGCTCTGCTTTCTATGCTCRGTTCTATGTTTCTGCTTAGTTTGGGTCTTACTTACTCCATTTCTCCCAAAAGTATGGAACAAAAATGATATTTGCTCCCAAGTCTGCGTTCACTTCTGGTATGTTCTGCTCTATCTTGGAGTACCTTGACCACTTTGATTTCAGGAAAGAGATTGCCTATGCTTAATAGTCRTACAGTACCTATCTGAATGGAACAGGAATAGCCATGACAAATGTGATCGAGTACAGTCTTTTGAATAAAGCCTTATTTTATAGGGGTTTTTTAATTGGTAAAACACATTGCTGCCTTTTCCACATGATCATCTTCTATTCTGTGCCTATCAAACTGTAGCTGTTATATAATCAGTGTTCATTTGGTCAGCCAATAGTAGAAATGTTGTTTTTATTGGGACCTACATTGAACTCAGCATAACAGCAAGCAAGTGGTGAAATTAAAAGGAAAATTGGTTTTAAAAATCTTTGAGTAAACCAACCATATGAACACACTTTTACAAAGCTTTTTAGGTGCTTAAATTTTGATCAAAATGTAACTAAAATCAGGTTATATAGATATGTGCTTTGGGAAGAGAACTACTGAAGCATTTCAAACCTTATGGAAAAGGTTCATTCTCTGATGAGAGCTAAGGAGAAAATTCATCAGATAATTAAACTGACTTGTGTGTGGTTATTCTCTGTTTTCAGTATACTAGTGGAAATAATGATCTTTTGAAGGTTTATGTAAATGTATTTAGTTGATAAAATCCAAGCTGTGGTATGTTGTCTGAATATGGATATTCATATTGCATAATTGCATTGCTTCTTGCTCACTGGCAGAATAGCATAATTATATTTCTATCTTCTGACTGGATGAATGCTATTGCTAAATCAAAATAGAAGCATGAAAGGTCTCACTTTCAGTGGAGAATTTTAAAATTCCCATTTCATCTGAGCAAGTTTTAAGCTTTCTTTTCTCTGAATGTTTATGTTAGTAAGGTTCAGCTACAAATTCAGAAATGGCTCGGTTGTAAGTGAAATAATCATTAGAAAGGAAAACAAATATTGCACAAAATAAGAGTCATTATGATAAGTATCGTGTAAATATCACAGAGGAGCATGTTGCAGAAGCCCACTTATGCTTGTAGCATATCCAAAATCAAACAGCGAATCAATAGGAATTGAAAAGAAAATGCCAGACCACTCTAATGACATTCTAATCTCTAATTACAGGAGATAATGATAGTATTTCTAATCATAGAATGGTAAGGTTGAAAGGGACTGCTGGAGATCATATAGTCCAACCCTCAGCATAGCCCATACAGGGGTTAAACCCACGACCTTGCGTTAGCAGCACCACGCTCTACCCAGCTAAGCTAAACCTGCACCCACTGTAAATAATCAAAATTCATCTGCTGTAACAGTAGTTAATGATCAGAGATGCTCATTTTGGTACAAAAATAAAATTATTAAAGATAATACTTTATTAAAAGCCACTGAACCAAAAAATAAGACATCATCGCAAGGAGGGAAACTGAAAGAACCCTCATTTATTTAGATAGGTAAAAGTATCACAATGCTACTATAAAACCGAACTGTCACAAAGCTTCAGGGGTGTTTGTTTACACAAGGAACATCATGAAAAGTGCTTAAGCCCAGTGCCTCGACTGCAGCAAATGAACTTATCCAATAGAAAGGCTACAAAACTTTTTAAGAGCAATGATAAATGAAGTAACTATTTATTTAAATGTTAGCATTAGACATTTTTTAACAAAGAGAGAGGAACCAGGAAGCTCCGTTGAAGTTGCAGATCTCTTCTGAAGTCTCAGCATTGTTCCTTTTATTTTTCTCAACAGCATGGGTTCAGGATGGAGTTGTTAGGCTTAAGTTAGAATTTCCTGGCCTTTTTTTTTGTTTTGTTTTGTTTTGTTTGTGCTAAATCTCAATATTTCTTCTTTCACAAGGAATTCCACTGGTCTATTCCTYTTTCTTCTTCCCCTTTCCTCAAAGGCTGTGTTGTGTGTATGCAATCATTTTGCAGATAGCTCAGAACAATTTGAAGCAAAGTCTCCCCAGGCTATCAGTTCCAAACTAAAGTAACCAATTTAACAAGTACTTTCTATGTGCTGTTCCAGTGCCTTTTTTTTTTTTTTTTTTTTTTTTTTGTGTGTGTGTGTGTGTGTGTGTGTGTGTGTTCAAATCATACTGCCTTTCTGGAGAAAAGGGACAAATATATGCTTTCTTAATGCTCTTTAGGAGATCCAGCTCCAGCCTGGCAATTGCAGACAAAAATAGATAGCAGGCTTCCCTTTTCTTCTGCTATCTGCACGCTGCCACTATGTCACCATACACCTCACCTTCAGCAGCAGCATACAGCTGCTGCTTCACTTTTCTCTTAAATCCACTGTTTTGAATGGAGCTGCCTGTAAAAATATCCCTGCAAACCATACTCCCACAGAAGAAGGTTGGCTTCCTCTTTTCAAATTCTGCTCAGATGTCTTCTTAATTATCACAGGGTGAGTGTGGGGAGTCAATACTAAAATCTTAAAGTGGAAATGTCAAACTCGAGCCAAAATTCATTTGATTTATTTTTTCTTTCCCCGACTCAGCAGCGCGAGCTGTAATGATGTGTGGTGGAAGCTGGAGTGCCACGTTTGCCTTGTGCCAGCGCAGACTGTCCTGCCATCACGCGCTAGGCTCTCCCCTGGTGCCTTCCGCGAGCTGCCTCGGAGCTGCTTTGGAGCTGCAGCTTATGAAGTGAAATGCGGAYGCAAGGGAGGGTGACTCTGCAAGGAAGAGTTTCAAACTTTGTATTTCCTAAATAATATTTCTACTTTCACTCTGATTCAGCATTAATGTCAAAATACTGGAACTGGGCTTTCCCTCACATTCTCACCGCAGCGAACATGCTATACGTGCAGTTCCCAGGCGCTACCCGAAATCGCATGCCTCCAGCCCTTTGGGGGAATCCACCAGCAGGTGCTCCTCTCTCCAGCCCCGTGAGATACTCCCTAGCTCCCCCTGCTGATGCGAGAACGATTGCCTTGCAAACACTGTTTTGGAGGCGAGATCAATTTTATGTCCTTGCACTCTGGTTCTGGATGTGTTCTGACCATATTTTCAGCCAGATCTCCTCAGCTATAAGGAAAAGGGAAGGCACATGAAAGAGACAAAGCACCTGTAACCTTCAGGAAAATATTAAATATTTGTGAGTCATCTGATAAAGTTGTAATATTTTACAGTCATTCCATTCCTGTGATTAMGGAAGTCAGATTAAGTCTTTTTGCACTGCATCCACACATTGGAGAGGCAAAACACAAGAGGACTTTGGATGTTATATGGAGCACTATCTTGAATATCTGAGRAAATGTTCAACGAAAACACCCTCACAGGACTGTCATAGAATCACAGAGTCACAGAATGGTTGAGGTTGGAAGGGACCTCTGGAGATCCCCTAGTCCAACCCCCCTTCTCAACCAGGATCATCTAGAGCATGTTAGACAGGGTTGCCYCCAGGTGGGTTTTGAAGATCTCCAGAGAAGGAGACTCCACAACCTTTCTGGGCAACCTGGTCCAGGGCTCCGTCACTCTCTCAGGAAAGAAGTTTTTCCTCACATTCAAGTGGAACTTCCTGTGTTTCAGTTTGTGCCCATTGCCTCTTGCCCTGTCACTTGGCACCACTGAAAAGAGTTTGGCCCCATCCCCTTAACACCTTCCCCCTTAAGGTATTTGTAGACATTGATAAGATCCCCTCTCAATCTTCTCTTCTCCAGGTTAAASAGGCCCAGCTCTTGCAGCCGTTCCTCATAGGGCAGATGCTCCAGCCCTCTGATCATCCTCATAGCCCTATGCTGGACTCTCTCCAGTAGCTCCATGTCTCTCTTGTACTGGGGAGCCCAGGACTGGACACAGTACTCGAGATGAGGCCCCCTCAGGGCTGAGTAGGGGGGCAGGATCGCCTCCCTGCACCTGCTGGCAACACTCTTCCCAATGCACTCCAGGAGACCATTGGCCTTCTTGGCCACAAGGGCACACTGCTGGCTCATGGTCAACTTGTCATCCACCAGCACTCCCAGGTCCCTCTCTGCAGAGCTGCTTTCCAGAAGGTCAGCCCCCAGCTTGTACTGGTGCCTAGGGTTATTTCTCCCTAGGTGCAGGACTCTGCACTTGCCCTTGTTGAACCTCAGGAGGYTCCTCTMYGCCCARCTSTCCAGCCTGTCCAGGTCTCTCTGAATGGCAGCACAGCCCTCTGGTGTCAGCCAGGTACACATGGCCTGACCTTTCTCACATATTTCAGATTAYATTATTTATGTTATCCTGATGTTCAGAGTTATTGTGGTAACAAGAATTATTTTCAAAGGTGAATTTAGTGATAACCTCTGTACTTCAATCAACTGGTAAAAGCCAGTAGCCACTTCTTAAAAGTGATTTTGAAAAAGTTAATCTTAATTTCCCTTTCATAAACTTCAGCAAAAACAAAAAAGTGCCTATATTTTACTGATTCTTGACTCTTTGCTTCKTCTATTATTCCTGTTCTACTAGTATATTAACCATGAAATCCTTTTTCTAAAGCTAWACACTATTTAATATGCCAACATTGTGTAACTTATTCTTAGAGAAATTTAATATTTTTTTAAATTAGAAATGAGCTCACCGTTTTAAGTTTCAGCATGTATTTTCATCTGAGAAGTGTAATCAAATTCTGTGTTTACAGTTTACTGATAAAGGAATGTATTACAAAAACATTATTTTATGGAGTTMATTTGTGGAATTCTCTTGCCTTGCATGACTTTGGGCATGTGTGCACCACGGGGATCTGTGCTTTGCAGGAAGGAATTACCCATCAGATTGATGGAGAAGATTATGCCCAATTCCTGTGAAAAGGAACTAAGCATGCAGATCATTTGGATGTTCTCAAATATTTCAGCCAAAGTGGGTATGTGGTCTAACTTTATTACTGTGGGAAAGCCACAGGCAACATTCTCAGTTTTGTAAAGTTATCCAGTAACTTCAGCGATGCTGATTTATGTTAACTGATGATCTGACTGAATGTTTTAGGGATATTAAACATATCAGACGTACAGCAAAAAAATAAATGTAGTCATTMAGTATTTCAAATGATGGTTGAACGCAATGGAGCTATTCTAATCTCTACTGGCTAAGCGTCTGATGCTCTATGTTTCTGAATGCTGTTAAGATCTTATGACTGCTTCTGTTTACTGCAGTATAATGCAAGAGCAATGGAGTACTTGGCAACAGTAAGCAGTAGCAAGTTTACTATAGATAAAAATAAATATTTTGGGGGCACATAATTAACTGTGTTACTGTGGGACATCCTGCCCCCCCCCCAATATTTGGAGGTGAGGATGTTCGGATTACAAAATCACTTTGGCATTTATCTGGATAAAAATAACTTYAGTAACACTGTCCAGGATAAAAATATAAAACGGTCCTGAATTCTTATGTTTCCCTTCCGGAGCCGACCGCAGGCTGCTGCATGCTAGGTAGATGCTTTCCGTCAGGCATCATGTTGCTTTGTTTTCATTATGGATGAGCACAACGGTGGTCAGAGGAAGAAGATTCTGTTTTTCTTTGAAGCATTTGACACTTCTCACTGTCGGAGGAAATGATCCTGGCTCAAAGGACCCATCAGTCTGACCAGAGTTAGTGATTTCAAAACTATTAGGTCAATGAAGGGCTCTGCTAGGTATCAATTCCTCAGCATTTTAGGCAGTTTAGAAAGAACTCTGTTCTGGCTTCTTTCCAAATTTTATATTGTGCCTGGAATTTCAGCCTCCAGCCTTTCACTCCAGTTCACTGGAGTTTACCCAGTGATCATTTGATGTTGATGTTTTGCTTTGACACGGTGCTAACATGATGTGCTGAGGATGGAGAAAATATCAAAGAGCGCAAAAAACTCCTTTGCTGTTTAAAATATTTGAAACCAAATCTAAACTTTGCTGATAGCTGAATCCTTTCTTTTTGTGATTTTTGGATCAGATAGGCTTTTTATCCAAACTATTTATCCTAATCAGCAGTTGGAGGAGAGGAATGTTAAATAAACTATTTTATTCTGATTCTTTCTCTGGATGTTTACCAGGCTGTTGACAAAGGCCAGAGAATGTTTAATGACTTGGTGGGGAGACTTGAAACAGTGGGGATCACACTGGATGCTCCTTATTTGCTTTCTTCCACAGTGCAACACAAGGGAAATGATGACAGACCACCTCTTGATACCCAGTTTGATTAAGAAAATTTGTCATGTTCCTTGTCATGAGTTCAAGTCTCCCACATTGAATAACGTAAACATTCTCAAACAAAGCCAGAAAGAGGCAGATAAGACTCAGATGTCTCTACCAGAGAATCTTATGCAGTCTAGAAATGTGAACATGACCTCAAAATAACTCTCATGTAGAACGGGGGAGGATTTTAAATCACTTGAAAGCCTCTTCCCTGTGCCATCAGCTCAGGGCTCCCAGTTTGGTGAAAGGAAAAGTGGTCTCTGCCGTTTCTGAGCTCTGTAATTTCCCTGAGTGAACAGCAATCACACAGATAATCGGGAACTCATTATTTCCTGGAACTTTGAGGCTATTTTCATGCTGTCAGTTCTCATATAGAAAATTATCCCCCAAATTAGAACAGTATTCTGGCAGTCACGTTAGAGGATGTTCAAAGGGAGATAAAAGCGCCACATAGCAGAAATATATAGCAAGACTGTGTCAGATTATCTCATCAGAGCAGGAAAATTGTTTTTTGACATAAAAAGCTAAATCTCTACATTCATTATTTAATGAATTTTCTCTGTTTTTAAAAACTCCTGACTTGAGCAGAATTCTTGGGCATAGGAAAAACATTTCTTCAGTGACTCATGGAAATTACATATTTTGGTAGTGTTTTCTGAATACACTTGTAATGAGCAATACACATCTTTAAGAAACAAAACTCAGAACTTGTAATTTCAGATAGAATATTGAATGCCTTGTTTGTATGAATGTTTCAAGGAAGGAATGGAAGAAAATTTGAGGTCAGGGATAGGGATATTTTTGTGCCATGCAAACATGGGTTGCTGTAGAAACATCGTAGAATGAAGATACCCTCTGTCTCAAATAATGGCAATATCCAGAAGTGTGACACACCCATTAGGTGGAATTCTTACAGCTGAGCGCAAAACTTTGTAGAACTCCAGCATAGCYATAGCGTGTTTTGAGTTTTGGACTACCGGGAAACAGAAAAAGAATTAAAGTCAGTAAACAATATGTGGAGGCAAATAGTTTTTCCAGCCCTAGAATCAAGGCTTTATGCACTAGCCCTTCATCTCTGGAGACCTGATTCTCATTCCAGTGTAGGTAATAAATAACATGCTTGTTTGGTCAAGTGGTTATCTTCTGTTTGCCARCTTCTTGGAGTCTTATTGTATATCATACATTGACTTTTTGCAGGTTGATTGTCTTCGGTTTAGAGTAAAATCCCAAGCAGAGTTTTTGAAATTCTCTAGTAGCTGAACAGTCTTTATAGGTGGGTGGTAGAAGAATAACCTTTACTTTTGTGCAATACATATGGTAGACATGTGGCTGAAAACAGAAAATGACAGGAGATTTAAAACACCATCAGAGAAAATCAAAGGGATCAAACCAAATGAAGCAGATGGGCTTGTGATGTTAGTGAGAGTTGATATGAATCTTTAGAAAGAAATTGTATAATAATTTTGCTTACTAGATCTCTTCCAGTCTAGGCATAGGCTTTGTACAATAAAAATTATGTCTGGTCCATGAAAATTCCAGGTGCAATAAGAAACATGTCAGCCAATGCTTGTTCAGGTAAACAAGTTCTCAAGGATGGATCATAGCTTAAATCTCAGGAATATGATTTTCTCAATATATTGACCAAGAGTGAAGACAGGCAAAAATATGTAAGAGTATTTGAAAGGTTATTTCCACATGTAATATAGGATTGTTTTGTTTGGAAAGTTGTAAATCTGCAACTATTCAGAACTTTGACCTAAGGGTGAGAGGTCAAACAATAAATATGGTTAAATGGGGAGCATAACTGGTCTATGGATGTTTCACCTTGGACTACTCTTCTTGTATGAGTATCTTTCTAWGCGCATGCCTTCAATCCTGTTTTATTTTTTTATCATCTTCCCTTAGTCAATATCTGAACATCTTCAGTAAGATGCTGAGCAATATCATGATGTATTTGTTTTTCTGACCTTATTCCCAAAGGAGAAAGCATGTTTAGACTTGTTTAGGTAGAGCTTTTTTGGCCTTGTCCCTGTCCTTTTATAGATCTATTTATAAAAAGTCCAGCTCAAATAAATGTGCTTTGATCCTGGAGAAAAAAGTGTTGAGATTTCTAAAGKCCATTTCTTGGTGAGTAGGCCCATTTCACAATCTTCAAAAATCTGTGAGAAAATACTGTCTCTTGCCTAGATAAACACTTTTTTCTCTTCTRTAGAGAGCTTCACGGTTTCAGAGAAAGGTAGTCATTAAATACAGTCCTCACTCTCCAGGCTTGACGCAGCTTTATAGATATCCTGAGACATGGACWTTGCCAGAGAAGGCCCAAGATTGATGTAAGGATCATGATGATGAGCTTCCTCACAATGACTTCAATCCTGTGCCTGAAACCCTATTGTCCAGTTGCAGACATTTCATCCAGAAGTCTCTGTGTCCAAAACAGAATCATTAGTCTTGTCACACAGAACAAAAAGTTTCTGACTACTTGCTTTAATAAGGAGACAATCCAACTAAAACAGCATTTTCATTTGCTGTCTAGATTGAGGATATATTGGTGAAAGATCAGAATGTAACATGATGCATGGAGTTAGATCAGAGAAGTCCCATGAAAATCCTAGCAAGGAAAGCAAAGAGACTACTTATAAGGCTTTTCACTATTGGCCTTTCCAATTTAAAATGTAATATCCTGAGATGACCTGTCTGAGATCAGAAATATCCTTATTAGTAAATCTCTTTGTCACTCTTTAGTTATCCATAAAGGAATATAAAGTTTATCTCTCAGCTTGAATGATATTGTTATCTTTGAGATATCATTCTGTTTTGATGTTTGAAAAAATGAATGAACATCTCTCTTCCTTCTTGGCTTGTCTGAATTTGCAATATCCTACTTTTTAAATCCAAGCTCTTATCATGCTACTAAGCATTCTGGTATCATTTTCATGCTGCCATGGTGTACTGTAGTATAGTTCCATACTATATGGGCATCTGCTTCCTAAAGAGGTAGCTTATTGTCTAGTAAGAAATCTTTTACAACTCAATAGTGATACTCAATAGCTTTTATATATTTGGTCCTGTGTGGGACACAGAAGACAAACGTTTGGAATCTCGTTGCTTATTTTGCTTTTATACTTGCTTAAAACTCCTGGCATTTTCAACTAAAATATAGGCAAAAGAGTATGAATGTGTATGACACAGTTCAGCTTGAAGAGTATCCAACTCACTTATTGGATATCATAGGAAAGTACAGCCTATATGAAATTGTAAAATGTGTGTTTCCTAGGAATAGGTTAAGTTGGAATTGATAGTTAGGTAGGAAGTGGAAACATAGAGACATAACAGAAGTGAAGGTAAATAACTGATTGCCAGAGCAAATTATCTGAATAATATGGTTAGATAAAGGAAAAAAATTGTACAAATTGCATGAAAAATTTGTAAACAACAGGTGTGGACTTGGAGTTTGCAGAAGTTGAGTGTAATGGGAATAGAAAACCACCAGGCAATTAAATTGTAGAAGACTTTTTCCAACTAAAGAATTATTCTACTGTCCAACATATTCTGCCTACAGTAATACATTAAAATGTAAGTTTTTTCACCAATTAGCAGTGCTGAATGAGAGAAATGATACCTGATGAATAATACATTTAAAGTTATTTCTTTATTTCACTAGAGATTCACTAGAGCATATTTCTGACATGATACTGTTCTGATGACAGCGTGAATAAGTTTAGGCTCCCAAATTTTGTTGACACGCACTGTAAAGACATCAGGCAAACATTTAAATCAGAGATAGAAGTGTGCATGGGAACAATTTTCAATTGTATAACCCCATGTAGATTTGGTAGTAATGTTCCTTATTATCCATCTGTGCATACAAGGTCTCACACACAACTGCAGTATCAACATGGTAGGGCACAAGCAATTACACTTGGAACTTAAGAAATATGTGTTCATGCTGCCATTTTGTCTTAACTTCTGGGAGGGCTTAGTGAATCTAAAAAATACAAACATGGCATCAAACAAAGTGATTTTGACTGATAACAAGGAGTCTGCGTCAATCACTGAAAACTCATATGATCGTAACCATCAGAAAACATTGGGGATTGAGAAGCCCACTGTGGTTTGCAGTAACTGTTACACTCCTAGCCAAAGTGATTGGTGTTTGAATGTACAATACTGTCCTTTGCACCTTGGAAAGTATTTTGCACTGCTGTTAGTTCATAGGACTCCTTTTTGTTTTCTATACTTGGGGACAGCAGTTTTAAAGGGCTTTTCAGTGATGTTGGCACTGCCAGGAAATCTTATCAGATCTTCAGTGCTTATAAACCAAATATGCTCKCTCTCTCTCTCTTTGATCTTCTAATTAGCCAAAAAGAAAGGAGATATGACATTTCTAGAACCTTTTCTTTAAGGGTTGTAATTTAGCTTCGTAATACCCTGAGATTGTATAGTGCTCTATCTATTTAATAGATCAAGATACTGCAGGACAGGGAGGACTTATCCAAGTTGCAACAGAGACTCAGTGACAGAAATGAAAATAAATAGAAGCCAAATGTCTTGTTTCTCATATCTCTGTTCCAAGTCATCAGATTCAAGATTTTAAACCAGACAAAACACGGCGACTTGGCTGCTGAAGAAACTAGTAAGTTGAGTTCAGAGATTCTCATGCTTACAAGGAAAGTTGTTTGTAATTCAGGTGCCAAGATAACAAATGAGTATAAATTGGATTGTAGTTCATGCTTTTGGGTGATTCTTTTTATTGGAAAGTGCAGAAACCAAGTCAAACTTTCCACAGAAGCATGCTAATTTCAAACAAATTTCCCTCAGGGGAGATTTTGCAGGTTTGAGATGGAATTTCTAGTCAGAGAAACCCCAGCCCAGAAACCGTGGATGTGATGATGGCTAAATGTTTGAGGTCTTTCCCCTGAGGGAGAGAAAATCGGCCCAGTCTGTGTTACATCAGATTCAGGTTGGGGATTTGAGCCTGGTTCTTTCACATGTCTCGGGGCAGCGGTTATTTTGGTACTCCTCTCATTCTGTCTTCTCTCAAAATACTCAAAGTTGTCTATTTCATCCCAACAGTAGATAAGAAAATYCTCAGAAACTTAAAATTTTGTGGTAGAAAACATCCTTTCTCATCCAGCTTCGAATATAAATGCTTTAATAGTCTGTTAGTAAGACRTCCAAAGTTCAAAGCCAACAGCAATCTAAATCATTGTTATATGGCCTACACAAAATGTCTAATCCATCAAGACCAGGTGCTTACAACACAAAAACCGATACAGTAAATGCAACACATTTCCATTATTTTTGACAGCTTTACTAAAGTAGCCAAAGACTCAATGAACTTTGGGCCAGAATGTCCTGCCTGACTGTGGAAATTATCCTTTCTGTTCAGGCCAGAGGTATGTTGCAGCCAAGGGCAGGGCTAAGCACAGTTGTGATGTGCAGAGGGGAAGGAGGACTAGAGCTCCGCAAACCATATGACTGCATGTGACCCAGAGCTTGCAGTGTGCTAAGTGATGCTAGCTGGAGGGGAAAAGACAAGAGAGAGAGCAATAGCGCTCCTGAATTTCCACTACAGTCCACCCCAAGGAGGAAGCCTGCTCGGTGTTGATAACAAGAGGACTTCTAGCCTTCAGTGCTGCTGATTATGTTCGTTTTTTAAATGAATGATGCTGCATCCACTAAGCTAACTTTGTAGTTAACATATTCGGATGCTTGGATTGGAGTCAACTCTGCATTTTACTTCTTTATTTTTGGAGCGTTGTGTTGTCATGAAACCAGAGAAAGTGTGTAATAGATCCATCCCCCTGTTATCTGTGATCTTATTAGTTCCACAGCTCGCAAATTCTCCAAATTAGGTTCACATATCAGCACTTCAGTAGCCCTCAGCCACATCAACTTGACACAACGTAACAAGCTTTCTGATACTGAAACGAACAGTTGCCCTCTTAGCAGCAGTGGTATAAAGTGAATTTCACTTTCTTTAATGGCTGAGCAACTTTCATTCAAGTATTAGAGGAATTTATTTCAAACCCTTCCCCCCTGCTTCCCTCCCCTCTTTTTGGTGGTGGGGAGGAAGAATTAGAATTAAAATATTTCAGTGAATGCTTTTTTTTCTATGGAGAAAACTTGAGCCTACTCAAGTCTGACACCAAGTGCAGAAGTCCTACTGATTTATGCATAAAAGAACATTGCAAATTTACATATTTTAAAGTTAGAAAATGATCGTTAAGTTTTACAGACAGCATTAATTTGGTCTCCCTGGGCATGAGCCCTGCATTTAGTATGTTTAATTGCATAATCGTATATGGCACTTTTAGTAGGCCCACCGAGCGCAGGATGAACACTCCTCCTCCTCCAGTCCTTTGCCTCATTTACCGGACACCTTGTAAGCCGTGCAGCGCGCGAGGCGAGGGACCGACGGACAATGGGCTCATTCACTGCCGAGCACTGATTCATTCCTGCATCACCTCTCACTCCGCACGCTGAATGAAAACGGGGGGTGGTGGAAAAAATAGTAAGCGTTTGTGTAATTAAAGATTGTATCGCAACGGGCGAGCACCAGAGAAYGGTAACACAGCCGAAAAGCCGTGCTTCGTTTGGGGATTTCCTAACCGTTGTGTGCTTGGTATTGAAACTGCCAAGATAGGGGTTGTACTGTAGTTTTTAGGTTTTGTTGTATGATGTATGTGTGCACGTTCCGAAGTGTCTATTATTTATACTCACAAATAAATTATGGTAATTTTAACTGGTGAGGTGATTAAACTTGAATAAGATTTTCCAGGTCATTAAATATGGCTTTATCAAAATAGAAGTTTTCATAGGAAAAAAAAAATCACTTTTGTGAAGATTTCGTAGGAAGTAGAAATATTTCAGCTCAAGCAGTGTTTAATTTCTGCCTCAGCATAAGCTCAGCAACAACATATAGAAGTTGTTGCATTGGATCTTTCATGCTCTGTTCTTCCCAATAGAAAAGATGCTGTGCATCTGGACTATGTTTTCTGTACTGCAAGGCAGTCAGYCCCTGGGGATCCATGCTAGCAGAGAGAAAGGATCCTTTTATTTCAGTTTGGATTTGACAGATCAGCTAAAACACATTGATTCAGAGATACTGAAATAATTCAGCTGAAAAAGTTGAAAAAAAAAAGGAATAAGGAGAACTTTAAAACTTTTGTCTGAGTTAATGATAAAAATAAGTATCAGAAAATCAGACTCCCCCCTGGGATTGCAAGTCCTTTTCTGATCAACTCAGCCATTTACAGATTAGGCAAAGCAGATGGTTATATTGCAAATTCTGATTAGGACATACCATCTTATTTTTATCATTTTAATCATTTATATTCTATTTCAGGCTCTGTGTGTGGTCTGGACTGGGCCTCAGTAGAGTAGAAACTTTAAGACTTGTGCCAAGCTGTGCAACGTTATGGTGGTCTGATGATAGGAGTTGCTGCTATTTTCTATTTTAATAACAACTGTTTTCTTTTAACATTATAAAGCTGGCAGTTGTTAGTGTTTTAATTGAACTACCCATGAAGTGTGAATGATAGGTGGAGCTTGCACAAAAGATGCTCCAGAATGAATTAATAATATTAATAACATGACTGGAGTTTATTTTGCCTATAGAAAATCCCTTCTCTGTAACTAGCCAATAGTCTCAGAATTTGTGTGTATGTGTCTCCATCACCGCCACAGGCCTTAGTACTTTGTATAGTCTGTTTCCCTTTAAATGCTGCTTCAAGCTTGAGTTCACATGTCTTTCCTTAGCTCATACTATTTTTGTAGGAGAGCCAACAGCCTGACAGCACTTTTTAAAAAGAATGAACAGGGTTAAAGTACCCAAGTCCTGATACACTCTTTTTATGGCTGTTCCCAATAGTTTTCATTGCCGAGCAGTCACCTATGGGTAATTCACAGAAAGCAAACARTTGAATTTTAGAGAGTAATTTGCTTATGCATTATATCACCATGTTCTTAGGCTAGCAATGAAACACTTTCTTTTAGAAAGTCCCTCTTACCGTCACAGTCAGAATATTACTCCAGTCGTTGTTACTACATTCCTACCTGGCCAAGATGGATTTACAGAAGTTGGACTTCACTCAAACATATTGGTGTATAGCCTGTGCTATCCTGTGCCTACTGGCACAGCAGCCACAGCTCCCTGAGTTAACACATGTGAGAAGAAACTTGGGAGCCTCATCCTGGACAGGCCAGTGGGCTCTCACTATCCAGCCATCTGGAGCCCAGATCACTGCAGATATGACATGTGCAGTAAAGGCTGCCACACAAATACATGTTATGAATTCARCTCTTTTTATTTTGAGTTGTACAGCTTTGAATTCACTCTGTTCCTTCAGCTACAGTAAACAAACTGTGTGTGTATATGTGTATGCACACACTGCTCCCTTTATACGCCATATCTACCTGCTAATCTACTCCCACCCCACTTAGCTTCAGTGAAGAATGTCCATCATTCAGCTTCCACATGCTTCATCTCTACGAGGTTATTATTTCCACTCCCACCTCTTATTGGCCATCCTCTCTTGCTGGCTGGCTTCAATGATGCTTACAATGTTCCAGAAAGATGCTTTCTCTCTTTATCTCTTTGCTAAATGAGTGCCATGAGTATGGGGGGGAGGGGGGAGGAGAGAAACCTGGCAGCTCAAGAATGGGAAGCAATTATACATCATACAGCCTATAGCTTTTATATTTATATTTTATATTAACGATTGCTGTGAAATGAGAAGCCAAGTCTTTGAACAAAGAAATATATAACAAGCTGGGACAAGTGTGGTGAGGCAAATGTTCATGTGGAACAAATATTTCTATAAACCAATTCAAGAGCACAGGAGAATTTTTAAGGGACTCATTTGCAGGACGTAAATGCTGACCTTATGTAGTCTGCATGCATAGAAACCTTCTACAAAGTTATATTGTAAAGTAAAAACTAGAGTCAAGGGAATTCGTTTATCTAGGGAGCTGACTCTGAACCCTTGTCTTAGCTTAACCACTGAACTATTGGGAGGAGGGATCGTTTGAAGATAGTCACATTGTCTGACTTTGGGCACCCGTTTGAAGCACCCAAGCTGGAAAACGAGCCTTCCAAAACTCCTCAGGTATACTCAGTAGAGGATATGGACTAATCCCGAGACCACTGCTGAAAAACTGCCTGTTCTTCTCTAGACACTGTGGAAATATGTCAGGGAGGAAGACTCCAAAGTCAGCAGGCTAACGGATGTGGTGTGAAATGTCCATATACTCCCACCTTATCTTTTGTCACTTCCAATTTTTTTCACAATAGGTCTAAGTTATACGAGGATGTAGATAAGTGGGGTTTGTTTTTCAACTTGTGAGGCACAGGCATATATGGCTTTGCATGTATTTTGGATGAGCCCTTCTTGTATAATGCCTGCTGCACAATTCCCTTGAACTGTGAAGGAACGGATGGTATGAACCCATGCATTACTCTGGGCAGAGCACAGTACAGCTATCTTTCTGTGTTTGGATCACCATATGAAAGCAATCTGTTACTCTGAGGAGGCTGAGTTTATTTAATAATATTAATTATTCACAAGTTCATACATCATGAGACTCCTTGTATCCTAAAACAGTCACTGGATTTGTTACTGGATCTCCATTCCCTGGCTCCTCACTTGTTTCCTAGAATAAACACCTTTTGGCTTCTTGCAACAGCATTTTTTTTTCCCTCTGTAGCCTTTTTGCTGATTTATAGCTCCTATTTTTTCCTAACCTGGCTCTCATATTTCCTTTTAACTTTAACATAATGCTTTTCTAGTTAACTACATTTCCTCAGTAGCTCTTTAGCCCCCYTTTCCAGTTAGGTAGAATATAAATAGGTACAGATCACCATTTCAGTCTTTTCTCTCTACAGTCA
The DNA here is from genome assembly GCF_003343005.1 of Rhea americana. Taxonomy (NCBI): domain Eukaryota; kingdom Metazoa; phylum Chordata; class Aves; order Rheiformes; family Rheidae; genus Rhea; species Rhea americana. The sequence goes on from NW_028185173.1 coordinate 1,390,098, forward strand.
TTGCTATTGGTGTCACGCTAGATTAAGGTCAAATTCTCTTTGAACTGGTATTGTCTCCTCACTTGTTAGGTACCTAGTATGTTTTCTCACACTAGAAAAATAATAAGGTCAGTTTGCAGAAATTCCTTTCAAACATTACTGGGTATCCTGTCTGGTAGGAAAGATGAACCTCTTTCTTTACATTTAGATRGCTTTCCAAATCCCTTTCAGCTCAGCGCTCTCATGCATTGTCCTGGGAAATTTCTTCCTGTGGACAGCTCAGCAGATTCACGTGGATCATCTCCGGGTCAGTCCTCCAGGTCTTGCTGCTTTGCAGCTCCTAGTTAACAAAGAT